>NW_026061836.1:2181241-2492847 GCF_023897955.1 Schistocerca gregaria | reverse complement strand
ATGTAGTAAAAACCTAAGAAATCCGTCCGTTTTCGTCATTTGTTATCGAATCGACTTAAAGCCCGATCGTCACATTGGCCGCTCTTCTCTCTGAAACGGTTGTACTTATCGTCTGCAAAGCTATGTCGTATGCTGCGGTATGTGGAGACACTAAAACCACCACAGTAGAACACAGATGAAGCTTCTAAGTTGATGTGATGCCATTATGAAGTAGTACAATTCAATTTTTAGGTATTGATTATTGACTTTTTAGCTGGTTTTGGTGCCTTGGAAATGAGCTAGGACCTTAAGAATCTGCATGAAAGGAGGACTAGCAGTCGAGTTTCACGGGAATATGTGAAAAATGTTCATATGTAGTAAAAACCTGAGAAATCCGTCCGTTTTCGTCATTTGTTATCGAATCGACTTAAAGCCCGATCGTCACAATGGCCGCTCTTCCCTCTGAAACGGTTGTACTTATCGCCCTCAAAGCTATGTCGCGTGCTGCGGTATGCGGAGACACTAAAAGCACCATAGTAGAACACAGAAGAAGCTTCTATGATGATGTAATAGCCAGTAAGAAGTAGTACAATTCAAGTTTTAAGTAGTGATTATTGACTTTTTAGCTCTCTTTGGTGCCTTGGACATGAGCTAAGACATTAAGATTCTGCATGAAGGAGGACTAGCAGCCGAGTTGCACGGGACAATGTGAAAAGTGTTCATATGTAGTAAAAACCTGAGAAATCCGTCCGTTTTCGTCATTTGTTATCGAATAGACTTAAAGACAGATCGTCACATTGGCCACTCTTCTCTCTGAAACGGTTGTACTTATCGTCTGCAAAGCTATGTCGCGTGCTGCGGTATGCGGAGACACGAAAAGCACCATAGTAGAACACAGATGAAGCTTTTAAGTAAATGTAATAGCAAGTAAGAAGTAGTAAAATTCAAGTTTTAGGTACTGATTATTGACTTTTTAGCTGGCTTTGGTGCCTTGGACATGAGCTAGGACCTTAAGATTCTGCATGAAAGGAGGACTAGCAGCCGAGTTGCACGGGACAATGTGAAAAGTGTTCATATGTAGTAAAAACCTGAGAAATCCGTCCGTTTTCGTCATTTGTTATCGAATCGACTTAAAGCCCGATCGTCACAATGGCCGCTCTTCCCTCTGAAACGGTTGTACTTATCGCCTGCAAAGCTATGTCGCGTGCTGCGGTATGCGGAGACACTAAAAGCACCATAGAAGAACACAGAAGAAGCTTCTAAGTTGAAGTAATAGCCAGTAAGAAGTAGTACAATTCAAGTTTTAGTTATCGATTATTCCCTTTTGGCCGGCTTTGGTGGCTTGGACATCACCTAGGACCTTAAGATTCTGCATGAAAGGAGAACTAGCAGCCGAGTTGCACGGGACAATGTGAAAAGTGTTCATATGTAGTAAAAACCTGAGAAACCTGTCCGTTTTCGTCATTTGTTATCGAATCGACTTAAAGCCAGATCGTCACATTGGCCCCTCTTTTCTCTGAAACGGTTGTACTTATCGTCTGCAAAGCTATGTCGTATGCTGCGGTATGCGGAGACACTAAACCCACCACAGTAGAACACAGATGAAGCTTCTAAGTTGATGTAATAGCCAGTAAGAAGTAGTACAATTCAAGTTTTAGGTACTGATTATTTACTTTTTAACTTACTTTGGTGCCTTGGACATGAGCTAGGACCTTAAGTTTCTGCATGAAAGGAGGTCTAGCAGCCGAGTTACACGGGAGAATATGAAAAATGTTCATATGTAGTAAAAACCTGAGAAATCCGTCCGTTTTCTTCATTTGTTATCGAATCGACTTAAAGCCAGATCGTCACATTGGCCGCTCTTCTCTCTGAAACGGTTGTACATATCGTCTGCAAAGCTATGTCGCGTGCTGCGGTGTGCGGAGACACTAAATGCACCATAGTAGAACACAGATGAAGCTTCTAAGTTGATGTAATAGCCAGTAAGAAATAGTACAATTCAGGTTTTAGGTATCGATTATTGACTTTTTAGCTGGCTTTGGTGCCTTGGACATGAGCTAGGACCTTAAGATTCTGCATGAAAGGAGGACTAGCAGCCGCGTTGCACGGGAGAATGTGAAATGTGTTCATATGTAGTAAAAACCTGAGAAATCCGTCCGTTTTCGTCATTTGTTATCGAATCGACTTAAAGCCCGATCGTCACATTGGCCCCTCCTTTCTCTGAAACGGTTGTACTTATCGTCTGCAAAGCTATGTCGCGTGCTGCGGTATGCGGAGACAATAAAATCACCATAGTAGAACACAGATGAAGCTTCTAAGTTGATGTAATAGCCAGTAAGAAGTAGTACACTTCAAGTTTTAGGTATCGATTATTGACTTTTTAGCTGGCTTTGGTGCCTTGGACATGAGCTAGGACCTTAAGATTCTGCATCAAAAGGAGGACTAGCAGCCGAGGTGCACGGGAGAATGTGAAAAGTGTTCATATGTAGTAAAAACCTGAGAAATCCGTCAGTTTTCGTCATTTGTTATCTAATCGACTTAAAGCCAGATTGTCACTTGGCCGCTCTTATCCCTGAAACGGTAGTACTTATCGTCTGCAAAGCTATGTCGCGTGCTGCGGTATGCGGAGACACTAAAAGCACCATAGTAGAACACAGATGAAGCTTCTAAGTTGATGTAATAGCCAGTAAGAAGTAGTACAATTCAAGTTTTAGGTACTGTTTATTTACTTTTTAGCTGGCTTTGCTGCCTTGAACATGAGCTAGGACCTTAAGATTCTGCATGAATGGAGGACTAGCAGCAGCGTTTCACGGGAGAATGTGAAATGTGTTCATATGTAGTAAAAACCTAAGAAATCCGTCCGTTTTCGTCATTTGTTATCGAATCGACTTAAAGCCCGATCGTCACATTGGCCGCTCTTCTCTCTGAAACGGTTGTACTTATCGTCTGCAAAGCTATGTCGTATGCTGCGGTATGTGGAGACACTAAAACCACCACAGTAGAACACAGATGAAGCTTCTAAGTTTATGTGATGCCAGTATGAAGTAGTACAATTCAATTTTTAGGTATTGATTATTGACTTTTTAGCTGGTTTTGGTGCCTTGGAAATGAGCTAGGACCTTAAGAATCTGCATGAAAGGAGGACTAGCAGTCGAGTTTCACGGGAATATGTGAAAAATGTTCATATGTAGTAAAAACCTGAGAAATCCGTCCGTTTTCGTCATTTGTTATCGAATCGACTTAAAGCCCGATCGTCACAATGGCCGCTCTTCCCTCTGAAACGGTTGTACTTATCGCCTGCAAAGCTATGTCGCGTGCTGCGGTATGCGGAGACACTAAAAGCACCATAGTAGAACACAGAAGAAGCTTCTATGATGATGTAATAGCCAGTAAGAAGTAGTACAATTCAAGTTTTAAGTAGTGATTATTGACTTTTTAGCTCTCTTTGGTGCCTTGGACATGAGCTAGGACATTAAGATTCTGCATGAAGGAGGACTAGCAGCCGAGTTGCACGAGACAATGTGAAAAGTGTTCATATGTAGTAAAAACCTGAGAAATCCGTCCGTTTTCGTCATTTGTTATCGAATCGACTTAAAGCCAGATCGTCACATTGGCCACTCTTCTCTCTGAAACGGTTGTACTTATCGTCTGCAAAGCTATGTCGCGTGCTGCGGTATGCGGAGACACGAAAAGCACCATAGTAGAACACAGATGAAGCTTTTAAGTAAATGTAATAGCAAGTAAGAAGTAGTAAAATTCAAGTTTTAGGTACTGATTATTGACTTTTTAGCTGGCTTTGGTGCCTTGGACATGAGCTAGGACCTTAAGATTCTGCATGAAAGGAGGACTAGCAGCCGAGTTGCACGGGACAATGTGAAAAGTGTTCATATGTAGTAAAAACCTGAGAAATCCGTCCGTTTTCGTCATTTGTTATCGAATCGACTTAAAGCCCGATCGTCACAATGGCCGCTCTTCCCTCTGAAACGGTTGTACTTATCGCCTGCAAAGCTATGTCGTATGCTGCGGTATGCGGAGACACTAAAACCACCACAGTAGAACACAGATGAAGCTTCTAAGTTGATGTAATAGCCAGTAAGAAGTAGTACAATTCAAGTTTTAGGTACTGATTATTTACTTTTTAACTTACTTTGGTGCCTTGGACATGAGCTAGGACCTTAAGTTTCTGCATGAAAGGAGGTCTAGCAGCCGAGTTACACGGGAGAATGTGAAAAATGTTCATATGTAGTAAAAACCTAAGAAATCCGTCCGTTTTCTTCATTTGTTATCGAATCGACTTAAAACCAGATCGTCACATTGGCCGCTCTTCTCTCTGAAACGGTTGTACATATCGTCTGCAAAGCTATGTCGCGTGCTGCGGTGTGCGGAGACACTAAATGCACCATAGTAGAACACAGATGAAGCTTCTAAGTTGATGTAATAGCCAGTAAGAAATAGTACAATTCAAGTTTTAGGTATCGATTATTGACTTTTTAGCTGGCTTTGGTGCCTTGGACATGAGCTAGGACCTTAAGATTCTGCATGAAAGGAGGACTAGCAGCCGCGTTGCACGGGAGAATGCGAAATGTGTTCATATGTAGTAAAAACCTGAGAAATCCGTCCGTTTTCGTCATTTGTTATCGAATCGTCTTAAAGCCAGATCGTAACATTGGCCGCTCTTCTCTCTGAAACGGTTGTACTTATCGTCTGCAAAGCTATTTCGCGTGCTGCGGTACGCGGAGACTCTAAAAGCATCATAGTAGAACACAGATGAAGCTTCTAAGTTGATGTAATAGCCAGTAAGAAGTAGTACAATTCAAGTTTTAGGTATCGATTATTGACTGTTTAGCTGGCTTTGGTGCCTTGGACATGATCTAGGACCTTAAGATTCTCCATGAAAGGAGGACTAGCAGCCGAGTTGCACGGGAGAATGTGAAACGTGTTCATATGTAGTAAAAACCTGAGAAATCCGTCAGTTTTCGTCATTTGTTACCGAATCGACTTAAAGCCAGATCGTCACTTGGCCGATCTTATCCCTGAAACGGTTGTACTTATCGTCTGCAAAGCTATGTCTCGTGCTGCGGTATGCGGAGACACTAAAAGCACCATAGTAGAACACAGATGAAGCTTCTAAGTTGATGTAATAGCCAGTAAGAAATAGTACAATTAAAGTTTTAGGTATCGATTATTGACTTTTTAGCTGGCTTTGGTGCCTTGGACATGAGCTAGGACCTTAAGATTCTGCATCAAAAGGAGGACTAGCAGCCGAGTTGCACGGGAGAATGTGAAAAGTGTTCATATGTAGTAAAAACCTGAGAAATCCGTCCGTTTTCGTCATTTGTTGTCGAATCGACTTAAAGCCAGATCGTCACATTGGCCGCTCTTCTCTCTGAAACGGTTGTACTTATCGTCTGGAAAGCTATGTCGCGTGATGCGGTATGCGGAGACACTAAAAGCACCATAGTAGAACACAGATGAAGCTTCTAAGATGAAGTAATAGCCAGTAAGAAGTAGTATAATTCAAGTTTTAGGTATCGATTATTGACTTTTTAGCTGGCTTTGGTGAACTGGACATGAGCTAGGACCTTAAGATTCTGCATGAAAGGAGGACTAGCAGCCGAGTTGCACGGGAGAATGTGAAAAGTGTTCATATGTAGTAAAAACCTGAGAAATCCGTCCGTTTTCGTCACATGTTATCGAATCGACTTAATGCCAGAACGTCACATTGGCCGCTCCTCTCTCTGAAACGGTTGTACTTATCGCCCTCAAAGCTATGTCGCGTGCTGCGGTATGCGGAGACACTAAAAGCACCATAGTAGAACACAGATGAAGCTTCTAAGTTGATGTAATAGCCAGTAAGAAGTAGTACAATTCAAGTTTTAGGTATCGATTATTGACTTTTTAGCTGGCTTTGGTGCCTTGGACATGAGCTAGGACCTTAAGATTCTGCATCAAAAGGAGGACTAGCAGCCGAGTTGCAAGGGAGAATGTGAAAAGTGTTCATATGTAGTAAAAACCTGAGAAATCCGTCCGTTTTCGTCATTTGTTATCGAATCGACTTAAAGCCAGATCGTCAAATTGGCCCCTCTTTTCTCTGAAACGGTTGTACTTATCGTCTGCAAAGCTATGTCGCGTGCTGCGGTATGCGGAGACAATAAAATCACCATAGTAGAACACAGATGAAGCTTCTAAGTTGATATAATAGCCAGTAAGAAGTAGTACACTTCAAGTTTTAGGTATCGATTATTGATTTCTTAGCTGGCTTTGGTGCCTTGCACATGAGCTAGGACCTTAAGATTCTGCATCAAAAGGAGGACTAGCAGCCGAGTTGCACGGGAGAATGTGAAAAGTGTTCATATGTAGTAAAAACCTGAGAAATCCGTCCGTTTTCGTCATTTGTTATCGAATCGACTTAAAGCCAGATCGTCACATTGGCCGCTCTTCTCTCTGAAACGGTTGTACTTATCGTCTGGAAAGCTATGTCGCGTGCTGCCGTATGCGGAGACACTAAAAGCACAATAGTAGAACACAGATGAAGCTTCTAAGATGATGTAATAGCCAGTAAGAAGTAGTACAATTCAAGTTTTAGGTATCGATTATTGACTTTTTAGCTGGCTTTGGTTATCTGGACATGAGCTAGGACCTTAAGATTCTGCATGAAAGGAGGACTAGCAGCCGAGTTGCACGGGAGAATGTGAAAAGTGTTCATATGTAGTAAAAACCTGAGAAATCCGTCCGTTTTCGTCATTTGTTATCGAATCGACTTAAAGCCCGATCGTCACATTGGCCGCTCTTCTCTCAGAAACGGTTGTACTTATCGTCTGCAAAGCTATGTCGCGTGCTGCGGTATGCGGAGACAATAAAATCACCATAGTAGAACAGAGATGAAGCTTATAAGTTGATATAATAGCCAGTAAGAAGTAGTACAATTCAAGTTTTAGGTATCGATTATCGACTTTTTAGCTGGCTTTGGTGCCTTGGACATGAGCTAGGACATTAAGATTCTGCATTAAAAGAGGACTAGCAGCCGCGTTGCACGGGAGAATGTGAAATGTGTTCATCTGTAGTAGAAACCTGAGAAATCCGTCCGTTTTCGTCATTTGTTATCGAATCGACTTAAAGCCAGATCGTCACATTGGCCGCTCTTCTCTCTGAAACGGTTGTACTTATCGTCTGCAAAGCTATGTCGCGTGCTGCGGTATGCGGAGACAATAAAATCCCCGTAGTAGAACACAGATGAAGCTTCTAAGTTGATATAATAGCCAGTAAGAAGTAGTACAATACAAGTTTTAGGTATCGATTATTGACTTTTTAGCTGGCTTTGGAGCCTTGGACATAAGCTGGGACCTTAAGATTCTGCATCAAAAGGAGGACTAGCAGCCGAGTTGCACGGGAGAATGTGAAAAGTGTTCATATGTAGTAAAAACCTTAGAAATCTGTCCGTTTTCGTCATTTGTTATCGAATCGACTTAAAGCCAGATCATCAAATAGGCCCCTCTTTTCTCTGAAACGGTTGTACTTATCGTCTGCAAAGCTATGTCGCGTGCTGCGGTATGCGGAGACAATAAAATCACCATAGTAGAACACAGATGAAGCTTCTAAGTTGATATAATAGCAGGTAAGAAGTAGTACACTTAAAGTTTTAGGTATCGATTATTAACTTTTTAGCTGGCTTTGGTGCCTTGGACATGAGCTAGGACCTTAAGATTCTGCATTAAAGGAGGACTAGCAGCCGCGTTGCACGGGAGAATGTGAAATGTGTTCATATGTAGTAGAAACCTGAGAAATCCGTCCGTTTTCGTCATTTGTTATCGTATCGACTTAAAGCCAGATCGTCACATTGGCCGCTCTTCTCTCTGAAGCGGTTGTACTTATCGTCTGCAAAGCTATGTCGCGTGCTGCGGTATGCGGAGACAATAAAATCACCGTAGTAGAACACAGATGAAGCTTCTAAGTTGATATAATAGCCAGTAAGATGTAGTACAATACAAGTTTTAGGTATCGATTATTGACTTTTTAGCTGGCTTTGGAGCCTTGGACATGAGCTAGGACCTTAAGATTCTGCATAAAAAGGAGGACTAGCAGCCGAGTTGCACGGGAGAATGTGAAAAGTGTTCATATGTAGTAAAAACCTTAGAAATCTGTCCGTTTTCGTCATTTGTTATCGAATCGACTTAAAGCCAGATCGTCAAATTGGCCCCTCTTTTCTCTGAAACGGTTGTACTTATCGTCTGCAAAGCTATGTCGCGTGCTGCGGTATGCGGAGACAATAAAATCACCATAGTAGAACACAGATGAAGCTTCTAAGTTGATATAATAGCAGGTAAGAAGTAGTACACTTAAAGTTTTAGGTATCGATTATTGACTTTTTAGCTGGCTTTGGTGCCTTGGACATGAGCTAGGACCTTAAGATTCTGCATCAAAAGGAGGACTAGCAGCCGAGTTGCACGGGAGAATGTGAAAAGTGTTCATATGTAGTAAAAACCTGAGAAATCCGTCCGTTTTCGTCATTTGTTATCGAATCGACTTAAAGCCAGATCGTCACATTGGCCGCTCTTTTCTCTGAAACGGTTGTACTTATCGTCTGGAAAGCTATGTCGCGTGCTGCGGTATGCGGAGACACTAAAAGCACCATAGTAGAACACAGATGAAGCTTCTAAGATGATGTAATAGCCAGTAAGAAGTAGTACAATTCAAGTTTTAGGTATCGATTATTGACTTTTTAGCTGGCTTTGGTTATCTGGACATGAGCTAGGACCTTAAGATTCTGCATGAAAGGAGGACTAGCAGCCGAGTTGCACGGGAGAATGTGAAAAGTCTTCATATGTAGTAAAAACCTGAGAAATCCGTCCGTTTTCGTCATTTGTTATCGAATCGACTTAAAGCCAGATCGTCACATTGGCCGCTCTTCTCTCTGAAACGGTTGTACTTATCATCTGCAAAGCTATGTCGCGTGCTGCGGTATGCGGAGACAATAAAATCACCGTAGTAGAACACAGATGAAGCTTCTAAGTTGATATAATAGCCAGTAAGAAGTAGTACAATACAAGTTTTAGGTATCGATTATTGACTTTTTAGCTGGCTTTGGAGCCTTGGACATGAGCTAGGACCTTAAGATTCTGCATCAAAAGGAGGACTAGCAGCCGAGTTGCACGGGAGAATGTGAAAAGTGTTCATATGTAGTAAAAACCTTAGAAATCTGTCCGTTTTCGTCATTTGTTATCGAATCGACTTAAAGCCAGATCGTCAAATAGGCCCCTCTTTTCTCTGAAACGGTTGTACTTATCGTCTGCAAAGCTATGTCGCGTGCTGCGGTATGCGGAGACAATAACATCACCATAGTAGAACACAGATGAAGCTTCTAAGTTGATATAATAGCCAGTAAGAAGTAGTACAATACAAGTTTTAGGTATCGATTATTGACTTTTTAGCTGGCTTTGGAGCCTTGGACATGAGCTAGGACCTTAAGATTCTGCATCAAAAGGAGGACTAGCAGCCGAGTTGCACGGGAGAATGTGAAAAGTGTTCATATGTAGTAAAAACCTTAGAAATCTGTCCGTTTTCGTCATTTGTTATCGAATCGACTTAAAGCCAGATCGTCAAATAGGCCCCTCTTTTCTCTGAAACGGTTGTACTTATCGTCTGGAAAGCTATGTCGCGTGCTGCGGTATGCGGAGACAATAACATCACCATAGTAGAACACAGATGAAGCTTCTAAGTTGATATAATAGCAGGTAAGAAGTAGTACACTTAAAGTTTTAGGTACCGATTATTGATTTTTTAGCTGGCTTTGGTGCCTTGGACATGAGCTAGGACCTTAAGATTCTGCATCAAAAGGAGGACTAGCAGCCGAGTTGCACGGGAGAATGTGAAAAGTGTTCATATGTAGTAAAAACCTGAGAAATCCGTCCGTTTTCGTCGTTTGTTATCGAATCGACTTAAAGCCAGATCGTCACATTGGCCGCTCTTCTCTCTGAAACGGTTGTACTTATCGTCTGGAAAGCTATGTCGCGTGCTGCGGTATGCGGAGACACTAAAAGCACCATAGTAGAACACAGATGAAGCTTCTAAGATGATGTAATAGCCAGTAAGAAGTAGTACAATTCAAGTTTTAGGTATCGATTATTGACTTTTTAGCTGGCTTTGGTTATCTGAACATGAGCTAGGACCTTAAGATTCAGCATCAAAAGGAGGACTAGCAGCCGAGATGCACGGGAGAATGTGAAAAGTGTTCATATGTAGTAAAAACCTGAGAAATCCGTCCGTTTTGGTCATTTGTTATCGAATCGACTTAAAGCCAGATCGTCACATTGGCCGCTCTTCTGTCTGAAACGGTTGTACTTATCGTCTGCGAAGTTATGTCGCGTGCTGCGGTATGCGGAGACAATAAAATCACTGTAGTAGAACACAGATGAAGCTTCTAAGTTGATATAATAGCCAGTAAGAAGTAGTACACTTCAAGTTTTAGGTATCGATTATTGACTTTTTAGCTGGCTTGTTGCCTTGGACATGATCTAGGACCTTAAGATTCTGCATTAAAGGAGGACTAGCAGCCGCGTTGCACGGGAGAATGTGAAATGTGTTCATATGTAGTAGAAACCTGAGAAATCCGTCCCTTTTCGTCATTTGTTATCGAATCGACTTAAAGCCCGATCGTCACATTGGCCGCTCTTCTCTCAGAAACGGTTGTACTTATCGTCTGCAAAGCTATGTCGCGTGCTGCGGTATGCGGAGACACTAAAAGCACCATAGTAGAACACAGATGAAGCTTATAAGTTGATGTAATAGCCAGTAAGAAGTAGTACAATTCAAGTTTTAGGTATCGATTATTGACTTTTTAGCTGGCTTTGGTGCCTTGGACATGAGCTAGGACCTTAAGATTCTGCATTAAAGGAGGACTAGCAGCCGCGTTGCACGGGAGAATGTGAAATGTGTTCATATGTAGTAGAAACCTGAGAAATCCTTTCGTTTTCGTCATTTGTTATCGAATCGACTTAAAGCCAGATCGTCACATTGGCCGCTCTTCTCTCTGAAACGGTTGTACTTATCGTCTGGAAAGCTATGTCGCGTGATGCGGTATGCGGAGACACTAAAAGCACCATAGTAGAACACAGATGAAGCTTCTAAGATGAAGTAATAGCCAGTAAGAAGTAGTATAATTCAAGTTTTAGGTATCGATTATTGACTTTTTAGCTGGCTTTGGTGAACTGGACATGAGCTAGGACCTTAAGATTCTGCATGAAAGGAGGACTAGCAGCCGAGTTGCACGGGAGAATGTGAAAAGTGTTCATATGTAGTAAAAACCTGAGAAATCCGTCCGTTTTCGTCACATGTTATCGAATCGACTTAATGCCAGAACGTCACATTGGCCGCTCCTCTCTCTGAAACGGTTGTACTTATCGTCCTCAAAGCTATGTCGCGTGCTGCGGTATGCGGAGACACTAAAAGCACCATAGTAGAACACAGATGAAGCTTCTAAGTTGATGTAATAGCCAGTAAGAAGTAGTACACTTCAAGTTTTAGGTATCGATTATTGATTTCTTAGCTGGCTTTGGTGCCTTGCACATGAGCTAGGACCTTAAGATTCTGCATCAAAAGGAGGACTAGCAGCCGAGTTGCACGGGAGAATGTGAAAAGTGTTCATATGTAGTAAAAACCTGAGAAATCCGTCCGTTTTCGTCATTTGTTATCGAATCGACTTAAAGCCAGATCGTCAAATTGGCCCCTCTTTTCTCTGAAACGGTTGTACTTATCGTCTGCAAAGCTATGTCGCGTGCTGCGGTATGCGGAGACAATAAAATCACCATAGTAGAACACAGATGAAGCTTCTAAGTTGATATAATAGCCAGTAAGAAGTAGTACACTTCAAGTTTTAGGTATCGATTATTGATTTCTTAGCTGGCTTTGGTGCCTTGCACATGAGCTAGGACCTTAAGATTCTGCATCAAAAGGAGGACTAGCAGCCGAGTTGCACGGGAGAATGTGAAAAGTGTTCATATGTAGTAAAAACCTGAGAAATCCGTCCGTTTTCGTCATTTGTTATCGAATCGACTTAAAGCCAGATCGTCACATTGGCCGCTCTTCTCTCTGAAACGGTTGTACTTATCGTCTGGAAAGCTATGTCGCGTGCTGCCGTATGCGGAGACACTAAAAGCACAATAGTAGAACACAGATGAAGCTTCTAAGATGATGTAATAGCCAGTAAGAAGTAGTACAATTCAAGTTTTAGGTATCGATTATTGACTTTTTAGCTGGCTTTGGTTATCTGGACATGAGCTAGGACCTTAAGATTCTGCATGAAAGGAGGACTAGCAGCCGAGTTGCACGGGAGAATGTGAAAAGTGTTCATATGTAGTAAAAACCTGAGTAATCCGTCCGTTTTCGTCATTTGTTATCGAATCGACTTAAAGCCCGATCGTCACATTGGCCGCTCTTCTCTCAGAAACGGTTGTACTTATCGTCTGCAAAGCTATGTCGCGTGCTGCGGTATGCGGAGACAATAAAATCACCATAGTAGAACAGAGATGAAGCTTATAAGTTGATATAATAGCCAGTAAGAAGTAGTACAATTCAAGTTTTAGGTATCGATTATCGACTTTTTAGCTGGCTTTGGTGCCTTGGACATGAGCTAGGACATTAAGATTCTGCATTAAAAGAGGACTAGCAGCCGCGTTGCACGGGAGAATGTGAAATGTGTTCATATGTAGTAGAAACCTGAGAAATCCGTCCGTTTTCGTCATTTGTTATCGAATCGACTTAAAGCCAGATCGTCACATTGGCCGCTCTTCTCTCTGAAACGGTTGTACTTATCGTCTGCAAAGCTATGTCGCGTGCTGCGGTATGCGGAGACAATAAAATCCCCGTAGTAGAACACAGATGAAGCTTCTAAGTTGATATAATAGCCAGTAAGAAGTAGTACAATACAAGTTTTAGGTATCGATTATTGACTTTTTAGCTGGCTTTGGAGCCTTGGACATAAGCTGGGACCTTAAGATTCTGCATCAAAAGGAGGACTAGCAGCCGAGTTGCACGGGAGAATGTGAAAAGTGTTCATATGTAGTAAAAACCTTAGAAATCTGTCCGTTTTCGTCATTTGTTATCGAATCGACTTAAAGCCAGATCGTCAAATAGGCCCCTCTTTTCTCTGAAACGGTTGTACTTATCGTCTGCAAAGCTATGTCGCGTGCTGCGGTATGCGGAGACAATAAAATCACCATAGTAGAACACAGATGAAGCTTCTAAGTTGATATAATAGCAGGTAAGAAGTAGTACACTTAAAGTTTTAGGTATCGATTATTGACTTTTTAGCTGGCTTTGGTGCCTTGGACATGAGCTAGGACCTTAAGATTCTGCATTAAAGGAGGACTAGCAGCCGCGTTGCACGGGAGAATGTGAAATGTGTTCATATGTAGTAGAAACCTGAGAAATCCGTCCGTTTTCGTCATTTGTTATCGTATCGACTTAAAGCCAGATCGTCACATTGGCCGCTCTTCTCTCTGAAGCGGTTGTACTTATCGTCTGCAAAGCTATGTCGCGTGCTGCGGTATGCGGAGACAATAAAATCACCGTAGTAGAACACAGATGAAGCTTCTAAGTTGATATAATAGCCAGTAAGATGTAGTACAATACAAGTTTTAGGTATCGATTATTGACTTTTTAGCTGGCTTTGGAGCCTTGGACATGAGCTAGGACCTTAAGATTCTGCATAAAAAGGAGGACTAGCAGCCGAGTTGCACGGGAGAATGTGAAAAGTGTTCATATGTAGTAAAAAACTTAGAAATCTGTCCGTTTTCGTCATTTGTTATCGAATCGACTTAAAGCCAGATCGTCAAATAGGCCCCTCTTTTCTCTGAAACGGTTGTACTTATCGTCTGCAAAGCTATGTCGCGTGCTGCGGTATGCGGAGACAATAAAATCACCATAGTAGAACACAGATGAAGCTTCTAAGTTGATATAATAGCAGGTAAGAAGTAGTACACTTAAAGTTTTAGGTATCGATTATTGACTTTTTAGCTGGCTTTGGTGCCTTGGACATGAGCTAGGACCTTAAGATTCTGCATCAAAAGGAGGACTAGCAGCCGAGTTGCACGGGAGAATGTGAAAAGTGTTCATATGTAGTAAAAACCTGAGAAATCCGTCCGTTTTCGTCATTTGTTATCGAATCGACTTAAAGCCAGATCGTCACATTGGCCGCTCTTTTCTCTGAAACGGTTGTACTTATCGTCTGGAAAGCTATGTCGCGTGCTGCGGTATGCGGAGACACTAAAAGCACCATAGTAGAACACAGATGAAGCTTCTAAGATGATGTAATAGCCAGTAAGAAGTAGTACAATTCAAGTTTTAGGTATCGATTATTGACTTTTTAGCTGGCTTTGGTTATCTGGACATGAGCTAGGACCTTAAGATTCTGCATGAAAGGAGGACTAGCAGCCGAGTTGCACGGGAGAATGTGAAAAGTCTTCATATGTAGTAAAAACCTGAGAAATCCGTCCGTTTTCGTCATTTATTATCGAATCGACTTAAAGCCAGATCGTCACATTGGCCGCTCTTCTCTCTGAAACGGTTGTACTTATCATCTGCAAAGCTATGTCGCGTGCTGCGGTATGCGGAGACAATAAAATCACCGTAGTAGAACACAGATGAAGCTTCTAAGTTGATATAATAGCCAGTAAGAAGTAGTACAATACAAGTTTTAGGTATCGATTATTGACTTTTTAGCTGGCTTTGGAGCCTTGGACATGAGCTAGGACCTTAAGATTCTGCATCAAAAGGAGGACTAGCAGCCGAGTTGCACGGGAGAATGTGAAAAGTGTTCATATGTAGTAAAAACCTTAGAAATCTGTCCGTTTTCGTCATTTGTTATCGAATCGACTTAAAGCCAGATCGTCAAATAGGCCCCTCTTTTCTCCGAAACGGTTGTACTTATCGTCTGCAAAGCTATGTCGCGTGCTGCGGTATGCGGAGTCAATAACATCACCATAGTAGAACACAGATGAAGCTTCTAAGTTGATATAATAGCAGGTAAGAAGTAGTACACTTAAAGTTTTAGGTATCGATTATTGACTTTTTAGCTGGCTTTGGTGCCTTGGACATGAGCTAGGACCTTAAGATTCTGCATCAAAAGGAGGACTAGCAGCCGAGTTGCACGGGAGAATGTGAAAAGTGTTCATATGTAGTAAAAACCTGAGAAATCCGTCCGTTTTCGTCATTTGTTATCGAATCGACTTAAAGCCAGATCGTCACATTGGCCGCTCTTCTCTCTGAAACGGTTGTACTTATCGCCTGCAAAGCTATGTCGCGTGCTGCGGTATGCGGAGACACTAAAAGCACCATAGTAGAACACAGATGAAGCTTCTAATATGATGTAATAGCCAGTAAGAAGTAGTACAATTCAAGTTTTAGGTATCGATTATTGAATTTTTGGCTGGCTTTGGTGATCTGGACATGAGCTAGGACCTTAAGATTCTGCATGAAAGGAGGACTAGCAGCCGAGTTGCACGGGAGATGGTGAAAAGTGTTCATATGTAGTAAAAACCTGAGAAATCCGTCCGTTTTCGTCATTTGTTATCGAATCGACTTAATGCCAGAACGTCACATTGGCCGCTCCTCTCTCTGAAACGGTTGTACTTATCGTCCTCAAAGCTATGTCGCGTGCTGCGGTATGCGGAGACACTAAAAGCACCATAGTAGAACACAGATGAAGCTTCTAAGTTGATGTAATAGCCAGTAAGAAGTAGTACAATTCAAGTTTTAGGTATCGATTATTGACTTTTTAGCTGGCTTTGGTGCCTTGGACATGAGCTAGGACCTTAAGATTCTGCATTAAAGGAGGACTAGCGGCCGCGTTGCACGGGAGAATGTGAAATGTGTTCATATGTAGTAGAAACCTGAGAAATCCGTCCGTTTTCGTCATTTGTTATCGTATCGACTTAAAGCCAGATCGTCACATTGGCCGCTCTTCTCTCTGAAACGGTTGTACTTATCGTCTGCAAAGCTATGTCGCGTGCTGCGGTATGCGGAGACAATAAAATCACCGTAGCAGAACACAGATGAAGCCTCTAAGTTGATATAATAGCCAGTAAGAAGTAGTACAATACAAGTTTTAGGTATCGATTATTGACTTTTTAGCTGGCTTTGGAGCCTTGGACATGAGCTAGGACCTTAAGATTCTGCATCAAAAGGAGGACTAGCAGCCGAGTTGCACGGGAGAATGTGAAAAGTGTTCATATGTAGTAAAAACCTTAGAAATCTGTCCGTTTTCGTCATTTGTTATCGAATCGACTTAAAGCCAGATCGTCAAATAGGCCCCTCTTTTCTCTGAAACGGTTGTACTTATCGTCTGCAAAGCTATGTCGCGTGCTGCGGTATGCGGAGACAATAACATCACCATAGTAGAACACAGATGAAGCTTCTAAGTTGATATAATAGCAGGTAAGAAGTAGTACACTTAAAGTTTTAGGTATCGATTATTGACTTTTTAGCTGGCTTTGGTGCCTTGGACATGAGCTAGGACCTTAAGATTCTGCATCAAAAGGAGGACTAGCAGCCGAGTTGCACGGGAGAATGTGAAAAGTGTTCATATGTAGTAAAAACCTGAGAAATCCGTCCGTTTTCGTCGTTTGTTATCGAATCGACTTAAAGCCAGATCGTCACATTGGCCGCTCTTCTCTCTGAAACGGTTGTACTTATCGTCTGGAAAGCTATGTCGCGTGCTGCGGTATGCGGAGACACTAAAAGCACCATAGTAGAACACAGATGAAGCTTCTAAGATGATGTAATAGCCAGTAAGAAGTAGTACAATTCAAGTTTTAGGTATCGATTATTGACTTTTTAGCTGGCTTTGGTTATCTGAACATGAGCTAGGACCTTAAGATTCAGCATCAAAAGGAGGACTAGCAGCCGAGATGCACGGGAGAATGTGAAAAGTGTTCATATGTAGTAAAAACCTGAGAAATCCGTCCGTTTTGGTCATTTGTTATCGAATCGACTTAAAGCCAGATCGTCACATTGGCCGCTCTTCTGTCTGAAACGGTTGTACTTATCGTCTGCGAAGTTATGTCGCGTGCTGCGGTATGCGGAGACAATAAAATCACCGTAGTAGAACACAGATGAAGCTTCTAAGTTGATATAATAGCCAGTAAGAAGTAGTACACTTCAAGTTTTAGGTATCGATTATTGACTTTTTAGCTGGCTTGTTGCCTTGGACATGATCTAGGACCTTAAGATTCTGCATTAAAGGAGGACTAGCAGCCGCGTTGCACGGGAGAATGTGAAATGTGTTCATATGTAGTAGAAACCTGAGAAATCCGTCCCTTTTCGTCATTTGTTATCGAATCGACTTAAAGCCCGATCGTCACATTGGCCGCTCTTCTCTCTGAAACGGTTGTACTTATCGTCTGCAAAGCTATGTCGCGTGCTGCGGTATGCGGAGACACTAAAAGCACCATAGTAGAACACAGATGAAGCTTATAAGTTGATGTAATAGCCAGTAAGAAGTAGTACAATTCAAGTTTTAGGTATCGATTATTGACTTTTTAGCTGGCTTTGGTGCCTTGGACATGAGCTAGGACCTTAAGATTCTGCATTAAAGGAGGACTAGCAGCCGCGTTGCACGGGAGAATGTGAAATGTGTTCATATGTAGTAGAAACCTGAGAAATCCTTTCGTTTTCGTCATTTGTTATCGAATCGACTTAAAGCCAGATCGTCACATTGGCCGCTCTTCTCTCTGAAACGGTTGTACTTATCGTCTGCAAAGCTATGTCGCGTGCTGCGGTATGCGGAGACAATAAAATCACCGTAGTAGAACACAGATGAAGCTTCTAAGTTGATATAATAGCCAGTAAGAAGTAGTACAATTCAAGTTTTAGGTATCGATTATTGACTTTTTAGCTGGCTTTGGTGATCTGGACATGAGCTAGGACCTTAAGATTCTGCATGAAAGGAGGACTAGCAGCCGAGTTGCACGGGAGAATGTGAAAAGTGTTCATATGTAGTAAAAACCTGAGAAATCCGTTCGTTTTTGTCATTTGTTATCGAATCGACTTAATGCCAGAACGTCACATTGGCCGCTCCTCTCTCTGAAACGGTTGTACTTATCGTCCTCAAAGCTATGTCGCGTGCTGCGGTATGCGGAGACACTAAAAGCACCATAGTAGAACACAGATGAAGGTTCTAAGTTGATGTAATAGCCAGTAAGAAGTAGTCCAATTCAAGTTTTAGGTATTGATTATTGACTTTTTAGCTGGCTTTGGTTCCTTGGACATGAGCTAGGACCTTAAGATTCTGCATGAAAGGAGGCCTAGCTGCAGAGTTGCACGGGAGAATGTGAAAAGTGTCATATGTAGTAAAAACCTGAGAAATCGGTCCGTTTTCGTCATTTGTTATCGACTCGACTTAAAGCCAGATCGTCACATTGGCCGCTCTTCTCTCTGAAACGGTTGTACTTATCGTCTGCAAAGCTATGTCGCGTGCTGCGGTATGCGGAGACAATAAAATCACCATAGTAGAACACAGATGAAGCTTCTAAGTTGATATAATAGCCAGTAAGAAGTAGTACCCTTAAAGTTTTAGGTATCGATTATTGACTTTTTAGCTGGCTTTGGTGCCTTGGACATGAGCTAGGACCTTAAGATTCTGCATCAAAAGGAGGACTAGCAGCCGAGTTGCACGGGAGAATGTGAAAAGTGTTCATATGTAGTAAAAACCTGAGAAATCCGTCCGTTTTCGTCATTTGTTATCGAATCGACTTAAAGCCAGATCGTCACATTGGCAGCTCTTTCTCTGAAACGGTTGTACTTATCGTCTGGAAAGCTATGTCGCGTGCTGCGGTATGCGGAGACACTAAAAGCACCATAGTAGAACACAGATGAAGCTTCTAATATGATATAATAGCCAGTAAGAAGTAGTACACTTCAATTTTTAGGTATCGATTATTGACTTTTTAGCTGGCTTTGGTGCCTTGGACATGAGCTAGGACCTTAAGAGTCTGCATCAAAAGGAGGACTAGCAGCCGAGTTGCACGGGAGAATGTGAAAAGTGTTCATATGTAGTAAAAACCTGAGAAATCCGTCCGTTTTCGTCGTTTGTTATCGAATCGACTTAAAGCCAAATCGTCACATTGGCCGCTCTGCTCTCTGAAACGGTTGTACTTATCGTCTGCAAAGCTATGTCGCGTACTGCGGTATTCGGAGACACTAAAAGCACCATAGTAGAACACAGATGAAGCTTCTAAGTTGATGTAATAGCCAGTAAGAAGTAGTACAATTCAAGTTTTAGGTATCGATTATTGACTTTTAGCTGGCTTTGGTGATCTGGACATGGGCTAGGACCTTAAGATTCTGCATGAAAGGAGGACTAGCAGCCGAGTTGCACGGGAGAATGTGAAAAGTGTTCATATGTAGTAAAAACCTGAGAAATCCGTCCGTTTTCGTCATTTGTTATCGAATCGACTTATAGCCAGATCGTCACATTGGCCGCTCTTCTCTCTGAAACGGTTGTACTTATCGTCTGGAAAGCTTTGTCGCGTGCTGCGGTATGCGGAGACACTAAAAGCACCATAGTAGAACACAGATGAAGCTTCTAAGTCGATGTAATAGCCAGTGAGAAGTAGTACAATTCAAGTTTTAGGTATCGATTATTGACTTTTTGCTGGCTTTGGTGACCTGGACATGAGCTAGGACCTTAAGATTCTGCATGAAAGGAGGACTAGCAGCCGAGTTGCACGGGAGAATGTGAAAAGTGTTCATATGTAGTAAAAACCTGAGAAATCCGTCCGTTTTCGTCATTTGTCATCGAATCGACTTAATGCCAGAACGTCACATTGGCCGCTCCTCTCTCTGAAACGATTGTTTTTATCGTCCTCAAAGCTATGTCGGGTGCTGCGGTATGCAGAGACTCTAAAAGCACCATAGCAGAACACAGATGAAGCCTCTAAGATGATGTAATTGCCAGTAAGAAGTAGTGCAATTCAAGTTTTATTTATCGATTATTAAATTTTAGCTGGCTTTGGTGCCTTAGACATGAGCTAGAACCTTAAGATACTGCATGAAAGGAGGACTAGCAGCCGAGTTGCACGGGACAATGTGAAAAGTGTTCATATGTAGTAAAAACCTGAGAAATCCGTCCGTTTTCGTCATTTGTTATCGAATCGACTTAAAGCCAGATCGTCACATTGGCCGCTCTTCTCTCTGAAACGGTTGTACTTATCGTCCTCTAAGCTATGTAGCGTGCTGCGTTATGCGGAGACACTAAAAGCACCATAGTAGAACACAGGTGAAGCTTCTAAATTAATGTAATAGCCAGTAGGAAGTAGTGCAATTCAAGTTTTAGGTATCGATTATTGACTTTTTAGCTGGCTTTGGTGCCTTGGACATGAGCTAGGACCTTAAGATTCTGCATTAAAGGAGGACTAGCGGCCGCGTTGCACGGGAGAATGTGAAATGTGTTCATATGTAGTAGAAACCTGAGAAATCCGTCCGTTTTCGTCATTTGTTATCGTATCGACTTAAAGCCAGATCGTCACATTGGCCGCTCTTCTCTCTGAAACGGTTGTACTTATCGTCTGCAAAGCTATGTCGCGTGCTGCGGTATGCGGAGACAATAAAATCACCGTAGTAGAACACAGATGAAGCCTCTAAGTTGATATAATAGCCAGTAAGAAGTAGTACAATACAAGTTTTAGGTATCGATTATTGACTTTTTAGCTGGCTTTGGAGCCTTGGACATGAGCTAGGACCTTAAGATTCTGCATCAAAAGGAGGACTAGCAGCCGAGTTGCACGGGAGAATGTGAAAAGTGTTCATATGTAGTAAAAACCTTAGAAATCTGTCCGTTTTCGTCATTTGTTATCGAATCGACTTAAAGCCAGATCGTCAAATAGGCCCCTCTTTTCTCTGAAACGGTTGTACTTATCGTCTGCAAAGCTATGTCGCGTGCTGCGGTATGCGGAGACAATAACATCACCATAGTAGAACACAGATGAAGCTTCTAAGTTGATATAATAGCAGGTAAGAAGTAGTACACTTAAAGTTTTAGGTATCGATTATTGACTTTTTAGCTGGCTTTGGTGCCTTGGACATGAGCTAGGACCTTAAGATTCTGCATCAAAAGGAGGACTAGCAGCCGAGTTGCACGGGAGAATGTGAAAAGTGTTCATATGTAGTAAAAACCTGAGAAATCCGTCCGTTTTCGTCGTTTGTTATCGAATCGACTTAAAGCCAGATCGTCACATTGGCCGCTCTTCTCTCTGAAACGGTTGTACTTATCGTCTGGAAAGCTATGTCGCGTGCTGCGGTATGCGGAGACACTAAAAGCACCATAGTAGAACACAGATGAAGCTTCTAAGATGATGTAATAGCCAGTAAGAAGTAGTACAATTCAAGTTTTAGGTATCGATTATTGACTTTTTAGCTGGCTTTGGTTATCTGAACATGAGCTAGGACCTTAAGATTCAGCATCAAAAGGAGGACTAGCAGCCGAGATGCACGGGAGAATGTGAAAAGTGTTCATATGTAGTAAAAACCTGAGAAATCCGTCCGTTTTGGTCATTTGTTATCGAATCGACTTAAAGCCAGATCGTCACATTGGCCGCTCTTCTGTCTGAAACGGTTGTACTTATCGTCTGCGAAGTTATGTCGCGTGCTGCGGTATGCGGAGACAATAAAATCACCGTAGTAGAACACAGATGAAGCTTCTAAGTTGATATAATAGCCAGTAAGAAGTAGTACACTTCAAGTTTTAGGTATCGATTATTGACTTTTTAGCTGGCTTGTTGCCTTGGACATGATCTAGGACCTTAAGATTCTGCATTAAAGGAGGACTAGCAGCCGCGTTGCACGGGAGAATGTGAAATGTGTTCATATGTAGTAGAAACCTGAGAAATCCGTCCCTTTTCGTCATTTGTTATCGAATCGACTTAAAGCCCGATCGTCACATTGGCCGCTCTTCTCTCTGAAACGGTTGTACTTATCGTCTGCAAAGCTATGTCGCGTGCTGCGGTATGCGGAGACACTAAAAGCACCATAGTAGAACACAGATGAAGCTTATAAGTTGATGTAATAGCCAGTAAGAAGTAGTACAATTCAAGTTTTAGGTATCGATTATTGACTTTTTAGCTGGCTTTGGTGCCTTGGACATGAGCTAGGACCTTAAGATTCTGCATTAAAGGAGGACTAGCAGCCGCGTTGCACGGGAGAATGTGAAATGTGTTCATATGTAGTAGAAACCTGAGAAATCCTTTCGTTTTCGTCATTTGTTATCGAATCGACTTAAAGCCAGATCGTCACATTGGCCGCTCTTCTCTCTGAAACGGTTGTACTTATCGTCTGCAAAGCTATGTCGCGTGCTGCGGTATGCGGAGACAATAAAATCACCGTAGTAGAACACAGATGAAGCTTCTAAGTTGATATAATAGCCAGTAAGAAGTAGTACAATTCAAGTTTTAGGTATCGATTATTGACTTTTTAGCTGGCTTTGGTGATCTGGACATGAGCTAGGACCTTAAGATTCTGCATGAAAGGAGGACTAGCAGCCGAGTTGCACGGGAGAATGTGAAAAGTGTTCATATGTAGTAAAAACCTGAGAAATCCGTTCGTTTTTGTCATTTGTTATCGAATCGACTTAATGCCAGAACGTCACATTGGCCGCTCCTCTCTCTGAAACGGTTGTACTTATCGTCCTCAAAGCTATGTCGCGTGCTGCGGTATGCGGAGACACTAAAAGCACCATTGTAGAACACAGATGAAGGTTCTAAGTTGATGTAATAGCCAGTAAGAAGTAGTCCAATTCAAGTTTTAGGTATTGATTATTGACTTTTTAGCTGGCTTTGGTTCCTTGGACATGAGCTAGGACCTTAAGATTCTGCATGAAAGGAGGCCTAGCTGCAGAGTTGCACGGGAGAATGTGAAAAGTGTCATATGTAGTAAAAACCTGAGAAATCGGTCCGTTTTCGTCATTTGTTATCGACTCGACTTAAAGCCAGATCGTCACATTGGCCGCTCTTCTCTCTGAAACGGTTGTACTTATCGTCTGCAAAGCTATGTCGCGTGCTGCGGTATGCGGAGACAATAAAATCACCATAGTAGAACACAGATGAAGCTTCTAAGTTGATATAATAGCCAGTAAGAAGTAGTACCCTTAAAGTTTTAGGTATCGATTATTGACTTTTTAGCTGGCTTTGGTGCCTTGGACATGAGCTAGGACCTTAAGATTCTGCATCAAAAGGAGGACTAGCAGCCGAGTTGCACGGGAGAATGTGAAAAGTGTTCATATGTAGTAAAAACCTGAGAAATCCGTCCGTTTTCGTCATTTGTTATCGAATCGACTTAAAGCCAGATCGTCACATTGGCAGCTCTTTCTCTGAAACGGTTGTACTTATCGTCTGGAAAGCTATGTCGCGTGCTGCGGTATGCGGAGACACTAAAAGCACCATAGTAGAACACAGATGAAGCTTCTAATATGATATAATAGCCAGTAAGAAGTAGTACACTTCAATTTTTAGGTATCGATTATTGACTTTTTAGCTGGCTTTGGTGCCTTGGACATGAGCTAGGACCTTAAGAGTCTGCATCAAAAGGAGGACTAGCAGCCGAGTTGCACGGGAGAATGTGAAAAGTGATCATATGTAGTAAAAACCTGAGAAATCCGTCCGTTTTCGTCGTTTGTTATCGAATCGACTTAAAGCCAAATCGTCACATTCGCCGCTCTGCTCTCTGAAACGGTTGTACTTATCGTCTGCAAAGCTATGTCGCGTACTGCGGTATTCGGAGACACTAAAAGCACCATAGTAGAACACAGATGAAACTTCTAATATGATGTAATAGCCAGTAAGAAGTAGTACAATTCAAGTTTTAGGTATCGATTATTGACTTTTAGCTGGCCTTGGTGATCTGGACATGGGCTAGGACCTTAAGATTCTGCATGAAAGGAGGACTAGCAGCCGAGTTGCACGGGAGAATGTGAAAAGTGTTCATATGTAGTAAAAACCTGAGAAATCCGTCCGTTTTCGTCATTTGTTATCGAATCGACTTATAGCCAGATCGTCACATTGGCCGCTCTTCTCTCTGAAACGGTTGTACTTATCGTCTGGAAAGCTTTGTCGCGTGCTGCGGTATGCGGAGACACTAAAAGCACCATAGTAGAACACAGATGAAGCTTCTAAGTCGATGTAATAGCCAGTGAGAAGTAGTACAATTCAAGTTTTAGGTATCGATTATTGACTTTTTGCTGGCTTTGGTGACCTGGACATGAGCTAGGACCTTAAGATTCTGCATGAAAGGAGGACTAGCAGCCGAGTTGCACGGGAGAATGTGTAAAGTGTTCATATGTAGTAAAAACCTGAGAAATCCGTCCGTTTTCGTCATTTGTCATCGAATCGACTTAATGCCAGAACGTCACATTGGCCGCTCCTCTCTCTGAAACGATTGTTTTTATCGTCCTCAAAGCTATGTCGGGTGCTGCGGTATGCAGAGACTCTAAAAGCACCATAGCAGAACACAGATGAAGCCTCTAAGATGATGTAATTGCCAGTAAGAAGTAGTGCAATTCAAGTTTTATTTATCGATTATTAAATTTTAGCTGGCTTTGGTGCCTTAGACATGAGCTAGAACCTTAAGATACTGCATGAAAGGAGGACTAGCAGCCGAGTTGCACGGGACAATGTGAAAAGTGTTCATATGTACTAAAAACCTGAGAAATCCGTCCGTTTTCGTCATTTGTTATCGAATCGACTTAAAGCCAGATCGTCACATTGGCCGCTCTTCTCTCTGAAACGGTTGTACTTATCGTCCTCTAAGCTATGTAGCGTGCTGCGTTATGCGGAGACACTAAAAGCACCATAGTAGAACACAGGTGAAGCTTCTAAATTAATGTAATAGCCAGTAGGAAGTAGTGCAATTCAAGTTTTAGGTATCGATTATTGACTTTTTAGCTGGCTTTGGTGCCTTGGACATGAGCTAGGACCTTAAGATTCTGCATTAAAGGAGGACTAGCGGCCGCGTTGCACGGGAGAATGTGAAATGTGTTCATATGTAGTAGAAACCTGAGAAATCCGTCCGTTTTCGTCATTTGTTATCGTATCGACTTAAAGCCAGATCGTCACATTGGCCGCTCTTCTCTCTGAAACGGTTGTACTTATCGTCTGCAAAGCTATGTCGCGTGCTGCGGTATGCGGAGACAATAAAATCACCGTAGTAGAACACAGATGAAGCCTCTAAGTTGATATAATAGCCAGTAAGAAGTAGTACAATACAAGTTTTAGGTATCGATTATTGACTTTTTAGCTGGCTTTGGAGCCTTGGACATGAGCTAGGACCTTAAGATTCTGCATCAAAAGGAGGACTAGCAGCCGAGTTGCACGGGAGAATGTGAAAAGTGTTCATATGTAGTAAAAACCTTAGAAATCTGTCCGTTTTCGTCATTTGTTATCGAATCGACTTAAAGCCAGATCGTCAAATAGGCCCCTCTTTTCTCTGAAACGGTTGTACTTATCGTCTGCAAAGCTATGTCGCGTGCTGCGGTATGCGGAGACAATAACATCACCATAGTAGAACACAGATGAAGCTTCTAAGTTGATATAATAGCAGGTAAGAAGTAGTACACTTAAAGTTTTAGGTATCGATTATTGACTTTTTAGCTGGCTTTGGTGCCTTGGACATGAGCTAGGACCTTAAGATTCTGCATCAAAAGGAGGACTAGCAGCCGAGTTGCACGGGAGAATGTGAAAAGTGTTCATATGTAGTAAAAACCTGAGAAATCCGTCCGTTTTCGTCGTTTGTTATCGAATCGACTTAAAGCCAGATCGTCACATTGGCCGCTCTTCTCTCTGAAAAGGTTGTACTTATCGTCTGGAAAGCTATGTCGCGTGCTGCGGTATGCGGAGACACTAAAAGCACCATAGTAGAACACAGATGAAGCTTCTAAGATGATGTAATAGCCAGTAAGAAGTAGTACAATTCAAGTTTTAGGTATCGATTATTGACTTTTTAGCTGGCTTTGGTTATCTGAACATGAGCTAGGACCTTAAGATTCAGCATCAAAAGGAGGACTAGCAGCCGAGATGCACGGGAGAATGTGAAAAGTGTTCATATGTAGTAAAAACCTGAGAAATCCGTCCGTTTTGGTCATTTGTTATCGAATCGACTTAAAGCCAGATCGTCACATTGGCCGCTCTTCTGTCTGAAACGGTTGTACTTATCGTCTGCGAAGTTATGTCGCGTGCTGCGGTATGCGGAGACAATAAAATCACCGTAGTAGAACACAGATGAAGCTTCTAAGTTGATATAATAGCCAGTAAGAAGTAGTACACTTCAAGTTTTAGGTATCGATTATTGACTTTTTAGCTGGCTTGTTGCCTTGGACATGATCTAGGACCTTAAGATTCTGCATTAAAGGAGGACTAGCAGCCGCGTTGCACGGGAGAATGTGAAATGTGTTCATATGTAGTAGAAACCTGAGAAATTCGTCCCTTTTCGTCATTTGTTATCGAATCGACTTAAAGCCCGATCGTCACATTGGCCGCTCTTCTCTCTGAAACGGTTGTACTTATCGTCTGCAAAGCTATGTCGCGTGCTGCGGTATGCGGAGACACTAAAAGCACCATAGTAGAACACAGATGAAGCTTATAAGTTGATGTAATAGCCAGTAAGAAGTAGTACAATTCAAGTTTTAGGTATCGATTATTGACTTTTTAGCTGGCTTTGGTGCCTTGGACATGAGCTAGGACCTTAAGATTCTGCATTAAAGGAGGACTAGCAGCCGCGTTGCACGGGAGAATGTGAAATGTGTTCATATGTAGTAGAAACCTGAGAAATCCTTTCGTTTTCGTCATTTGTTATCGAATCGACTTAAAGCCAGATCGTCACATTGGCCGCTCTTCTCTCTGAAACGGTTGTACTTATCGTCTGCAAAGCTATGTCGCGTGCTAAGGTATGCGGAGACAATAAAATCACCGTAGTAGAACACAGATGAAGCTTCTAAGTTGATATAATAGCCAGTAAGAAGTAGTACAATTCAAGTTTTAGGTATCGATTATTGACTTTTTAGCTGGCTTTGGTGATCTGGACATGAGCTAGGACCTTAAGATTCTGCATGAAAGGAGGACTAGCAGCCGAGTTGCACGGGAGAATGTGAAAAGTGTTCATATGTAGTAAAAACCTGAGAAATCCGTTCGTTTTTGTCATTTGTTATCGAATCGACTTAATGCCAGAACGTCACATTGGCCGCTCCTCTCTCTGAAACGGTTGTACTTATCGTCCTCAAAGCTATGTCGCGTGCTGCGGTATGCGGAGACACTAAAAGCACCATAGTAGAACACAGATGAAGGTTCTAAGTTGATGTAATAGCCAGTAAGAAGTAGTCCAATTCAAGTTTTAGGTATTGATTATTGACTTTTTAGCTGGCTTTGGTTCCTTGGACATGAGCTAGGACCTTAAGATTCTGCATGAAAGGAGGCCTAGCTGCAGAGTTGCACGGGAGAATGTGAAAAGTGTCATATGTAGTAAAAACCTGAGAAATCGGTCCGTTTTCGTCATTTGTTATCGACTCGACTTAAAGCCAGATCGTCACATTGGCCGCTCTTCTCTCTGAAACGGTTGTACTTATCGTCTGCAAAGCTATGTCGCGTGCTGCGGTATGCGGAGACAATAAAATCACCATAGTAGAACACAGATGAAGCTTCTAAGTTGATATAATAGCCAGTAAGAAGTAGTACCCTTAAAGTTTTAGGTATCGATTATTGACTTTTTAGCTGGCTTTGGTGCCTTGGACATGAGCTAGGACCTTAAGATTCTGCATCAAAAGGAGGACTAGCAGCCGAGTTGCACGGGAGAATGTGAAAAGTGTTCATATGTAGTAAAAACCTGAGAAATCCGTCCGTTTTCGTCATTTGTTATCGAATCGACTTAAAGCCAGATCGTCACATTGGCAGCTCTTTCTCTGAAACGGTTGTACTTATCGTCTGGAAAGCTATGTCGCGTGCTGCGGTATGCGGAGACACTAAAAGCACCATAGTAGAACACAGATGAAGCTTCTAATATGATATAATAGCCAGTAAGAAGTAGTACACTTCAATTTTTAGGTATCGATTATTGACTTTTTAGCTGGCTTTGGTGCCTTGGACATGAGCTAGGACCTTAAGAGTCTGCATCAAAAGGAGGACTAGCAGCCGAGTTGCACGGGAGAATGTGAAAAGTGTTCATATGTAGTAAAAACCTGAGAAATCCGTCCGTTTTCGTCGTTTGTTATCGAATCGACTTAAAGCCAAATCGTCACATTGGCCGCTCTGCTCTCTGAAACGGTTGTACTTATCGTCTGCAAAGCTATGTCGCGTACTGCGGTATTCGGAGACACTAAAAGCACCATAGTAGAACACAGATGAAACTTCTAATATGATGTAATAGCCAGTAAGAAGTAGTACAATTCAAGTTTTAGGTATCGATTATTGACTTTTAGCTGGCTTTGGTGATCTGGACAATGGGCTAGGACCTTAAGATTCTGCATGAAAGGAGGACTAGCAGCCGAGTTGCACGGGAGAATGTGAAAAGTGTTCATATGTAGTAAAAACCTGAGAAATCCGTCCGTTTTCGTCATTTGTTATCGAATCGACTTATAGCCAGATCGTCACATTGGCCGCTCTTCTCTCTGAAACGGTTGTACTTATCGTCTGGAAAGCTTTGTCGCGTGCTGCGGTATGCGGAGACACTAAAAGCACCATAGTAGAACACAGATGAAGCTTCTAAGTCGATGTAATAGCCAGTGAGAAGTAGTACAATTCAAGTTTTAGGTATCGATTATTGACTTTTTGCTGGCTTTGGTGACCTGGACATGAGCTAGGACCTTAAGATTCTGCATGAAAGGAGGACTAGCAGCCGAGTTGCACGGGAGAATGTGAAAAGTGTTCATATGTAGTAAAAACCTGAGAAATCCGTCCGTTTTCGTCATTTGTCATCGAATCGACTTAATGCCAGAACGTCACATTGGCCGCTCCTCTCTCTGAAACGATTGTTTTTATCGTCCTCAAAGCTATGTCGGGTGCTGCGGTATGCAGAGACTCTAAAAGCACCATAGCAGAACACAGATGAAGCCTCTAAGATGATGTAATTGCCAGTAAGAAGTAGTGCAATTCAAGTTTTATTTATCGATTATTAAATTTTAGCTGGCTTTGGTGCCTTAGACATGAGCTAGAACCTTAAGATACTGCATGAAAGGAGGACTAGCAGCCGAGTTGCACGGGACAATGTGAAAAGTGTTCATATGTAGTAAAAACCTGAGAAATCCGTCCGTTTTCGTCATTTGTTATCGAATCGACTTAAAGCCAGATCGTCACATTGGCCGCTCTTCTCTCTGAAACGGTTGTACTTATCGTCCTCTAAGCTATGTAGCGTGCTGCGTTATGCGGAGACACTAAAAGCACCATAGTAGAACACAGGTGAAGCTTCTAAATTAATGTAATAGCCCGTAGGAAGTAGTGCAATTCAAGTTTTAGGTATCGATTATTGATTTCTTAGCTGGCTTTGGTGCCTTGGAAATGAGATAGGACCTTAAGATTCTGCATGAAAGGAGGACTAGCAGCCGAGTTGCACGGGAGAATGTGAAAAGTGTTCATATGTAGTAAAAACCTGAGAAATCCGTCCGTTTTCGTCATTTGTTATCGAATCGACTTAAAGCCAGTTCGTACTTGGCCGCTCTTCTCTCTGAAACGGTTGTACTTATCGTCTGCAAAGCTGTGTCGTGTGCTGCGGTATGCGGAGACACTAAAAGCACCATAGCAGAACACAGATGAAGCTTCTAAGTTGATGTAATAGCCAGTAAGATGTAGTACAATTCAAGTTTTATGTAGCGATTATTGACTTCTTAGATGGATTTGGTGCCTTGGACATGAGCTAGGACCTTAAGATTCTGCAAGAAAGGAGGACTAGCAGCCGAGTTGCACGGGAGAAAGTGAAAAGTGTTCATATGTAGTAAAAACCTGAGAAATCCGTCCGTTTTCGTCATTTGTTATCGAATCGACTAAAAGCCAGATCGTCAAATTGGTCGCTCTTCTCTCTGCAACCGTTGTACTTATCTTCTGCAAAGCTATGTCGCGTGCTGCGGTATGCGGAGACACTAAAAGGACCATAGTAGAACACAGATGAAGTTTCTAAGATGATGTAATAGCCAGTAAGAAGTAGTACAATTCTAGTTTTAGGTATTGATTATTGACTTTTTAGCTGGCTTTGGTGCCTTGGACATGAGCTAGGACCTTAAGAATCTGCATGAAAGGAGGACTAGCAGCCGAGTTGCACGGGAGAATGTGAAAAGTGTTCATATGTAGTAAACACCTGAGAAATCCGTCCGATTTCGTCATTTGTTATCAAATCGACCTAAAGCCAGATCGTCACATTGGCCGCTCTTCTCTCTGAAACGGTTGTACTTATCGTCTGCAGAGCTATGTCGCGTGCTGCGGTATGCGGAGACACTAAAAGCACCACAGTAGAACACAGATGAAGATTCTAAGTTGACGTAATAGCCACTAAGAAGTAGTACAATTCAAGTTTTAGGTATCGATTATTGATTTTTTAACTGGCTTTGGTGGCTTGGACATGAGCTAGGACCTTAAGAATCTGCATGAAAGGAGGACTAGTAGCCGAGTTGCACGGGAGAATGTGAAAAGTGTTCATATGTAGTAAAAACCTGAGAAATTCGTCCGTTTTCGTCATTTGTTATCGAATCGACTTAAAGCCAGATCGTCACATTTGCCGCTCTTCTCTCTGAAACGGTTGTACTTATCGTCTGCAAAGCTATGTCGCATGCTGCGGTATGCGGAGACCCTAAAAGCATCATAGTAGAACACAGATGAAGCTTCTAAGTTGATGTAATAGCCAGTAAGAAGTAGTACAATTCAAATTTAGGTATTGATTATTGACTTTTTAGCTGGCTTTGGTGCCTTGGACATGAGCTAGGACCTTAAGATTCTGCATGAAAGGAGAACTAGCAGCCGAGTTGCACGGGAGAGTGTGAAAAGTGTTTATATGTAGTAAAAACCTGAGAAATCCGTCCGTTGTTGTCATTTGTTATCGAATCGACTTAAAGCCAGATCGTCACATTGGTCGCTCTTCTCTCTGAAACGGTTGTACTTATCGTCTGCAAAGCTATGTCGCGTGCTGCGGTATGCGGAGACACTAAAAGGACCATAGTAGAACACAGATGAAGCTTCTAAGATGATGTAATGGCCAGTAAGAAGTAGTACAATTCAAGTTTTAGTTACTGATTATTGACTTTTTAGCTGGCTTTGGTGCCTTGGACATGGGCTAGGACCTTAAGATTCTGCATGAAAGGAGGACTAGCAGCCGAGTTGCACGGGAGAGTGTGAAAAGTGTTTATATGTAGTAAAAACCTGAGAAATCCGTCCGTTTTCGTCATTTGTTATCGAATCGACTTAAAGCCAGATCGTCACATTGGCCGCTCTTCTCTCTAAAACGGTTGTACTTATCGTCTGCAAAGCTATGTCGCGTGCTGCGGTATGTGGAGAATCTAAAAGCACCATAGTAGAACACAGATGAAGCTTCTAAGTTGATGTAATAGCCAGTAAGAAGTAGTACAATTCAAGTTTTAGGTATTGATTATTGACTTTTTAGCTGGCTTTGGTGCCTTGGACATGAGCTAGGAACTTAAGGTTCTGCATGAAAGGAGGACTAGCAGCCGAGTTGCACGGGAGAATGTGAAAAGTGTTCATATGTAGTAAAAACCTGAGAAATCCGTCCGTTTTCGTCATTTGTTATCGAATCGACTAAAAGCCAGATCGTCAAATTGGTCGCTCTTCTCTCTGCAACCGTTGTACTTATCTTCTGCAAAGCTATGTCGCGTGCTGCGGTATGCGGAGACACTAAAAGGACCATAGTAGAACACAGATGAAGTTTCTAAGATGATGTAATAGCCAGTAAGAAGTAGTACAATTCTAGTTTTAGGTATTGATTATTGACTTTTTAGCTGGCTTTGGTGCCTTGGACATGAGCTAGGACCTTAAGAATCTGCATGAAAGGAGGACTAGCAGCCGAGTTGCACGGGAGAATGTGAAAAGTGTTCATATGTAGTAAACACCTGAGAAATCCGTCCGATTTCGTCATTTGTTATCAAATCGACCTAAAGCCAGATCGTCACATTGGCCGCTCTTCTCTCTGAAACGGTTGTACTTATCGTCTGCAGAGCTATGTCGCGTGCTGCGGTATGCGGAGACACTAAAAGCACCACAGTAGAACACAGATGAAGATTCTAAGTTGACGTAATAGCCACTAAGAAGTAGTACAATTCAAGTTTTAGGTATCGATTATTGACTTTTTAGCTGGCTTTGGTGGCTTGGACATGAGCTAGGACCTTAAGATTCTGCATGAAAGGAGAACTAGCAGCCGAGTTGCACGGGAGAATGTGAAAAGTGTTCATATGTAGTAAACACCTGAGAAATCCGTCCGATTTCGTCATTTGTTATCGAATCGACTTAATGCCAGATCGTCACATTGGCCGCTCTTCTCTCTGAAACGGTTGTACTTATCGTCTGCAAAAACTATGTCGCGTGCTGCGGCATGCGGAGACACAAAAAGCACCATAGTAGAACACAGATGAAGCTTCTAAGTTGATGTAATAGCAAGTAAGAAGAAGTACAATTCTATGTTTTGGTACTGATTATTGACTTTTTAGCTGGCGTTGGTGACTTGGACATGAGCTAGGACCGTAAGATTCTGCATTAAGGGAGGACTAGCAGGCGAGTTGCACGGGAGAGTGTGAAAAGTGTTTATATGTAGTAAAAACCTGAGAAATCCGTCCGTTTTCGTCATTTGTTGTCGAATCGACTTAAAGCCAGATCGTCACATTGGCCGCTCTTCTCTCTGAAACGGTTGTACTTATCGTCTGAAAAGCTATGTCGCGTGCTGCGGTATGTGGAGACACTAAAAGCACCATAGTAGAACACAGATGAAGCTTCTAAGTTGATGTAATAGCCAGTAAGAAGTAGTACAATTCAAGTTTTAGGTATTGATTATTGACATTTTAGCTGGCTTTGGTTCCTTGGACATGAGCTAGGACCTTAAGATTCTGCATGAAAGGAGAACTAGCAGCCGAGTTGCACGGGAGAATGTGAAAAGTGTTCATATGTAGTAAAAACCTGAGAAATCCGTCCGTTTTCGTCATTTGTTATCGAATCGACTAAAAGCCAGATCGTACTTGGCCGCTATTCTCTCTGAAACGGTTGTACTTATCGTCTGCAAAGCTATGTCGCGTGCTGCGGTATGCGGAGACCCTAAAAGCACCATAGTAGAACACAGATGAAGCTTCTAAGTTGATGTAATAGCCAGTAAGAAGTAGTATAATCAAATTTTGGGTACTGATTATTTACTTTATAGCTGCCTTAGGTGCCTTGGACATGAGCTAGGACCTTAAGATTCTGCATGAAAGGAGGACTAGCAGCCGAGTTGCACGGCAGAATGTGAAAAGTGTTCATATGTAGTAAAAACCTGAGAAATCCGTCCGTTTTCGTCATTTGTTATCGAATCGAATTAAAGCCAGATCGTCACATTGGCCGCTCTTCTCTCTGGAACAATTGAACTTATCGTCTGCAAAGCTATGTCGCGTGCTGCGGTATGCGGAGACACTAAAAGCACCATAGTAGAACACAGATGAAGCTTCTAAGTTGATGTAATAGCCAGTAAGAAGTAGTACAATTCAAGTTTTAGGTATTGATTATTGACTTTTTAGCTGGCTTTGGTGCCTTGGACATGAGCTAGGACCTTAAGAATCTGCATGAAAGGAGGACTAGCAGCCGAGTTGCACGGGAGAATGTGAAAAGTGTTCATATGTAGTAAACACCTGAGAAATCCGTCCGATTTCGTCATTTGTTATCGAATCGACTTAATGCCAGATCGTCACATTGGCCGCTCTTCTCTCTGAAACGGTTGTACTTATCGTCTGCAGAGCTATGTCGCGTGCTGCGGTATGCGGAGACACTAAAAGCACCACAGTAGAACACAGATGAAGATTCTAAGTTGACGTAATAGCCACTAAGAAGTAGTACAATTCAAGTTTTAGGTATCGATTATTGACTTTTTAGCTTGCTTTGGTGCCTTGGACATGAGCTCGGACCTTAAGAATCTGCATGAAAGGAGGACTAGCAGCCGAGTTGCACGGGAGAATGTGAAAAGTGGTCATATGTAGTAAAAACCTGAGAAATCCGTCGTTTTCGTCATTTGTTATCGAATCGACTTAAAGCCTGATCGTCACATTTGCCGCTCTTCACTCAGAAACGGTTGTATTTATCGTGTGCAAAGCTATGTCGCGTGCTGCGGTATGCGAAGACACTAAAAGCACCATAGTAGAACACAGATGAAGCTTCTAAGTTGATGTAATAGCCAGTAAGAAGTAGTACAATTCAAGTTTGTGGTATCGATTTATGACTTTTTAGCTGGCTTTGGTGCCTTGGACATGAGCTAGGACCCTAAGATTCTGCATGAAAGGAGGACTAGCAGCCGAGTTACACGGGAGAATGTGAAAATTGTTCATATGCAGTAAAAACCCGAAAACTCCGTCCGTTTTCGTCATTTGTTATCGAATCGACTTAAAGCCAGATCGTCACATTGGCCGCACTTCTCTCTGAAATGGCTGTACTTATAGTCTGCAAAGCTATGACGTGTGCTGCGGTATGCGGAGACACTAAAGCCACCATAGTAAAACACAGATGAAGCATCTAATTTAATGTAATAGAAAGTAAGAAGTAGTACAATTCAAGTTTTAGGTATCGAGTATGGACTTTTTAGCTGGCTTTGGTGCCTTGGACATGAGCTACGACCATAAGAATCTGCATGAAAGGAGGACTAGCAGCCGAGTTGCACGGGAGAAAGTGAAAAGTGATCATATGTAGTAAAAACCTGAGAAATTCGTCCGTTTTAGTCATTTGTTATCGAATCGACTTAAAACCAGATCGTCACATTGGTCGCTCTTTTCTCTGAAACGATTGTACTTATCGTCTGCAAAGCTATGTCGCGTGCTGCGGTATGCAGAGACACTAAAAGCACCATAGTAGAACATAGATGAATGTTCTAAGTTGATGTAATAGCCAGTAAGAAGTAGTCCAATTCAAGTTTTAGGTATCCATTATTGACTTTTTAGCTGGCTTTGGTGCCTTGGACATGAGCTAGGACCTTAAGATTCTGCATGAAAGGAGAACTAGCAGCCGAGTTGCACGGGAGAATGTGAAAAGTGTTCATATGTAGTAAAATCCTGAGAAATCCGTCCGTTTTCGTCATTTGTTATCGAATCGACTTAAAGCCTGATCGTCACATTGGCCGCTCTTCTCTCTGGAACGGTTGTACTTATCGTCTGCAAAGCTATGTCGCGTGCTGCGGTATGCGGAGACACTAAATGCACCATAGTAGAACACAGATGAAGCCTCTAAGATGAAGTAATTGCCAGTAAGAAGTAGTACAATTCAAGTTTTAGGTATCGATTATTGACTTTTTAGCTGGCTTTGGTGCCTTGGACATGAGCTAGGACCTTAAGATTCTGCATGAAAGGAGGACTAGCAGCCGAGTTGCACGGGAGAATGTGGAATGTGTTCATATGTAGTCAAAACCTAGGAATCCGTCCGTTTTCGTCATTTGTTACCGAATCGACTTATAGCCAGATCGTCACATTTGCCGCTTTTCTCTCTGAAACGGTTGTACTTATCGTCTGCAAAGCTATGTCGCGTGCTGCGGTATGCGGAGACACTAAAAGCACCATAGTAGAACACAGATGAAGCTTCTAAGTTGATGTAATAGCCAGTAAGAAGTAGTCCAATTCAAGTTTTAGGTATCGATTATTGACTTTTTAGCTGGCTTTGGTGCCTTTTACATGAGCTAGGACGTTAAGATTCTGCATGAAAAGAGGACTAGCAGCCGAGTTGCACGGGACAATGTGAAAAGTGTTCATATGTAGTAAAAACCTGAGAAATCCGTCCGTTTCCGTCATTTGTTATCGAATCGACTTAAAAGCCAGATCGTCACATTGGCCGCTCTTCTCTCTGAAACGGTTGTACTTATCGTCTGCAAAGCTATGTCGCGTGCTGCGGTATGCGGAGACTCTAAGAGCACCATAGTAGAACACAGATGAAGCTTCTAAGTTGATGTAATAGCCAGTAAGAAGTAGTAAAATTCAAGTTTTAGGTATCGATTATTGACTTTTTAGCTGGCCTTGGTGCCTTGGACATGAGCTAGGACCTTAAGATTCTGCATGAAAGGAGAACTAGCACCCGAGTTGCATGGGAGAATGTGAAAAGTGTTCATATGTAGTAAAAACCTGAGAAATCCGTCCGTCTTCGTCATTTGTTATCGACTCAACTTAAAGCCAGATCATCACATTGGCCGCTCTTCTCTCTGAAACGGTCGTAATTATCGTCTGCAAAGCTATGTCTCGTGCTCCGGTATGCGGAGACACTAAAAGCACCATAGTAGAACACAGATGAAGCTTCTAAGTTGATGTAATAGCCAGTAAGATATAGTACAATTCAAGTTTTAGGTATCGATTATTGATTTTTTAGCTGGCTTTGGTGCCTTGGACATGAGCTAGGACCTTAAGATTCTGCATAAAAGGAGGACTAGCAGCAGAGTTGCACGGGAGAATGTGGAATGTGTTCATATGTAGTAAAAACCTAGAAATCCGTCCGTTTTCGCCATATGTTATCGAATCGACGTAAAGCCAGATCGTCACATTGGCCGCTCTTCTCTCTGAAACGGTTGTACTTATCGTCTGCAAAGCTATGTCGCGTGCTGCGGTATGCGGAGACACAAAAAGCACCATAGTAGAACACAGATGAAGCTTCTAAGTTGATGTAATAGCAAGTAAGAAGTAGTACAATTCTATGTTTTGGTACTGATTATTGACTTTTTAGCTGGCTTTGGTGCCTTGGACATGAGCTAGGACCTTAAGATTCTGCATGAAAGGAGGACTAGCAACCGAGTTGCACGGGAGAATGTGAAAGTGTTCATATGTAGTAAAAACCTGAGAAATCCGTCCGTTTTCGTCATTTGTTATCGAATCGACTTAAAGCCCGATCGTCACATTGGCCGCTCTTCTCTCTGAAACGGTTGTACTTATCGTCTGCAAAGCTATGTCGCGTGCTGCGGTATGCGGAGACACTAAAAGGACCATAGTAGAACACAGATGAAGCCTCTAAGATGATGTAATTGCCAGTAAGAAGTAGTACAATTCAAGTTTTAGGTATCGATTATTGAATTTTTAGCTATCTTTGGTGCCTTGGACATGAGCTAGGACCTTAAGATTCTGCATGAAAGGAGGACTAGCAGCCGAGTTGCACGGGAGAATATGAAAGTGTTCATATGTAGTAAAAACCTGAGAAATCCGTCCGTTTTCGTCATTTGTTATCGAATCGACTTAAAGCCAGATCGTCACATTGGCCGCTCTTCTCTCTGAAACGGTTGTACTTATCGTCTGCAAAGCTATGTCGCGTGCTGCGGTATGCGGAGACACAAAAAGCACCATAGTAGAACACAGATGAAGCTTCTACGTTGATGTAATAGCAAGTAAGAAGTAGTTCAATTCTATGTTTTGGTACTGATTATTGACTTTTTAGCTGGCTTTGGTGCCTTGGACATGAACTAGGACCTTAAGATTCTGCATGAAAGGAGGACTAGCAGCAGAGTTGCACGGGAGAATGTGAAAAGTGTTCATATGTAGTAAAAACCTGAGAAATCCGTCCATTTTCGTCATTTGTTATCGAATCGACTTAAAGCCAGATCGTCACATTGGCCACTCTTCTCTCTGAAACGGTTGTACTTATCGTCTGCAAAGCTATGTCACGTGCTGCGGTATGCGGAGACACTAAAAGGACCATAGTAGAACACAGATGAAGCCTCTAAGATGATGTAATTGCCAGTAAGAAGTAGTACAATTCAAGTTTTAGGTATCGATTATTGAATTTTTAGTTGGCTTTGGTGCCTTGGACATGAGCTAGGACCTTAAGATTCTGCATGAAAGGAGGAGTAGCAGCCGAGTTTCACGGGAGAGTGTGAAAAGTGTTCACATGGAGTAAAAACCTGAGAAATCCGTCCGGTTTCGTCATTTGTTATCGAATCGACTTAAAGCCAGATCGTCACATTTGCCGCTCTTCTCTCTGAAACGGTTGTACTTATCGTCTGCAAAGCTATGTGGCGTGCTGCGGTATGCGGAGACACTAAAAGCACCATAGTAGAACACAGATGATGCTTCTAAGTTGATTTAATAGCCAGTAAAAAGTAGTACAATTCAAGTTTTAGGTATCGATTATTGACTTTTTAGCTGGCTTTGGTGCCTTGGACATGAGCTAGGATCTTCAGATTCTGCATGAAAGGAGGACTAGCAGCCGAGTTGCACGGGAGAATGTGAAAAGTGTTCATATGCAGTAAAAACCCGAAAATTCCGTCCGTTTTCGTCATTTGTTATCGAATCGACTTAAAGCCAGATCGTCACATTGGCCGCTCTTCTCTCTGAAACGGTTGTACTTATCGTCTGCAAAGCTATGTCGCGTGCTGCGGTATGCGGAGACACTAAAAGCACCATAGTAGAACACAGATGAAGCTTCTAAGTTGATGTAATAGCCAGTAAGAAGTAGTACAATTCAAGTTTTAGGTATCGATTATTGGCTTTTTAACTCGCTTTGGCGCCTTGGACATGAGCTAGGACCTTAAGATTCTACATGAAAGGAGGACTAGCAGCCGCGTTGCACGGGAGAATGTGAAAAGTGTTCATATGTAGTAAAAAAATTAGAAATCCGTCCGTTTTCGTCATTTGTTATCGAATCGACTTAAAGCCAGATCGCCACATTGGCCGCTATTCTCTCTGGAGCCGTTGTACTTATCGTCTGCAAAGCTATGACGTGTGCTGCGGTATGCGGAGACACTAAAACCACCATAGTAAAACACAGATGAAGCATCTAATTTAATGTAATAGAAAGTAAGAAGTAGTACAATTCAAGTTTTAGGTATCGATTATGGACTTTTTAGCTGGCTTTGGTGCCTTGGGCATGAGCTAGGCTCTTAAGAATCTGCATGAAAGGAGGACTAGCAGCCGAGTTGCACGGGAGAATGTGAAAAGTGTTCGTATGTAGTAAACACCTGAGAAATCCGTCGGTTTTCGTCATCTGTTATTGAATCGACTTAAAGCCAGATCGTCACATTGGTCGCTCTACTCTCTGAAACGATTGTACTTATCGTCTGCAAAGCTATGTCGCGTGCTGCGGTATGCGGGGACACTAAAAGCACCACAGTAGAACACAGATGAAGGTTCTAAGTTGATGTAATAGCCAGTAAGAAGTAGTCCAATTCAAGTTTTAGGTATCGATAATTGACTTTTTAGCTGGCTTTGGTGCCTTGGAAATGAGCTAGGACCTTAAGATTCTGCATGAAAGGAGGACTAGCAGCCGAGTTGCACGGGAGAATGTGAAAAGTGTTCATATGTAGTAAAAACCAAGAAATCCGACCGTTTTCGTCATTTGTTATCGAATCGACTTAAAGCCAGATCGTCACATTGGTCGCTCTTCTCTCTGAAACGATTGTACTTATCGTCTGCAAAGCTATGACGTGTGCTGCGGTATGCGGAGACACTAAAACCACCATAGTAAAACACAGATGAAGCTTCTAAGTTGATGTAATAGCCAATAAGATATAGTACAATTCTTGTTTTAGGTATCGATTATTGACTTATTAGCTGGCTTTGGTGCCTTGGACATGAGCTAGGACCTTAAGATTCTGCATGAAAGGAGGACTAGCAACCGCGTTGCACGGGAGAATGTGAGAAGTGTTCATATGTAGTAAATACCTGAGAAATCCGTCCGTTTTCGTCATTTGTTATCGAATCGACTTAAAGCCAGAATGTCACACTGGCCGCTCTTCTATCTGAAACGGTTGTACTTATCGTCTGCAAAGCTATGTCGCTTGCTGCGGTATGAGGAGACACTAAAAGCACCATAGTAGAACACAGATGAAGGTTCTAAGTTGATGTAATAGCCAGTAAGAAGTAGTCCAATTCAAGTTTTAGGTATCGATTATTGACTTTTTAGCTGGCTTTGGTTCCTTGGACATGGGCTAGGACCTTAAGATTCTGCATGAAAGGAGGCCTAGCTGCAGAGTTGCACGGGAGAATGTGAAAAGTGTTCATATGTAGTAAAAACCTGAGAAATTGGTCCGTTTTCGTCATTTGTTATCGACTCGACTTAAAGCCAGATCATCACATTGGCCGCTCTTCTCTCTGAAACGGTCCTAATTATCGTCTGCAAAGCTATGTCTCGTGCTCCGGTATGCGGAGACACTAAAAGCACCATAGTAGAAAACAGATGAAGCTTCTAAGTTGATGTAATAGCCAGTAAGATATAGTACAATTCAAGTTTTAGGTTTCGATTATTGACTTTTTAGCTGGCTTTGGTGCCTTGGACATGAGCTAGGACCTTAAGAATCTGCATGAAAGGAGGACTAGCAGCCGAGTTGCACGGGAGAATGTGAAAAGTGTTCATATGTAGTAAACACCTGAGAAATCCTTTCGTTTTCGTCATCTGTTATTGAATCGACTTATAGCCAGATAGTCACATTGGCCGCTCTTCTCTCTGAAACGGTTGTACTTATCGTCTGCAAAGCTATGTCGCGTGCTGCGGTATGCGGAGACACTAAAAGCACCATAGTAGAACACAGATGAAGCTTCTAAGTTGATGTAATAGCCAGTAAGAAGTAGTACAATTCAAGTTTTAGGTATCGATTATTGACTTTTTAGCTGGCTTTGGTGCCTTGGACTTGAGCTAGGACCTTAAGATTCTGCATGAAAGGAGGACTAGCAGCTGAGTTGCACGGGAGAATGTGAAAAGTGTTCATATGCAGTAAAAACACGAAAAATCCGTTCGTTATCGTCATTTTTTTTTCGAATCGACATAAGGCCAGATCGTCACATTGGCCGCTCTTCTCTCTGAAATGGTTGTACTTATCGTCTGCAAAGATATGACGTGTGCTGCGGTATGCGGAGACACTAAAAGCACCATAGTAGAACACAGATGAAGCTTCTAAGTTGATGTAATAGCCAGTAAGAAGTAGTACAATTCAAGTTTTAGGTATCGATTATTGACTTATTAGCTGGCTTTGGTGCCTTGGACATGAGCTAGGACCTTAAGATTCTGCATGAAAGGAGGACTAGCAGCCGCGTTGCACGGGAGAAATTGAGAAGTGTTCATATGTAGTAAAAACCTGAGAAATCCGTCTGTTTTCGTCATTTGTTATCGAATCGACTTAAAGCCAGAATGTCACACTGGCCGCTCTTCTCTCTGAAACGGTTGTACTTATCGTCTGCAAAGCTATGTCGCGTGCTGCGGTATGCGGAGACACTAAAAGCACCATAGTAGAACACAGATGAAGGTTCTAAGTTGATGTAATAGCCAGCAAGATATAGTACAATTCAAGTTCTATTTATCGATTATTGACTTTTTGGGTGGCTTTGGTTCCTTGGACATGAGCTAGGACCTTAAGATTCTGCATGAAAGGAGGCCTAGCTGCAGAGTGGCACGGGAGAATGTGAAAAGTGTTCATATGTAGTAAAAACCTGAGAAATCCGTCCGTTTGCGTCATTTGTTATCGACTCGACTTAAAGCCAGATCATCATATTGGCCGCATTTATGTCTAAAACGGTTGTACTTACCGACTGCAAAGCTATGTCGCGTGCTGCGGTATGCGGGGACACTAAAAGCATCATAGTAGAACACAGATGAAGCTTCTAAGTTGATGTAATAGACAGTAAGTTGTAGTACAATTGAAGTTTTAGGTATCGATTATTGACTTTATAGCTATCTTGTGTGCCTTGGACATGAGCTAGGACCTTAAGATTCTGCATGAAAGGAGGACTAGCAGCTGATTAGCACGGGAGTATGTGAAAAGTGTTCATATGTAGTAAAAACCTGAGAAATACGTCCGTTTTCGTCATTTGATATCGACTCGACTTAAAGCCAGATCTTCACCTTGGCCGCTCTTCTCTCTGTAACGGTTGTACTTATCGTCTGCAAAGCTATGACGTGTGCTACGGTATGCGGAGACACTAAAACCACGATAGTAAAACACAGATGAAGCTTCTAAGTTGATGTAATAGCCAGTAAGATATAGTACAATTCTAGTTTTAGGTATCGATTATTGACCTTTTAGCTGGCTTTGGTTCCTTGGACATGAGCTAGGACCTTAAGATTCTGCATGAAAGGCGGACTAGCAGCCGCGTTGCACGGGAGAATGTGAGAAGTGTTCATATGAGGTAAAAACCTGGGAAATCCGTCCGTTTTCGTCATTTGTTATCGAATCGACTTAAAGCCAGAAAGTCACATTGGCCGCTCTTCTCTCTGAAACGGTTGTTCTTATCGTCTGCAAAGCTATGACCTGTGCTGCGGTATGCGGAGACACTAAAACCACAATGGTAAAACATAGATGAAGCATCTAATGTAATGTAATAGCCAGTAAGAAGTAGTCCAATTCAAGTTTTAGGTATCGATTATTAATTTTTTGGCTGGCTTTGGTGCCTTGGACATGAGCTAGGACCTTAAGAATCTGCATGAAAGGAGGCCTAGCTGCAGAGTTGCACGGGAGAATGTGAAAAGTGTTCATATGTAGTAAAAACCTGAGAAATCGGTCCGTATTCGTCATTTGTTATCGACTCGACTTAAATCCAGATCATCACATTGGTCGCTCTACTCTCTGAAACGATTGTACTTATCGTCTGCAAAGCTATGTCGCGTGCTGCGGTATGCGGGGACACTAAAAGCACCATAGTAGAACACAGATGAAGGTTCTAAGTTGATGTAATAGCCAGTAAGAAGTAGTCCAATTCAAGTTTTAGGTATCGATAATTGACTTTTTAGTTGGCTTTGGTGCCTTGGACATGAGCTAGGACCTTAAGATTCTGCATGAAAGGAGGACTAGCAGCCGAGTTGCACGGGAGAATGTGAAAAGTCTTCATATGTAGTAAAAACCTAGAAATCCGACCGTTTTCGTCATTTGTTATCGAATCGACTTAAAGCCAGATCGTCACATTGGTCGCTCTTCTCTCTGAAACGATTGTACTTATCGTCTGCAAAGCTATGACGTGTGCTGCGGTATGCGGAGACACTAAAACCACCATAGTAAAACACAGATGAAGCTTCTAAGTTGATGTAATAGCCAATAAGATATAGTACAATTCTAGTTTTAGGTATCGATTATTGACTTATTAGCTGGCTTTGGTGCCTTGGACATGAGCTAGGACCTTAAGATTCTGCATGAAAGGAGGAATAGCAACCGCGTTGCACGGGATAATGTGAGAAGTGTTCATATGTAGTAAAAACCTGAGAAATCCGTCCGTTTTCGTCATTTGTTATCGAATCGACTTAAAGCCAGAATGTCACACTGGCCGCTCTTCTATCTGAAACGGTTGTACTTATCGTCTGCAAAGCTATGTCGCTTGCTGCGGTATGCGGAGACACTAAAAGCACCATAGTAGAACACAGATGAAGGTTCTAAGTTGATGTAATAGCCAGTAAGAAGTAGTCCAATTCAAGTTTTAGGTTTCGATTATTGACTTTTTAGCTGGCTTTGGTGCCTTGGACATGAGCTAGGACCTTAAGATTCTGCATGAAAGGAGGACTAGCAGCCGAGTTGCACGGGAGAATGTGGAATGTGTTCATATGTAGTTAAAACCTAGGAATCCGTCCGTTTTCGTCATTTGTTACCGAATCGACTTATAGCCAGATCGTCACATTGAGCGTTCTTCTCTCTGAAACGGTTGTACTTATCGTCTGCAAAGCTATGTCGCGTGCTGCGGTATGCGGAGACACTAAAAGCACCATAGTAGAACACAGATGAAGCTTCTAAGTTGATGTAATAGCCAGTAAGAAGTAGTACAATTCTAGTTTTAGGTATCGATTATTGACTTTTTAGCTGGCTTTGGTGCCATGGACTTGAGCTAGGACCTTAAGATTCTGCATGAAAGGAGGACTAGCAGCTGAGTTGCACGGGAGAATGTGAAAAGTGTTCATATGCAGTAAAAACACGAAAAATCCGTTCGTTATCGTCATTTTTTTTTCGAATCAACATAAGGCCAGATCGTCACAATGGCCGCTCTTCTCTCTGAAATGGTTGTACTTATCGTCTGCAAAGATATGACGTGTGCTGCGGTATGCGGAGACACTAAAAGCACCATAGTAGAACACAGATGAAGCTTCTTAGTTGATGTAATAGCCAGTAAGATATAGTACAATTCTAGTTTTAGGTATCGATTATTGACTTATTAGCTGGCTTCGGTGCCTTGGACATGAGCTAGGACCTTAAGATTCTGCATGAAAGGAGGACTAGCAGCCGCGTTGCACGGGAGAAAGTGAGAAGTGTTCATATGTAGTAAAAACCTGAGAAATCCGTCTGTTTTCGTCATTTGTTATGGAATCGACTTAAAGCCAGAATGTCACACTGGCCGCTCTTCTCTCTGAAACGGTTGTACTTATCGTCTGCAAAGCTATGTCGCGTGCTGCGGTATGCGGAGACACTAAAAGCACCATAGTAGAACACAGATGAAGGTTCTAAGTTGATGTAATAGCCAGCAAGAAGTAGTACAATTCAAGTTCTATTTATCGATTATTGACTTTTTGGGTGGCTTTGGTTCCTTGGACATGAGCTAGGACCTTAAGATTCTGCATGAATGGAGGCCTAGCTGCAGAGTGGCACGGGAGAATGTGAAAAGTGTTCATATGTAGTAAAAACCTGAGAAATCCGTCCGTTTGCGTCATTTGTTATCGACTCGACTTAAAGCCAGATCATCATATTGGCCGCATTTATGTATAAAACGGTTGTACTTATCGACTGCAAAGCTATGTCGCGTGCTGCGGTATGCGGGGACACTAAAAGCATCATAGTAGAACACAGATGAAGCTTCTAAGTTGATGTAATAGACAGTAAGAAGTAGTACAATTTAAGTTTTAGGTATCGATTATTGACTTTATAGCTATCTTTGGTGCCTTGGACATGAGCTAGGACCTTAAGATTCTGCATGAAAGGAGGACTAGCAGCTGATTAGCACGGGAGAATGTGAAAAGTGTTCATATGTAGTAAAAACCTGAGAAATACGTCCGTTTTCGTCATTTGATATCGACTCGACTTAAAGCCAGATCTTCACATTGGCCGCTCTTCTCTCTGAAACGGTTGTACTTATCGTCTGCAAAGCTATGACGTGTGCTGCGGTATGCGGAGACACTAAAACCACGATAGTAAAACACAGATGAAGCTTCTAAGTTGATGTAATAGCCAGTAAGATATAGTACAATTTTAGTTTTAGGTATCGATTATTGACCTTTTAGCTGGCTTTGGTTCCTTGGACATGAGCTAGGACCTTAAGATTCTGCATGAAAGGAGGACTAGCAGCCGCGTTGCACGGGAGAATGTGAGAAGTGTTCATATGAGGTAAAAACCTGAGAAATCCGTCCGTTTTCGTCATTTGTTATCGAATCGACTTAAAGCCAGAAAGTCACATTGGCCGCTCTTCTCTCTGAAACGGTTGTTCTTATCGTCTGCAAAGCTATGACCTGTGCTGCGGTATGCGGAGACACTAAAACCACAATGGTAAAACATAGATGAACCATCTAATTTAATGTAATAGCCAGTAAGAAGTAGACCAATTCAAGTTTTAGGTATCGATTATTAATTTTTTAGCTGGCTTTGATTCCTTGGACATTAGCTAGGAACTTAAGATTCTGCATGAGAGGAGGACTAGCTGCCGTGTTGCACGGGAGAATGTGAAAAGTGTTCATATGTAGTAAAAACCTGATAAATCCGTCCGTTTTCGTCATTTGTTATCGACTCGACTTAAAGCTAGATCTTCACATTGGCCGCTCTTCTCTCTGAAACGGTCCTAATTATCGTCTGCAAAGCTATGTCTCGTGCTCCGGTATGCGGAGACACTAAAAGCACCATAGTAGAAAACAGATGAAGCTTCTAAGTTGATGTAATATCCAGTAAGATATAGTACAATTCAAGTTTTAGGTATCGATTATTGACTTTTTAGCTGACTTTGGTGCCTTGGACATGAGCTAGGACCTTAAGATTCTGCATGAAAGGAGGAGTAGCAGCCGAGTTGCACGGAAGAATGTGGAATGTGTTCATATGTAGTAAAAACCTGAGAAATCCGTCCGTTTTCGTCATTTGTTATCGACTCGACTTAAAGCCAGATCTTCACATTGACCGCATTTCTGTCTAAAACGGTTGTACTTATCGTCTGCAAAGCTATGTTGCTTGCTGCGGTATGTGCAGACACTAAAAGCACCATAGTAGAACACATATGAAGCTTCTCAGTTGATGTAATAGCCAGTAAGATATAGCCAGTAAGATATAGTACAATTGAAGTTTCAGGTATCGATTATTGACTTTATAGCTGGCTCTGGAGACTTGGACATAGGTAGGACCTTAAGATTCTGCATGAAAGGAGGACTAGCAGCCGAGTTGCACGGGAGAATGTGAAAAGTGTTCATATGTAGTAAAAACATGAGAAATCCGTCCGTATTCGTCATTTGTTATCGAATCGACATAAGCCAGATCGTCAAATTGGTCGCTCTTCTCTCTGAAACGATTGTACTTATCGTCTGCCAAGCTATGTCACGTGCTGCGGTATGCGGAGACACTAAAAGCACCATAGTAGAACACAGATGAAGCTTCTAAGTTGATGTAATAGCCAGTAAGATGTAGTATAATTCAAGTTTTAGGTATCGATTATTGACTTTTTAGGTGGCTTTGGTGCCTTGGACATGAGCTAGGACCTTAAGATTCTGCATGAAAGGAGAACTAGCAGCTGAGTTGCAAGGGAGAATGTGAAAAGTGTTCATATGCAGTAAAAACCTGAGAAATACGTCCGCTTTCGTCATTTGTTATCGAATCGACTTAAAGCCAGATCGTCACAATGGCCGCTCTTCTCTCTGAAACGGTTGTACTTATCGTCTGCAAAGCTATGTCGCGTGCTGCGGCATGCGGAGACACAAAAAGCACCATAGTAGAATACAGATGAAGCTTCTATGATGATGTAATAGCAAGTAAGAAGTAGTACAATTCTATGTTTTGGTACTGATTATTGACTTTTTAGCTGGCTTTGGTGCCTTGGACATGAGCTAGGACCTTAAGATTCTGCATGAAAGGAGGACTAGCAGCAGAGTTGCACGGGACAATGTGAAAAGTGTTCATATGTAGTAAAAACCTGAGAAATCCGTCCGTTTTCGTCATTTGTTATCGAATCGACTTAAAGCCAGATCGTCACATTGGCCGCTCTTCTCTCTGAAACGGTTGTACTTATCGTCTGCAAAGCTATGTCGCGTGCTGCGGTATGCGGAGACACTAAAAGGACCATAGTAGAACACAGATGAAGCCCCTAAGATGATGTAATTGCCAGTAAGAAGTAGTACAATTCAAGTTTTAGGTATCGATTATTGACTTTTTAGCTGGCTTTGGTGCCTTGGACATGAGCTAGGACCTTAAGATTCTTCATGAAAGGAGGACTAGCAGCCGAGTTGCACGGGAGAGTGTGAAAAGTGTTCATTTGCAGCAAAAACCCGAAAAATCCGTCCGTTTACGTCATTTGTTATCGAATCGACTTAAAGCCATTTCGTCACATTGGCCGCTCTTCTCTCTGAAACGGTTGTACTTATCGTCTGCAAAGCTATGTCGCGTGCTGCGGTATGCGGAGACACTAAAAGCACCATAGTAGAACACAGATGAAGCTTCTAAGTTGATGTAATAGCCAGTAAGAAGTAGTACAATTCAAGTTTTAGGTATCGATTATTGACTTTTTAGGTGGCTTTGGTGCCTTGGACTTGAGCTAGGACCTTAAGATTCTGCATGAAAGGAGGACTAGCAGCTGAGTTGCACGGGAGAATGTGAAAAGTGTTCATATGCAGTAAAAACACGAAAAATCCGTTCGTTATCGTCATTTTTTTTTCGAATCGACATAAGGCCAGATCGTCACATTGGCCGCTCTTCTCTCTGAAATGGTTGTACTTATCGTCTGCAAAGATATGACGTGTTCTGCGGCATGCGGAGACACTAAAAGCACCATAGTAGAACACAGATGAAGCTTCTAAGTTGATGTAATAGCCAGTAAGAAGTAGTACAATTCAAGTTTTAGGTATCGATTATTGACTTTTTAGCTGGCTTTGGTGCCTTGGACTTGAGCTAGGACCTTAAGATTCTGCATGAAAGGAGGACTAGCAGCTGAGTTGCACGGGAGAATGTGAAAAGTGTTCATATGCAGTAAAAACACGAAAAATCCGTTCGTTATCGTCATTTTTTTTTCGAATCGACATAAGGCCAGATCGTCACATTGGCCGCTCTTCTCTCTGAAATGGTTGTACTTATCGTCTGCAAAGATATGACGTGTGCTGCGGTATGCGGAGACACTAAAAGCACCATAGTAGAACACAGATGAAGCTTCTAATTTGATGTAATAGCCAGTAAGATATAGTACAATTCTAGTTTTAGGTATCGATTATTGACTTATTAGCTGGCTTCGGTGCCTTGGACATGAGCTAGGACCTTAAGATTCTGCATGAAAGGAGGACTAGCAGCCGAGTTGCACGGGAGAATGTGGAATGTGTTCATATGTAGTAAAAACCTGAGAAATCCGTCCGTTTTCGTCATTTGTTATCGACTCGACTTAAAGCCAGATCTCCACATTGGCCGCTCTTCTCTCTGAAACGGTCCTAATTATCGTCTGCAAAGCTATGTCTCGTGCTCCGGTATGTGGAGACACTAAAAGCACCATAGTAGAAAACAGATGAAGCTTCTAAGTTGATGTAAGATATAGTACAATTCAAGTTTTAGGTATCGATTATTGACTTTTTAGCTGGCTTTGGTGCCTTGGACATGAGCTAGGACCTTAAGATTCTGCATGAAAGGAGGACTAGCAGCCGAGTTGCACGGAAGAATGTGGAATGTGTTCATATGTAGTAAAAAACCTAGAAATCCGTCCGTTTTCGTCATTTGTTATAGAATCGACTTAAAGCCAGATCGTCACATTGGCCGCTCTTCTCTCTGAAACGGTTGTACTTATCGTCTGCAAAGCTACGTCGCGTGCTGCGATATGCGGAGACATTAAAAAAGATCCATAGTATAACACAGATGAAGCTTGAAAGTTGATGTAATAGCCAGTAAGAAGTAGCACAATTCAAGTTTTAAGTATCGATTATTGACTTTTTAGCTGGCTTTGGTGCCTTGGACATGAGCTAGGACCTTAAGATTCTGCATGAAAGGAGGACTATCAGCCGAGTTGTACGGGAGAATGTGAAAAGTGTTCATATGTAGTAAAAACCTAGAAATCCGTCCGTTTTCGTCATTTGTTATCGAATCGACTTAACGCCAGATCGTCATATTGGCCGCATTTATGTCTAAAACGATTGTACTTATTGTCTGCAAAGCTATGTCGCGTGCTGCGGTATGCGGAGACACTAAAAGCATCATAGTAGAACACAGATGAAGCTTCTAAGTTGATGTAATAGACAGTAAGAAGTAGTACAATTCAAGTTTTAGGTATCGATTATTGACTTTATAGCTATCTTTGGTGCCTTGGACATGAGCTAGGATCTTAAGATTCTGCATGTAAGGAGGACTAGCAGCTGATTTGCACGGGAGAATGTGAAAGGTGTTCATATGTAGTAAAAACCTGAGAAATCCGTCCGTTTTCGTCATTTGTTATCGACTCGACTTAAAGCCAGATCTTCACATTGGCCGCTCTTCTCTCTGAAACGGTTGTACTTATCGTCTGCAAAGCTATGACGTGTGCTGCGGTATGCGGAGACACTAAAACCACCATAGTAAAACACAGATGAAGCTTCTAAGTTGATGCAATAGCCAGTAAGATATAGTACAATTCTAGTTTTAGGTATCGATTATTGACTTTTTAGCTGGCTTTGGTTCCTTGGACATGAGCTAGGACCTTAAGATCCTGCATGAAAGGAGGACTAGCAGCCGCGTTGCACCGGTGAATGTGAGAAGTGTTCATATGTAGTAAAAACCTAGAAATCCGTCCGTTTTCGTCATTTGTTACCGAATCGACTTAAAGCCCGATCGTCACATTGGCCGCTCTTCTCTCTGAAACGGTTGTACTTATCGTCTGCAAAGCTATTTCGCGTGCTGCGGTATGCTGAGACACTAAAAGCACCATAGTAGAACACAGATGAAGGTTCTAAGTCGATGTAATAGCCAGTAAGAAGTAGTCCAATTCAAGTTTTATTTATCGATTATTGACTTTTTAGCTGGCTTTGGTGCCTTGGACATGAGCTAGGACCTTAAGATTCTGCATGAAAGGAGGACTAGCAGCCGAGTTGCACGGGAGAATGTGAAAAGTGCTCATTTGTAGTAAAAACCTAGAAATCCGTCCGTTTTTGTCATTTGTTATCGAATCGACTTAAAGCCAGATCGTCACATTGGTCGCTCTTCTCTCTGAAACGATTGTACTTATCGTCTGCAAAGCTATGTCGCGTGCTGCGGTATGCGGAGACACTAAAAGCACCATAGAAGAACACAGATGAAGCTTCTAAGTTGATGTAATAGCCAGTAAGAAGTAGACCAATTCAAGTTTTAGGTATCGATTATTGACTTTTTAGCTGGCTTTGGTTCCTTGGACATTAGCTAGGAACTTAAGATTCTGCATGAAAGGAGGACTAGCTGCCGTGTTGCACGGGAGAATGTGAAAAGTGTTCATATGTAGTAAAAACCTGAGAAATCTGTCCGTTTTCGTCATTTGTTATCGACTCGACTTAAAGCTAGATCTTCACATTGGCCGCTCTTCTCTCTGAAACGGTCCTAATTATCGTCTGCAAAGCTATGTCTCGTGCTCCGGTATGCGGAGACACTAAAAGCACCATAGTAGAAAACAGATGAAGCTTCTAAGTTGATGTAATAGCCAGTAAGATATAGTACAATTCAAGTTTTAGGTATCGATTATTGACTTTTTAGCTGGCTTTGGTGCCTTGGACATGAGCTAGGACCTTAAGATTCTGCATGAAAGGAGGACTAGCAGCCGAGTTGCACGGAAGAATGTGGAATGTGTTCATATGTAGTAAAAACCTAGAAATCCGTCCGTTTTCGTCATTTGTTATCGAATCGACTTAAGCCAGATCGTCACATTGGCCGCTCTTCTCTCTGAAACGGTTGTACTTATCGTCTGCAAAGCTACGTCGCGTGCTGCGGTATGCGGAGACACTAAAAGATCCATAGTAGAACACAGATGAAGCTTCTAAGCTTATGTAATAGCCAGTAAGAAGTAGCACAATTCAAGTTTTAGGTATCGATTATTGACTTTATAGCTACCTTTGGTGCCTTAGACATGAGCTAGGACCTTAAGATTCTGCATGAAAGGAGGACTAGCAGCTGATTTGCACGGGAGAATGTGAAAAGTGTTCATATGTAGTAAAAACCTGAGAAATTCGTCCGTTTTCGTCATTTGTTATCGACTCGACTTAAAGCCAGATCTTCACATTGACCGCATTTCTGTCTAAAACGGTTGTACTTATCGTCTGCAAAGCTATGTTGCTTGCTGTTGTATGTGGAGACACTAAAAGCACCATAGTAGAACACATATGAAGCTTCTAAGTTGATGTAATAGCCAGTAAGATATAGCCAGTAAGATATAGTACAATTCAAGTTTCAGGTATCGATTATTGACTTTATAGCTGGCTCTGGAGACTTGGACATAGCTAGGACCTTAAGATTCTGCATGAAAGGAGGATTAGCAGCCGAGTTGCACGGGAGAATGTAAAAAGTGTTCATATGTAGTAAAAACCTGAGAAATCCGTCCGTATTCGTCATTTGTTATCGAATCGACTTAAAGCCAGATCGTCAAATTAGCCGCTCTTCTCTCTGAAACTGTTGTACTTATCGATTGCAAAGCTATGTCGCGTGCTGCGGTATGCGGAGACACTATTAGCACCAAAGTAGAACACAGATGAAGCTTCTAAGTTGATGTAATAGCCAGTAAGATGTAGTACAATTCAAGATTTAGGTATCGATTATTGACTTTTTAGGTGGCTTTGGTGCCTTGGACATGAGCTAGGACCATAAGATTCTGCATGAAAGGAGAACTAGCAGCTGAGTTGCAAGGGAGAATGTGAAAAGTGTTCATATGCAGTAAAAACCTGAGAAATACGTCCGTTTTCGTCATTTGTTATCGAATCGACTTAAAGCCAGATTGTCACAATGGCCGCTCTTCTCTCTGAAACGGTTGTACTTATCGTCTGCAAAGCTATGTCGCGTGCTGCGGCATGCGGAGACACAAAAAGCACCATACTAGAATACAGATGAAGCTTCTAAGTTGATGTAATAGCAAGTAAGAAGTAGTACAATTCTATGTTTTGGTACTGATTATTGACTTTTTAGCTGGCTTTGGTGCCTTGGACATGAGCTAGGACCTTAAGATTCTGCATGAAAGGAGGACTAGCACCGGAGTTGCACGGGAGAATGTGAAAAGTGTTCATATGTAGTAAAAACATGAGAAATCCGTCCGTTTTCGTCATTTGTTATCGACTCAACTTAAAGCCAGATTATCACATTGGCCGCTCTTCTCTCTGAAACGGTCGTAATTATCGTCTGCAAAGCTATGTCTCGTGCTCCAGTATGCGGAGACACTAAAAGCACCATAGTAGAAAACAGATGAAGCTTCTAAGTTGATGTAATAGCCAGTAAGATATAGTACAATTCAAGTTTTAGGTATCGATTATTGCCTTTTTAGCTGGCTTTGGTGCCTTGGACATGAGCAAGGACCTTAAGATTCTGCATGAAAGGAGGACTAGCAGCCGAGTTGCACGGGAGTATGTGGAATGTGTTCATATGTAGTAAAAACCTAGAAATCCTTCCGTTTTCGTCATTTGTTATCGAATCGACTTAAAGCCAAATCGTCACATTGGCCGCTCTTCACTCTGAAACGGTTGTACTTATCGTCTGCAAAGCGATGTCGCGTGCTGCGGTATGCGCAGACACTAAAAGCACCATAGTAGAAAACAGATGAAGCTTCTAAATTGATGTAATAGCCAGTAAGAAGTAGTACAACTCAAGATTTAGGTATCGATTATTGACTTTTTAGCTTGCTTTTGTGCCTTGGACATGAGCTAGGACCTTCATATTCTGCATGAAAGGAGGACTATCAGCCGAGTTGCACGGGAGAATGTGCAAAGTGTTCACATGTAGCAAAAACATTAGAAATCCGTCCGTTTTCGTCATTTGTTATCGAATCGACTAATAGCCAGATCGTTACATTGGCCGCTCTTCTCTCTGAAACGGTTGTACTTATCGTCTGCAAAGCTATGACGCTTGCTGCGGTATGCGGAGACACTAAAACCACCATAGTAAAACACAGATGAAGCATCTAATTTAATGTAATAGAAAGTAAGAAGTAGTACAATTCAAGTTTTAGGTATCGATTATGGACTTTTTAGCTGGCTTTGGTGCCTTGGGCAAGAGCTAGGACCTTAAGAATGTGCATGAAAGGAGGACTAGCAGCCGAGTTGCACGGGAGAATGTGAAAAGTGTTCATATGTAGTAAAAACCTGAGAAATCCGTCCGTTTTCGTCATTTGTTATCGAATCGACTTAAAGCCAGATCGTCACATTGGCCGCTCTTCTCTCTGAAACGGTTGTACTTATCGTCTGCAAAGCGATGTCGCGTGCTGCGGTAAGCGCAGACACTAAAAGCACCATAGTACAAAACAGATGAAGCTTCTAAGTTGATGTAATAGCCAGTAAGAAGTAGTACAATTTAAGTTTTAGGTATCGATTATTGACTTTTTAGCTGGCTTTGGTGCCTTGGACATGAGCTAGGACCTTAAGATTCTGCATGAAAGGAGAACTAGCACCGGAGTTGCACGGGTGAATGTGAAAAGTGTTCATATGTAGTAAAAACCTGAGAAATCCGTCCGTTTTCGTCATTTGTTATCGACTCAACTTAAAGCCAGATCATCACATTGGCCGCTCTTCTCTCTGAAACGGTCGTAATTATCGTCTGCAAAGCTATGTCTCGTGCTCCAGTATGCGGAGACACTAAAAGCACCATAGTAGAAAACAGATGAAGCTTCTAAGTTGATGTAATAGCCAGTAAGATATAGTACAATTCAAGTTTTATGTATCGATTCATGACTTTTTAGCTGGCTTTGGTGCCTTGGACATGAGCTAGGACCTTAACATTCTGCATGAAAGGAGGTCTAGCAGCCGAGTTGGACGGGAGAATGTGAAAGGTGTTAATATGCAGTAAAATCCCGAAAAATCCGTTCGTTATCGTCATTTTTTATCGAATCGACAAAAGGCCAGATTGTTACATTGGCCGCTCTTCTCTCTGAAATGGTTGTACTTATCGTCTGCAAAGATATGACGTGTGCTGCGGTATGCGGAGACACTACAACCACCATAGTAAAACACAGATGAAGCATCTAATTTTATGTAATAGCCAGTAAGAAGTAGTACAATTCAAGTTTTAGGTACCGATTATGGACTTTTTAGCTGGCTTTGGTGCCTTGGACATGAGCTAGGACCTTAAGAATCTGCATGAAAGGAGGACTAGCAGCCGAGTTGCACGGGAGAATGTGAAAAGTGTTCATATGTAGTAAAAACCTGAGAATTCCGTCCGTATTCGTCATTTGTTACCGAATCGACTTAAAGCCAGATTGTCACATTGGCCGCTATTCTCTCTGAAACGGTTGTACTTATCGTCTGCAAAGCTATGTCGCGTGCTGCGGTATGCGGAGACACTAAAAGCACCATAGTAGAACACAGATGAAGCTTCTAAGTTGATGTAATAGCCAGTAAGAAGTAGTACAATTCAAGTTTTAGGTATCGATTATTGACTTTTTAGCTGGCTTTGGTGCCTTGGACATGAGCTAGGACCTTAAGATTCTGCATGAAAGGAGAACTAGCACCGGAGTTGCACGGGGGAATGTGAAAAGTGTTCATATGTAGTAAAAACCTGAGAAATCCGTCCGTTTTCGTCATTTGTTATCGATTCAACTTACAGCCAGATCATCACATTGGCCGCTCTTCTCTCTGAAACGGTCGTAATTATCGTCTGCAAAGCTATGTCGCGTGCTGCGGTATGCGCAGACACTAAAAGCACCATAGTAGAAAACAGATTAAGCTTCTAAGTTGATGTAATAGCCAGTAAGAAGTAGTACAACTCAAGTTTTAGGTATCGATAATTGACTTTTTAGCTTGCTTTTGTGCCTTGGACATGAGCTAGGACCTTGATATCCTGCATGAAAGGAGGACTATCAGCCGAGTTGCACGGGTGAATGCGAAAAGTGTTCACATGTAGCAAAAACATTAGAAATCCGTCCGTTTTCGTCATTTGTTATCGAATCGACTTAAAGCCAGATCGTTACATTGGCCGTTCTTCTCTCTGAAACGGTTGTACTCATCGTCTGCAAAGCTATGTAGCGTGCTGCGGTATGTGGAGACACTAAAAGCACCATAATAGAACACAGATGAAGCTTCTAAGTTGATGTAATAGCCAGTAAGAAGTAGTCCAATTCAAGTTTTAGGTATCGATTATTGACTTTTTAGCTGTCTTTGGTTCCTTGGACATGAGCTAGGACCTTAAGATTCTGCATGAAAGGAGGCCTAGCTGCAGAGTTGCACGGGAGAATGTGAAAAGTGTTCATATGTAGTAAAAACCTAGAATTCGTCCGTTTTCGTCATTTGTTACCGAATCGACATAAAGCCAGATCGTCACATTGGCCGCTCTTCTCTCTGAAACGGTTGTACTTATCGTCTGCAAAGCTATGTCGCGTGCTGCGGTATGCGGAGACACTAAAATCACCATAGTAGAAAACAGATGAAGCTTCTAAGTTGATGTAATAGCCGGTAAGATATAGTACAATTCAAGTTTTAGGTTTCGATTATTGACTTTTTAGCTGGCTTTGGTGCCTTGGACATGAGCTAGGACCTTAAGATTCGGCATGAAAGGAGGACTAGCAGCCGAGTTGCACAGGAGAATGTGGAATGTGTTCATATGTAGTAAAAACCTAGAAATCCGTCCGTTTTCGTCATTTGTTACCGAATCGACTTAAAGCCAGATCGCCACATTGGCCGCTGTTCTCTCTGAAACGGTTGTACTTATCGTCTGCAGAGCTATGTCGCGTGCTGCGGTATGCGGAGACACTAAAAGCACCATAGTAGAACACAGATGAAGCTTCTAAGTTGATGTAATAGCCAGTAAGAAGTAGTACAATTCAAGTTTTAGGTATCGATTATTGACTTTTTAGCTGGCTTTGGTGCCTTGGACTTGAGCTAGGACCTTAAGATTCTGCATGATAGGAGGACTAGCAGCCGAGTTGCACGGGAGAATGTGAAAAGTGTTCATATGCAGTAAAAACCCGAAAAATACGTTCGTTATCGTCATTTTTTTATCGAATCGACATAAGGCCAGATCGTCACATTGGCGCTCTTCTCTCTGAAATGGTTGTACTTATCGTCTGAAAAGATATGACGTGTGCTGCGGTATGCGGAGACACTAAAACCACCATAGCAAAAAACAGATGAAGCATCTAATTTAATGTAATAGCCAGTAAGAAGTAGTACAATTCAAGTTTTACGTATCGATTATGGATTTTTAGCTGGCTTTGGTGCCTTGGACATGGGCTAGGACCTTAAGAATCTGCATGAAAGGAGGACTATCAGCCGAGTTGTACGGGAGAATGTGAAAAGGGTTCATATGTAGTAAAAACCTGAGAAATCCGTCCGTATTCGTCATTTGTTACCGAATCGAATTAAAGCCAGATCGTCACATTGGTCGCTCTTCTCTCTGAAACGATTGTACTTATCGACTGCAAAGCTCTGTCGCGTGCTGCGGTATCCGGAGACACTAAAAGCACCATAGTAGAACACAGATGAAGGTTCTAAGTTGATGTAATAGCCAGTAAGAAGTAGTCCAATTCAAGTTTTAGGTATCGATTATTGACTTTTTAGCTGGCTTTGGTGCCTTGGACATGAGCTAGGACCTTAAGATTCTGCATGAAAGGAGAACTAGCAGCAGAGTTGCACGGGACAATGTGAAAAGTGTTCATATGTAGTAAAAACCTAGAAATCCGTCCGTTTTCGTCATTTGTTATCGAATCGACTTAAAGCCAGATCGTCACATTGGTCGCTCTTCTCTCTGAAACGATTGTACTTATCGTCTGCAAAGCTATGTCGCGTGCTGCGGTATGCGGAGACACTAAAAGCACCATAGTAGAACACAGATGAAGGTTCTAAGTTGATGTAATAGCCAGTAAGAAGTAGACCAATTCAAGTTTTAGGTATCGATTATTGACTTTTTAGCTGGCTCTGGTTCCTTGGACATGAGCTAGGACCTTAAGATTCTGCATGAAAGGAGGACTAGCTGCCGAGTTGCACGGGAGAATGTGAAAAGTGTTTATATGTAGTAAAAACCTGAGAAATCAGTCCGTTTTCGTCATTTGTTATCGACTCGACTTAAAGCCAGATCTTCACATTGGCCGCTCTTCTCTCTGAAACGGTCCTAATTATCGTCTGCAAAGCTATGTCTCGTGCTCCGGTATGCGGAGACACTAAAAGCACCATAGTAGAAAACAGATGAAGCTTCTAAGTTGATGTAATAGCCAGTAAGAAGTAGTACAATTCAAGTTTTAGGTTTCAATTATTGACTTTTTAGCTGGCTTTGGTGCCTTGGACATGAGCTAGGACCTTAAGATTCTGCATGAAAGGAGGACTAGCAGCCGAGTTGCATGGGAGAATGTGGAATGTGTTCATATGTAGTAAAAACCTAGAAATCCGTCCGCTTTCGTCATTTGTTACCGAATCGACTTAAAGCCAGATCGTCACATTGGCCGCTCTTCTCTCTGAAACGGTTGTACTTATCGTCTGCAAAGCTATGTCGCGTGCTGCGGTATGCGGAGACACTAAAAGAACCATAGTAGAACACAGATGAAGCTTCTAAGTTGATGTAATAGCCAGTAAGAAGTAGACCAATTCAAGTTTTAGGTATCGATTATTGACTTTTTAGCTGGCTTTGATTCCTTGGACATGACCTAGGACCTTAAGATTCTGCATGAAAGGAGGACTAGCAGCCGAGTTGCATGGGAGAATGTGGAATGTGTTCATATGTAGTAAAAACCTAGACATCCGTCCGTTTTCGTCATTTGTGATCGAATCGACTTAAAGCCAGATCGTCACATTGGCCGCTCTTCTCTCTGGAACGGTTGTACTTATCGTCTGCAAAGCTATGTCGCGTGCTGCGGTATGCGGAGACACTAAATGCACCATAGTAGAACACAGATGAAGCTTCTAAGTTGATGTAATAGCCAGTAAGAAGTAGTACAATTTAAGTTTTAGGTATCGATTATTGACTTTTTAGCTGGCTTTGGTGCCTTGGACATGAGCTAGGACCTTAAGATTCTGCATGAAAGGAGAACAAGCACCGGAGTTGCACGGGAGAATGTGAAAAGTGTTCATATGTAGTAAAAACCTGAGAAATCCGTCCGTATTCGTCATTTGTTATCGACTCAACTTAAAGCCAGATCATCATATTGGCCGCTCTTCTCTCTGAAACGGTCGTAATTATCGTCTGCAAAGCTACGTCTCGTGCTCCAGTATGCGGAGACACTAAAAGCACCATAGTAGAAAACAGATGAAGCTTCTAAGTTGATGTAATAGCCAGTAAGATATAGTACAATTCAAGTTTTAGGTATCGATTATTGACTTTTTAGCTGCCTTTGGTGCCTTGGACATGAGCTAGGACCTTAAGATTCTGCATGAAAGGAGGACTAGCAGCCGAGTTGCACGGGAGAATGTGGAATGTGTTCATATGTAGTAAAAACCTAGAAATCCTTCCGTTTTCGTCATTTGTTATCGAATCGACTTAAAGCCAGATCGTCACATTGGCCGCTCTTCTCCCTGAAACGGTTGTACTTATCGTCTGCAAAGCTATGTCGCGTGCTGCGGTATGCGCAGACACTAAAAGCACCATAGTAGAAAACAGATGAAGCTTCTAAGTTGATGTAATAGCCAGTAAGAAGTAGTACAACTCAAGTTTTAGGTATCGATAATTGACTTTTTAGCTTGCTTTTGTGCCTTGGACATGGGCTAGGACCTTGATATTCTGCATGAAAGGAGGACTATCAGCCGAGTTGCACGGGTGAATGTGAAAAGTGTTCACATGTAGCAAAAACATTAGAAATCCGTCCTTTTTCGTCATTTGTTACCGAATCGACTTAAAGCCAGATCGTCACATTGGCCGCTCTTCTCTCTGAAACGGTTGTACTTATCGTCTGCAAAGCTATGTCGCGTGCTGCGGTATGCGGAGACACTAAAAGCACCATAGTAGAACACAGATGAAGCTTCTAAGTTGATGTAATAGCCAGTAAGAAGTAGACCAATTCAAGTTTTAGGTATCGATTATTGATATTTTAGCTGGCTTTGGTTCCTTGGACATGAGCTATTACCTTAAGATTCTGCATGAAAGGAGGACTAGCTGCCGAGTTGCACGGGAGAATGTGAAAAGTGTTCATATGTAGTAAAAACCTGAGAAATCCGTCCGTTTTCGTCATTTGTTATCGACTCGACTTAAAGCCAGATCTCCACATTGGCCGCTCTTCTCTCTGAAACGGTCCTAATTATCGTCTGCAAAGCTATGTCTCGTGCTCCGGTATGCGGAGACACTAAAAGCACCATAGTTGAAAACAGATGAAGCTTCTAAGTTGATGTAATAGCCAGTAAGATATAGTACAATTCAAGTTTTAGGTTTCGATTATTGACTTTTTAGCTGGCTTTGGTGCCTTGGACATGAGCTAGGACCTTAAGATTCTGCATGAATGGAGGACTAGCAGCCGAGTTGCATGGGAGAATGTGGAATGTGTTCATATGTAGTAAAAACCTAGAAATCCGTCCGTTTTCGTCATTTGTTACCGAATCGACTTAAAGCCAGATCGTCGCATTGGCCGCTCTTCTCTCTGAAACGGTTGTACTTATCGTCTGCAAAGCTATGTCGCGTGCTGCGGTATGCGGAGACACTAAAAGCACAATAGTAGAACACAGATGGAGCTTCTAAGTTGATGTAATAGCCAGTAAGAAGTAGTACAATTCAAGTTTTAGGCATCGATTATTGACTTTTTAGGGGGCTTTGGTGCCTTGGACTTGAGCTAGGACCTTAAGATTCGGCATGAAAGGAGGACTAGCAGCTGAGTTGCACGGGAGAATGTGAAAAGTGTTGATATGCAGTAAAAACCTGAAAAATCCGTTCGTTATCGTCATTTTTTTATCGAATCGTCATAAGGCCAGATCGTCACATTGGCCGCTCTTCCCTCTGAAATGGTTGTACTTATCGTCTGCAAAGATATGACGTGTGCTGCGGTATGCGGAAACACTAAAAGATCCATAGTAGAACACAGATGAAGCTTCTAAGTTGATGTAATAGCCAGTAAGAAGTAGCACAATTCAAGTTTTAGGTATCGATTATTGACTTTTTAGCTGGCTTTGGTGACTTGGACATGAGCTAGGACCTTAAGATTCTGCATGAAAGGAGGACTATCAGCCGAGTTGTACGGGAGAATGTGAAAAGTGTTCATATGTAGTAAAAACCTAGAAATCCGTCCGTTTACGTCATTTGTTATCGAATCGACTTAAAGCCAGATCGTCACATTGGCCGCATTTATGTCTAAAACGATTGTTCTTATCGTATGCAAAGCTATGTCGCGTGCTGCGGTATGCGGAGACACTAAAAGCATCATAGTAGAACATAGATGAAGCTTCTAAGTTGATGTAATAGATAGTAAGAAGTAGTGCAATTCAAGTTTTAGGTATCGATTATTGACTTTATAGCTATCTATGGTGCCTTGGACATGAGCTAGGACCTTAAGATTCTTCATGAAAGGAGGACTAGCAGCTGATTTGCACGGGAGAATGTGAAAAGTGTTCATATGTAGTAAAAACCTGAGAAATCCGTCCGTTTTCGTCATTTGTTATCGACTCGACTTAAAGCCAGATCTTCACATTGGCCGCTCTTCTCTCTGAAACGGTTGTACTTATCGTCTGCAAAGCTATGACGTGTCCTGCGGTATGCGGAGACACTAAAACCACCATAGTAAAACACAGATGAAGCTTCTAAGTTGATGTAATAGCCAGTAAGATATAGTACAATTCTAGTTTTAGGTATCGATTATTGACTTTTTAGCTAGCTTTGGTGCCTTGGACATGACCTAGGACGTTAAGATTCTGCATGAAAGGAGGACTAGCAGCCGCGTTGCACGGGAGAATGTGAGAAGTGTTCATATGTAGTAAAAACCTGAGAAATCCGTCCTTTTTCGTCATTTGTTATCGAATCGACTTAAAGCCAGAATGTCATATTGGCCGCTCTTCTCTCTGAAACGGTTGTACTTATCGTCTGCAAAGCTATGTCGCGTGCTGCGGTATGCGGAGACACTAAAACCACAATAGTAAAACACAGATGAAGCATCTAATTTAATGTAATAGCCAGTAAGAAGTAGTCCAATTCAAGTTTTAGGTATCGATTATTAATTTCTTAGCTGGCTTTGGTGCCTTGGACCATGAGCTAGGACCTTAAGATTCTGCATGAAAGGAGGACTAGCAGCTGAGTTGCACGGGAGAATGTGAAAAGTGTTCATATGCAGGAAAAACGCGAAAAATCCGTTCGTTATCGTCATTTGTTATCGAATCGACTTAAAGCCATATCGTCACATTGGTCGCTCTTCTCTCTGAAACGATTGTACTTATCGACTGCATCGCTATGTCGCGTGCTGCGGTATGCGGAGACACTAAAAGCACCATAGTAGAACACAGATGAAGCTTCTAAGTTGATGTAATAGCCAGTAAGAAGTAGTACAATTCAAGTTTAAGTATCGAATATTGACTTTTTAGCTGGCTTTAGTGCCTTGGACATGAGCTAGGACCATAAGATTCTGCATGAAAGGAGAACTAGCAGCCGAGTTGCACGGGAGTATGTGAAAAGTGTTCATATGTAGTAAAAACCTGAGAAATCCGTCCGTTTTCGTCATTTGTTATCGAATCGACCTAAAGCCAGAATGTCACACTGGCCGCTCTTCTCTCTGAAACGGTTGTACTTATCGTCTGCAAAGCTAAGACGTGTGCTGCGGTATGCGGAGACACTAAAACCACCATAGTAAAACACAGATGAAGCATCTAATTTATTGTAATAGCTAGTAAGAAGTAGTACAATTCAAGTTTTAGGTATCGATAATGGACTTTTTAGCTGGCTTTGGTGCCTTGGACATGAGCTAGGACCTTAAGATTCTGCATGAAAGGAGGACCAGCAGCCGAGTTGCACGGGAGAATGTGAAAAGTGTTCATATATAGTAAAAAAATGAAAAATCCGTCCGTTTTCGTCATTTGTTATCGAATCGACTTAAAGCCAGATCGTCACATTGGTCGCTCTTCTCTCTGAAACGATTGTACTTATCGTCTGCAAAGCTATGTCGCGTGCTGCGGTATGCGGAGACACTAAAAGCACCATAGTAGAACACAGGTGAAGGTTCTATGTTGATGTAATAGCCAGTAAGAAGTAATACAATTCAAGTTTTAGGTATCGATTATTGACTTTTTAGCTGGGTTTGTTCCTTGGACATGAGCTAGGACCTTAAGATTCTGCATGAAAGGTGGACTAGCAGCTGAGTTGCACGGGAGAATGTGAAAAGTGTTCATATGCAGTAAAAACCTGAGAAATCCGTCCGTTTTCTTCATTTGTTATCGAATCGACTTAAGGCCAGATCGTCACTTTGGTCGCTCTTCTCTCTGAAACGATTGTACTTATCGTCTGCAAACTATGTCGCGTGCTGCGGTATGTGGAGAACTAAAAGCACCATAGTAGAACACAGATGAAGCTTCTATGTTGATGTAATAACCAGTAAGAAGTAGTACAATTCAAGTTTTAGGTATCGATTATTGACTTTTTAGGTGGCTTTGGTGCATTGGGCATGAGCTAGGACCTTAAGATTCTGCATGAAAGGAGGACTAGCAGCTGAGTTGCATGGGAGAATGTGAAAAGTGTTCATATGCAGTAAAAACCCGAAAAATCCGTTCGTTATCGTCATTTGTTATCGAATCGCTTAAAGCCAGATCGTCACATTGGCCGCTCTTCTCTCTGAAATGGTTGTACTTATCGTCTGCAATGCTATGACGTGTGCTGCTGTATGCGGAGACACTAAAACCTCCATAGTAAAACACAGATGAAGCATCTAATTAAATGTAATAGCCAGTAAGAAGTAATACAATTCAAGTTTTAGGTATCGATTATTGACTTTTTAGCTGGGTTTGTTCCTTGGACATGAGCTAGGACCTTAAGATTCTGCATGAAAGGTGGACTAGCAGCTGAGTTGCACGGGAGAATGTGAAAAGTGTTCATATGCAGTAAAAACCTGAGAAATCCGTCCGTTTTCTTCATTTGTTATCGAATCGACTTAAGGCCAGATCGTCACTTTGGTCGCTCTTCTCTCTGAAACGATTGTACTTATCGTCTGCAAACTATGTCGCGTGCTGCGGTATGTGGAGAACTAAAAGCACCATAGTAGAACACAGATGAAGCTTCTAGGTTGATGTAATAGCCAGTAAGAAGTAGTACAATTCAAGTTTTAGTTATCGATTATTGACTTTTTACACTACTTTGGTGCCTTGGACATGTTCTAGGACCTTAACGTTTTGCATGAAAGGAGGACTACCTGCCGCGTTGCACGGGAGAATGTGAAAAGTGTTCATACGTAGTAAAAACCTGAGAAATCCGCACGTTTTCGTCATTTGTTATCGAATCGACTTAAAGCAAGATCATCACATTGGCCGCTCTTCTCTCTGAAACGGTTACATTTATCGTCTGCAAAGCTATGTCGCGTGCTGCGGTGTGCGGGGACACTAAAAGCACCATAGTAGAACACAGATGAAGCTTCTATGTTGATGTAATAGCAAGTGAGAAGTAGTACAATTCACGTTTGAGGTATCGATTATTGACTTTTTACACTTCTTTGGTGCCTTGAATATGAGCTAGGACCTTAACATTTTGCATGAAAGGAGGACCAGCAATCGAGTTGCACGGGAGAATGTGAGAAGTGTTCATATGTAGTAAAAACCTGAGAAATCCGTCCGTTTTCGTCATTTGTTATCGGATCGACTTAAAGCCAGATCGTCACATTGGTCGCTCTTCTCTCTGAAACGATTGTACTTATCGTCTGCAAAGCTATGTCGCGTGCTGCGGTATGCGGAGACACTATTAGCACCATAGTAGAACACAGATGAAGCTTCTAAGTTGATGTAATAGCCAGTAAGACGTAGTACAATTCAAGTTTTAGGTATCGATTATTGACTTTTTAGCTGGCTTTGGTTCCTTGGACATGAGCTAGGACCTTAAGAATCTGCATGAAAGGAGGACTGGCAGCCGAGTTGCACGGGAGAATGTGAAAAGTGTTCATATGTAGTAAAAACCTGAGAAATCCGTCCGTATTCGTCATTTGTTATCGAATCGACTTAAAGCCCGATCGTCACATTGGTCGCACTTCTCTCTGAAATGGTTGTACTTATCGTCTGCAATACTATGACGTGTGCTGCGGTATGCGGAGACACTAAAACCACCATAGTAAAACACAGATGAAGCATCTAATTAAACGTAATAGCCTGTAAGAAGTAGTACAATTCAAGTTTTAGGTATCGATTATGGACTTTTTAGCTGGCTTTGGCGCCTTGGACATAAGCTAGGACTTTAAGATTCTGCATGAAAGGAGAACTAGCAGCCGCGTTGCACGGGAGAATGTGAAAAGTGTTCATATGTAGTAAAAACCTGAGAAATCCGTCCGTTTTCGTCATTTGTTATCGAATCGACTTAAAGCGAAATCGTCACATTGGCCTCTCTTCTCTCTGAAACGGTTGTACTTATCGTCTGCAAAGCTATGTCGCGTGCTGCGGTATGTGGAGAACTAAAAGCACCATAGTAGAACACACATGAAGCTTCTAAGAAGGTGTAATAGCCAGTAAGAAGTAGTACAATTCAAGTTTTATTTATGGATTATTGATTTTTTACCCCTCTTTGTTGCCTTCGACATGAGCTAGGAACTTAAGATTTTGCATGAAAGGAGGACTAGCAGCCGAGTTGCACGGGAGAATGTGAAAAGTGTTCATATGTATTAAAAACCTGAGAAATCCGTCCGTTTTCGTCATTTGTTTTCGAATCGACTTAAAGCCAGATCGTCACGTTGTCGCCCTTCTGTCTGAAACGGTTGTACTTATCGTTTGCAAAGCTATGTCGCGTGCTGCGGTATGCTGAGACACTAAAAGCACCATAGTGGAACACATATGACGCTTCTAAGTTGATGTAATAGCCAGTAAGAAGTAGTACAATTCAAGTTTTTGTTATCGATTATTGACTTTTTAACCTTCTTTGGTGCTTTGGACACGAGGTAGGACCTTAAGATATTGCATGAAAGGAGGACTAGCAGCCGCGTTGCACGGGAGAATGTGAAAAGTGTTCTTATGTAGTAAAAACCTGAGAAATCCGTCCGTTTTCGTCATTTGTTATCGAATCGACTTGAAGCCAGATCGTCACATTGGCCGCACTTCAGTCTGAAACGGTTACATTTATCGTCTGCAAAACTATGTCTCGTGCTGCGGTATGCGGAGACACTAAAAGCACCATAGTAGAACACAGATGAAGCTTCTAGGTTGATGTAATAGCCAGTAAGAAGTAGTACAATTCAAGTTTTAGTTATCGATTATGGACTTTTTACACTACTTTGGTGCCTTGGACATGTTCTAGGACCTTAACGTTTTGCATGAAAGGAGGACTAGCTGCCGCGTTGCACGGGAGAATGTGAAAAGTGTTCATATGTAGTAAAAACCTGAGAAATCCGCACGTTTTCGTCATTTGTTATCGAATCGACTTAAAGCCAGATCATCACATTGGCCGCTCTTCTCTCTGAAATGGTTGTACTTATCGTCTGCAATACTATGACGTGTGCTGCGGTATGCGGAGACACTAAAACCACCATAGTAAAACACAGATGAAGCATCTAATTAAATGTAATAGCCTGTAAGAAGTAGTACAATTCAAGTTTCAGGTATCGATTATGGACTTTTTAGCTGGCTTTGGCGCCTTGGACATGAGCTAGGACCTTAAGAATCTGCATGAAAGGAGGACTGGCAGCCGAGTTGCACGGGAGAATGTGAAAAGTGTTCATATGTAGTAAAAACCTGAGAAATCCGTCCGTATTCGTCATTTGTTATCGAATCGACTTAAAGCCAGATCGTCACATTGGTCGCTCTTCTCTCTGAATCGATTGTACTTATCGTCTGCAAAGCTATGGCGAGTGCTGCGGTATGCGGAGACACTAAAAGCACCATAGTAGAACACAGATGAAGGTTCTAAGTTGATGTAATAGCCAGTAAGAAGTAGTCCAATTCAAGTTTTAGGTATCGATTATTGACTTTTTAGCTGGCTTTTGTGCCTTGGACATGAGCTAGGACTTTAAGATTCTGCATGAAAGGAGGACTAGCAGCCGAGTTGCACTGGAGAATGTGAAAAGTGTTCATATGTAGTAAAAACCTAGAAATCCGTCCGTATTCGTCATTTGTTATCGAATCGACTTGAAGCCAGATCGTTACATTGGCCGCACTTCAATCTGAAACGGTTACATTTATCGTCTGCAAAGCTATGTCGCGTGCTGCGGTATGCGGGGACACTAAAACCACCATAGTAGAACACAGATGAAGCCTCTATGTTGATGTAATAGCAAGTGAGAAGTAGTACAATTCAAGTTTTAGTTATAGATTATTGAATTTTTAGCTGGCTTTGGTGCCTTGGACATGAGCTAGGACCTTAACATTTTGCATGGAAGGAGGACCAGCAGCCGAGTTGCACGGGAGAATGTGAAAAGTATTCATATGTAGTGAAAACCTGAGAAATCCGTCCGTTTTCGTCATTTGTTATCGAATCGATTTAAAGCCAGATTGTCACATTGGCCGCTCTTCTATCTGAAACGGTTACATTTATCGTCTGCAAAGCTATGTCGCGTGCTGCGGTATGCGGAGACACTAGAAGCACCATAGTAGAACACAGATGAAGCTTCTAAGTTGATGTAATAGCCAGTAAGAAGTAGTACAATTCAAGTTTTAGTTATAGATTATTGACTTTTAGCTGGCTTTTGTGACTTTGTCATGAGCTAGGACCTTAACATTTTGCATGAAAGGAGGACTAGCAGCCGAGTTGCACTGGAGAATGTGAATAGTGTTCATATGTAGTAAAAACCTGAGAAATCCGTCCGTTTTTGTCATTTGTTATCGAATCGACTTAAAGCCAGATCGTCACATTGGCCGCTCTTCTCTCTGAAACGGTTGTACTTATCGTCTGCAAAGCTATGTCGCGTGCTTCGGTATGCGAGACACTAAAAGCACCATAGTAGAACACAGATGAAGCTTCTCAACTGATGTAATAGCCAGTAAGAAGTAGTACAATTCAAGTTTTAGTTATGGATTATTGACTTTTTAACCTTCTTTGGTGCCCTGGACATGAGCTAGGAACTTAAGATTTTGCATGAAAGGAGGTCTAGCAGCCGCGTTGCACGGGAGAATGTGAAAAGTGTTCATATGTAGTAAAAGCCTGAGAAATCCGTCCGTATTTGTCATTTATTATCGAATCGACTTAAAGCTAGATTGTCACATTGTCCGCTCTACTGTCTGAAACAGTTACATTTATCGTCTGCAAAGCTATGTCGCGTGCTGCGGTATGCGGAGACACTAGAAGCACCGTAGTAGAACACTGATGAAGCTTCTAAGTTGATGTAATAGCCAGTAAGAAGTAGTACAATTCAAGCTTTAGTTATCGATTATTGACTTTTTACCCTTCTTTGGTGCCTTGGATATGTGCTAGGACCTTACGATTTTGCATGAAGGGAGGTCTAGCAGCCACGTTTCATGGGGGAATGTGAAACGTGTTCATATGTAGTGAAAACTTGAGAAATCAGCCCGTTTCGTCTTTTGCTATCTAATCAACTTAATGCCAGATTGTCATATTGGCCGGTCTTTCCTCTGGAACTGTTACATTTGTCGTGTGCAAAGCCATATCGCGTGCTGCGGTATGCGGAGACACCAAAAACAGCATAATAGAACACACAAGAAGCTTCTATGTTGATCTGATAGCCAGTACGAAGCAGTGTAATTCAAGTTTTAGTTATCGATTATTGACTTTTTAGACGGCTTTGGTGCATTGGACATGAGCTAGGACCTTAAGATTTTGCATGAAGGGAGGTCTAGTAGCCACGTTACACGACAGAATGTGAAAAGTGTTCATATGTTGTAAAAACCTGAGAAATCCGCCCGTTTTCGTTATTTGCTATCGAATCGACCTAATGCCAGATCTTCATATTGGCCGCTCTTCTCTCTTAAACGGTTACATTTATCGTGTGCAATGCTATGTCGCGTGCTGCGGTATGTGGAGACACGAAAAGCACCATAATATAATACAAAAGAAGCACCTAAGTTAATGTGATAGCCAGTACGAAGCAGTACAATTCATATTTCAGTTATCGATTATTGCCTTTTTTAGACGGCTTTGGTGCCTTGGACATGAGCTAGGACCTTAAGATTTTGCAGGGAGGGAGGTCTAGCCGCCGCGTTGCATGGGGGAATGTGAAATGTGTTCATATGTAGTGAAAACCGGAGAAATCCGCCTGCTTTCGTCATTTGCTATAGAATCGACTTAATGCCAGACCGTCATATTGGCCGCTTTTCTCTCTGAAACGGTTACATTTATCGTGTGCAAAGCTATGTCGCGTGCTGCGGTATGAGGAGACACTAAAAGCACCATAACATAACACAGAAGAAATTTCTAAGTTGATGTGATAGAACACAGAAGAAGCTTCTAAGTTGATGTGAAAGCCAGCACGTAGCAGTACAATTCAAGTTTTGGTTATCGATTATTGAGTTTTTAGACGGCTTTGGTGAATCGAACATGATCTAAGACCTTAAGATTTGGCATGAAGGGAATTCTAGCAGCCACGTTGCACGGGGTGATGTGAAAAGTTTCGTATGTAGTGAAAAGCTGAGAAATCCGCCCGTTTTAGTTATTTGCTATCGAATCGACCTAATGCCAGATCTTCATATTGGCCGCTCTTCTCTCTTGAACGGTTACATTTATCGTGTGCAACGCTATCTCGCCTGCTGCGGAGTGCCTAGACACTAAAAGCACCATGATGGAACATAGGAGAAGCATCTAAGTTGATGTGACAGCCAGTACGAAGCCGTACATTTCAAGTTTTAGTTATCGATTATTGACTTTTTAGACGGCTTTGGTGCCTTGGACATGAGCTAGTACCTTAAGATTTTGTAAGAAGGTAGGTATAGCAGCCGCGTTGCACAGGGGAATGTGAAAAGTATTCTTATGTAGTGAAAACCTGAGAAATCGGCCCGTTTTCGTCATTTGCTATCGAATCGACTTAATGCGAGATCGTCATATTGACGGTTCTTCTCTCTGAAATGGTTACATTTATCGTGTGCAATGCTATGTCGCGTGCTGCGGTATGTGGAGACACGAAAAGCACCATAATATAATACAAAAGAAGCACCTAAGTTAATGTGATAGCCAGTACGAAGCAGAACTATTCAAGTTTTACGTATCGATTATTGACTTGTCAGACTTCTTTGGTGCCGTGGACATGAGCTAGGACTTTAAGATTTTGCAGGAATGGAGGTCTGCACGGGGGAATGTGAAAAGTGTTCATATGTAGCGAATACCTGAGAAATCCGCCCGTTTTCGTCATTTGCTATCGAATCGACTTAATGCCAGATCGTCATATTGTCCGCTCTTCTCTCTGAAACTGTTACATTTGTCGTGTGCAAAGCTATATCGCGTGCTGCGTAATGCGGAGACACTTAAAACAGCGTAATAGAACACACAGGAAGCTTCTAAGTTGATGTGATACCAGTACGAAGCAGAACAATTCAAGTTTTAGTTATCGATTATTGACTTGTCAGACGGCTTTGGTGCCTTGAACAAGAGCTACGACCTTCAGATTTTGCAGGAAGGGAGGTCTAGCAGCCGCGTTGCATGGGAGAATGTGAAAAGTGTTGATATGTAGTGAAAAATTGTGAAATCCGCCCGTTTACGTTGCTATCGATTCGACTTAATGCCAGATCGTCATCTTGGCCGCTGTTCTCTCGGAAATGGTTACATTTATCGTGTGCAAAGCTATGTCGCGTGCTGCGGTATGCGGAAACACTAAAAACTGCATAATAGAACACACAAGAAACTACTAATTTGATGTGATAGCCAGTACGAAGCAGTGCAATTCAAGTTTTAGTTATCGATTATTGACTTTTTAGACGGCTTTGGTGCATTGGACATGAGCTAGGACCTGAAGATTATGCATGAAGGGAGGTCTAGCAGCCACGTCGCACGATAGAATGTGAAAAGTGTTCATATGTTGTAAAAACCTGAGGAATTCGCCCGTTTTCTTTATTTGCTATCGAATCGACTTAATGCCAGATCGTCATATTGGACGCTCTTCTCTATGAAACGGTTACATTTATCGCGTGCAAAGCTATGTCGCGTGCTGCGGTATGAGGAGACACTAAAAGCACCATAACAGAACACAGAAGAAACTTCTAAGTTGATGTGTTAGAACACAGAAGAAGCTTCTAAGTTGATGTGAAAGCCAGCACGTAGCAGTACAATTCAAGTTTTAGTTATCGATTATTGACTTTTTAGACGGCTTTGGTGCATTGGACATGAGCTAGGACCTGAAGATTTTGCATGAAGGGAATTCTAGCAGCCACGTTGCACGGTGTGATGTGATAAGTTTCTTATGTAGTAAAAGCTGAGAAATCCGCCCGTTTTCGTTATATGCTATCGAATCGACCTAATGCCAGATCTTCATATTTGCCGCTCTTCTCTCTTGAACGGTTACATTTATCGTGTGCAAAGCTATCTCGCCTACTGCGGAATGCCTAGACACTAAAAGCACCATAATGGAACATAGGAGAAGCATCTAAGTTGATGTGATAGCCAGTACGAAGCAGTACAATTCAAGTTTTAGTTATCGATTATTGCCTTTTTTAGACGGCCTTGGTGCCTTGGACATGAGCTAGGACCTTAAGATTTTGCATGAAGGGAGGTCTAGTAGCCACGTTGCACAACAGAATGTGAAAAGTGCTCATATATATTAAACACCTGAGAAATCCGCCCGTTTTCGTCATTTGCTATCGAATCGATTTAATGCCATATCGTCAAATTTGCCACCCTTCTCTCTGAAACGGTTACATTTATCGTGTGCAAAGCTATGTCGCGTGCTGCGGTATGTGGTAACACTAAAAGCACCATAATATAATACAACAGAAGCATCTAAGTTGATGTGATAGCCAGTACGAAGCAGTACTATTCAAGTTTTACGTATCGATTATTGACTTGTCAGACGGCTTTGGTGCCGTGGACATGAGCTAGGACTTTAAGATTTTGCAGGAATGGAGGTCTCGCAGCCGCGTTGCACGGGGGAATGTGAAAAGTGTTCATATGTAGCGAATACCTGAGAAATCCGCCTGTTTTCGTCATTTGCTATCGAATCGACTTAATGCCAGATCGTCATATTGTCCGCTCTTCTCTCTGAAACTGTTACATTTGTCGTGTGCAAAGCCATATCGCGTGCTGCGGTATGCGGAGACACTTAAAACAGCGTAATAGAACACATAAGAAACTTCTAAGTTGATGTGATACCAGTACGAAGCAGAACAATTCAAGTTTTAGTTATCGATTATTGACTTGTCAGACGGCTTTGGTGCCTTGAACAAGAACTGTGACCTTATGATTTTGCATGAAGGGAGGTCTAGCAGCCACGTTGCACGAGAGAATGTGAAAAGTATTCATATGTAGTAAAAACCTGAGAAATCCGACCGTTTTCGTCATTTGCTATGGAATCGACGTAATGCCAGATCGTCATACCGGCCGCTCTTCTCCCTGAAACGTCTACATTTATCGTGTAAAAAACTATGTCGCAAGCTGCGGAATGTCTAGACACCAAAAGCACAATAATAGAACACAGATGAAGCTTCTAAGTGGATGTGATAGCCAGTACGAAGCAGTACGATTCAAGTTTTACTTATCGATTATTGACTCTTCACAAGGCATTGGTGCCTTGGACATGAGCAAAGAAATTCAGATTTTGCAGGAATGGAGGTCTCGCAGACGCGTTGCACGGGGGAATGTGAAAAATGTTCATATGTATTAAAACCTGAGAAATCCGACCGTTTTCGTTATTTGCTATCGAATCGACTTAATGCCAGATCGTGATATTGGCCGCTCTTCTCTCTGAAACGGTTACATTTATCGTGTGCAAAGCAATGTCTCGTGCTAAGGTAAGCGGAGACACTAAAAACACCATAATAGAACACACATGAAGCTTCTAAGTTGATGTGATAGTCATTACGAAGCAGTAGATTTCAAGTTTTAGTTATCCATTATTGACTTTTTATATGGCTTTGGTGCCTTGGACATGAGCTAGGACCATAAGAATTTGCAGGAAGGGAGGTCTAGCAGCTGCGTTGCACGGGGGAATTTGAAAAGTGTTCAAATACAGTGAAAACCTGAGATATCCGCCTATGTTTCGTCATTTGCTATCGAATCGACTTAACGCCAGATCGTCATAGTGCCCGCTATTCTCTCTGAAACCGTTATATTTATCGTGTGCAAAGCTATGTCGCGTGCTGCGGTATGCAGAGACACTAAACTCATCATAATAGAACACTGAAGAAGCTTCTAAGTTGATGTGATAGCTAATACGAAGCAGGACAATTAAAGTTTTAGATATCGATTATTGAATTTTTAGACGATTCTGGTGCCTTGGACATGAGCTAGGACCTTACGACCCTGCATGAAGGGAGGTCTAGCAGCCGCGTTGCACGGGGGAATGTGAAAAGTGTTCATATGTAGTGAAAACCTGAGAAATCCGCCCGTTTTCGTCATTTGCTATCGAATCGACTTAATGCCAGATCGTCATATTGGCCGGTATTCTCTCTGAAACGGTTACATTTATCGTGTGCAATCCTATGTCGCGAGCTGCGGAATGCCTGAACACTAAAAGCACCATAATAGAACACAGAAGAAGCATCTAAGTTGATGTGATAGAAAGTACTTAGCCGTACATTTCAAGTTTTAGTTATCGATTATTGACTTTTTAGACGGCTTTGGTGCATTGGACATGAGCTAGGACCTTAAGATTTTGCATGAAGGGAGGTCTAGCAGCCACGTTGCACGAGACAATGTGGAAAGTGTTCATATGTTGTAAAAACCTGAGAAATCCGCCCGTTTTCGTTATTTGCTATCGAATCGACTTAATGCGAGATCGTCATATTGACGGTTCTTCTCTCTGAAATGGTTACATTTATTGTGTGCAAAGCTATGTCGCGTGCTGCGGTATGTGGAAACAGTAAAAGCACCATAATATAATACAAAAGAAGCATCTAAGTTGATGTGATAGCCAGTACGAAGCCGTACATTTCAAGTTTTAGTTATCGATTATTGACTTTTTAGACGGATTTGGCGCCTTGGACATGAGCTAGTACCTTAAGATTTTCCATCAAGATAGGTATAGCAGCCGCGTTGCACAGGGGAATGTGAAAAGGGGTTCATATGTAGTGAAAACCTGAGAAATCTGCCCGTTTTCGTCATTTGCTATCGAATCGACTTAATGCCAGATCGTCATATTGACTGTTCTTCTCTCTGAAATGGTTACATTTATCGTGTGCAATGCTATGTCGCGTGCTGCGGTATGTGGAGACACGAAAAGCACCATAATATAATACAAAAGAAGCACCTAAGTTAATGTGATAGCCAGTACGAAGCAGTACAATTCAAGTTTCAGTTATCGATTATTGCCTTTTTTAGACGGCTTTGGTGCCTTGGACATGAGCTACGATCATCAGATTTTGCAGGAGGGGAAGTCTAGCAGCCGCCTTGCATGAGAATGTGAAAAGTGTTGATATGTAGTGAAAACTTGTGAAATCCGCCCGTTTTCGTTATTTGCTATCGATTCGACTTAATGCCAGATCGTCATCTTGGCCGCTGTTCTCTCTGAAACGGTTACATTTATCGTGTGCAAAGCTATGTCGCGTGCTGCGGTATGCGGAGACACTAAAAGCACCATAACAGAACACAGAAGAAGCTTCTATGATGAAGTGATAGCCACTACGAAGCAGTACAATTCAAGTTTTAGTTATCGATTATTGACTTTTTAGACGGCATTGGTTCCTTTGACATGAGCTACGACCTTACGATATTGCATGAAAGGATGTCTAGGAGCTGCGTTGCACGGGGGAATGTGAAAAGTGTTCATATATAGTGGAAACCTGGTTCCTTTGACATGAGCTACGACCTTACGATATTGCATGAAAGGATGTCTAGGAGCTGCGTTGCACGGGGGAATGTGAAAAGTGTTCATATATAGTGGAAACCTGAGAAATCCGCCCGTTTTCGACATTTGCTATCGAATCGACTTAGTGCCAGATCGTCATAATGCCCGCTCTTCCCTCTTAAATGGTTACATGTATCGTGTGCAAAGCTATGTCGCGTGCTGCGGTATGTGGAGACACTAAAAGCACCATAACAGAACACAGAAGAAGCTTCTAAATTGATGTGATAGCCAGTACGAAGCAGTACAATTTATGATTTTGTTATCGATTATTGACTTTTTAGACGGCTTTGGTTCCTTTGACATGAGCTACGACCTGTCCTGATGTGATAGCCTGTACGAAGCAGTACAATTCAAGTTTTAGTTATCGGTTATTGAATTTTTAGACTATATTGGTGAATTGGACATTAGCTAGGACCTTACGACCTTGAATGAAGGGGGGTCTAGCAGCCGCGTTGCACGGGAGAATGTGAAAACTGTTCATATGCATTGAAATCCTGAGAAATCCGCTTGTTTTCGTCATTTCCTATCGAATCGACTTAATGCCAGATCGTCATATTGGCCGGTATTCTCTCTGAAACGGTTACATTTATAGTGTGCAAAGATATGTCGCGTGCTGTGGTATGCGGAGAAACTAAAAGCACCATAATGGAACACAGAAGATGCTTCTAAGTTGAGGGTGATAGCCAGTAAGAAGCAGTACAATTCAAGTTTTAGTTATCGATTATTGACTTTTTAGATGGAGATGAGCTGGGACTTTACGATTTGCATGAGGGAGTTATAGCAGCCGCGTTGCACGTTGGAATGTGAAAAATGTTCATATGTAGTGAAAACCTGAGAAATCCTCCAGTTTTCGTCATTTGCTATCGAATCGACTTTTGCCAGATGGTCATATTGGCCGCTCTTCTCTCTGAAACGGTTACATTTATCGTGTGCAAAGCTACGTTTCGTGCTGCGTTATGCGGAGACACTAAAAGGACCATAATGGATCACAGAAGAAGCTTCTAAGTTGATGTGATAGCCAGTACAAAGCAGTACTATTGTAGTTTTAGTTATCAATTATTGACTTTTTAGACGGGTTTGGTGCCTTGTACATGAGCTAGGACCTTACGATTTTGTATGAAGGGAGGTCTAGCAGCCGCGTTGCACGGGAGAATGTGAAATGTGTTCATGTGTGGTGAAAACCTGAGAAATCCGCCCGTTTTCGTCATTTGCTATCGAATCGAATTAATGCCAGATCGTCATATTGCCCGCTATTCTCTCTGAAATGATTACGTTTATCGTGTGCAAAGCTATGTCCCGTGCTGCGGTAAGCGGAGACACTAAAAGCACCATAACAGAACACAGAAGAAGCTTCTATGATGACATGATATCCAGTACGAAGCAGTACAATTCAAGTTTCAGTTATCGATTATTGACTTTTAAGAAGGCTTTGGTTCCTTTGACATAAGCGTCGACCTTAAGATATTGCATGAAGGGAGATCTAGGAGCTGCGTTGCATGGGGGAATGTGAAATGTGTTCATATGTAGTGAAAACCTGAGAGATCCGCCCGTTTTCGTCACTTGCTATCGAATCGACTTAATGCCAGATCGTCATATTGGCCGCTCTTCTCTCTGAATCGGTTATATTTATCGTGTGCAAAGCAAGGTCTCGCGCTGCGGTATGCGGAGACACTAAACGCACCATAATAGATCACAGAAGAAGCTTCTCAGTTGATGTGATAGACAGTACGAAGCAGTACAGTTCAAGTTTTAGTTATCGATTATTGACTTTTTAGACTGCTTTGGTGCCTTGGACATGAGCTAGGACCTTACGATTTTGAATGAAGGGAGGTCTAACAGCCGCGTTGCACTGGAGACCGTGAAAAGTTTTCATATGCAAAAAAAACCTGAGAAATCCACCCGTTTTCGTCATTTGCTATCGAATCGACTAAATGCCAGATCGCCATTTTGGCTGGTATTCTCACTAAAACGGTTACATTTATCGTGTGCAAAGCCATGTCGCGTGCTGCGCTATGCGGAGACACTAAAAGCACCATAATAGAACACAGAAGAAGCTTCTAAGTTGATATGATAGCCAAAACGAAGCAATACAATTCAATTTTTAGCTATCGATTGTTGACTTTTTAGACGGCTTTGGTGCCTTGGACATGAGCTAGGACCTTAAGATTTTGCTTGAAGGGAGATCTAGGAGCCGCGTTGCACGGGGAATGTGAAAAGTGTTCATATAAAGTGAAAACCTGTCAAATCCGCCAATTTTCGTCATTTGCTATCGAATCGACTTTTGTCATATCGTCCAATTGGCCGCTCTTCTCTATGAAACGGTTACATTCATCGTGTGCAAAGCTATGTCGCGTGCTGCGGTATGCGGAGACACTAAAAACACCATAATAGAACACAGATGAAGCTTCTAAGTTGATGTGATAGCCAATACGACGCAGTACAATTCAAGTTTTAGTTATCGATTATTGACTTTTTAGGCGATTTTCGTGCCTTGGACATGAGCTAGGACCTTACCAACTTGCATGAATGGAGGACTAGCAGCCGCGTTGCACGGGAGAATGTAAAAAGAGTTCATATGTAGTGAAAACGTGAGAAATCCGACCATTTTCGTCATTTGCTTTCGAATCGACTAAATGCCAGATCGTCATATTGGCGGCTCTTCTCTCGAAAACGGTTACATTTATCGTGTGCAAAGCTATGTCGCGTGCTTCGGTATGCGGAGACACTAAAAGCACCATAATACAACACAGATGAAGTTTCTAAGTTGTTGTGATAGCCAGTAAGAAGCAGTACAATTCAAGTTTTAGTTATCGATTACTGACTTTTTAGACGGCTTTGGTGCCTTGGACATGAGCTAGGACGTTAAGATTTTGCATGAGGGAGTTCTAGCAGCCGTCTTTCACGGGGGAATGTGAAATGTGTTCATATGTAGTGTAAACTTGAGAAATCGCCCCGTTTTCGACATTTGCTATCGAATCGACTAAATGCCAGATCGTCATATTGCCCGCTCTTCTCTCTGAAACGGTTACATTTATCGTGTGCAACGCTATGTCGCGTGCTGCGGTATGCGGAGACACTAAAAGCACCATAACAGAACTCAAAAGAAGCTTCTAAATTGGTGTGATAGCCAGTCCGAAGCAGTACATTTCAAGTTTCAGTTATCGATTATTGACTTTTTAAACGGCTTTGGTGCCTTGGACATGAGCTAGGACCTTAAGATTTTGCATAAAGGTAGGTCTAGTAGACGCGTTGCACTGGGGAATGTGAAAAGTGTTCATACGTTGTGAAAACCTGAGAAATCCGCCCGTTTTCGTCATTTGCTATCGAATCAAATTAATGACAGTTCGTCATATTGGCCGGTATTCTCTTTGAAACGGTTACATTTATCGTGTGCAAAGCAATGTCGCTGCTGTGGTATGCGGAGACACTAAAAGCAACATAATAGAACACAGAAGAAGCTTCTAAGTTGATGAGATAGTCAGTCCTAAGCAGTACAATTGAAGTTTTAGTTATCGATTATTGACTTTTCAGACGGTTTTGGTGACTTGGACATGAGCTATGACCTTACGACCTTGCATGACGGGAGGTTTAGCAACCGCGTTGGACGGGGGAATGTGAAAAGTGTTCATATGTAGTGTAAACGTGAGATATCCGCCCTTTTTCGTCATTTGCTATCGAATCGACTTAATGCCAGATCTTCATATTGGCAGCTCTTCACTCTGAAACGGTTACATTTATCGTGTGAAAAGCTATGTCGCGTGATGTGGTATGCGGAGACACTAGAAGCACCATAATAGAACACAGAAAAAGCTTCTACATTGATGTGATCGCCAGTACGAAGCAGTAAAATTGAAGATTTTGTTACAGATTATTGACTTATTAGACGATTTTGGTGCCATGTACATGCGCTAGGACCTTACGACCTTGCATGAAAGGAGTCTAGCAGCCGCGTTGCACGGGGGAATGTGAAAAGTGTTGACATGTAGTGAAATCCTGAGAAATCGGCTCGTTTTCGTCATTTGCTATCGAATCGACTTAATGCCAGATCGTCATATTGGCCGCTCTTCTCTCTAAAACGGTTACATTTATCGTGTGCAAAGCTATGTCGCGTGCTGCGGTATGCGGAGACACTAAGAGCACCATAATAGAACACAGAAGAAGCTTCTAAGTTGATGTCATAGCCAGTAAGAAGCAGTACAATTCAAGTTTTAGTTATCGATTATTGACTTTTTAGATGGCTTTGGTGCCTTGGACATGAGCTGGGACCATAAGATTTTGCATGAAGGAGTTATAGCAGCCGCGTTGCACGGGGGAATGTGAAATGTGTTCATATGTAGTGAATACCTGAGAAATCCGCCCGTTTTCCTCATTTGCTATCGAATCGACTTAATGCCAGATCGTCATATTGCACGCTCTTCGCTTTGAAACGGTTACATTTATCGTCTGCAAAGCAATGTCGCGTGCTGCGGTATGCGGAGACACTAAAAGCACCATAATAGAACACAGAAGAAGCATCTAAGTTGATGTGATAGCTAGTATGAAGCAGTACAAATTAAGTTTTAGATATCGATTATTGAATTTTTAGACGGTTTTGGTGCCTTGGACATGAGCTAGGACATTACGATTTTGCATGAATGGAGGTCTAGCATCCGCGTTCCACGGGAGAATGTGAAATGTGTTCATATGTAGTGAAATTCTGAGAAATCCGCCCGTTTTCGTCATTTGCTATCGAATCGACTTAGTGCCAGATCGACATATTACCCGCAATTATCTCTGAATCCGTTACATTTATGGTGTGCAAAGCTATGTTGCGTTCTGCGGTATGCGTAGATACTAAAAGCACCATAATAGAACACAGAGGAAGCTTCTATGTTGATGTGATAGCCAGTACGAAGCGGTACAATTCAGGTTTTAGTTATCGATTATTTACTTCTTAGACAGCTTTGGTGCCTTGGACATGAGCTAGGACCTTAAGATTTTGCATGAGGGAGTTCTAGCAGCCACGTTGCACGGGGGAATGTGAAAAGTGTTCATATGTAGTGAAAACCTGAGAAAACCGCCGATATCGGCATTTGCTATCGAATCGACTTAACGCCAAATCGTCATATTGGCCGCTCTTCTCTCTGAAACGGTTACATTTATCGTGTTCAAAGCTATGTCACGTGCTGCGGTATGCGTAGACACTAAAAGCAACATAATGGAACACAGAAGAAGTTTCTAAGTTGATGTAATAGCCAGTACGAAGCAGTACAATTCAAGTTTTAGTTATCGATTATTGACTTTTGAGACGGCTTTGGTTCCTTTGAGATGAGCTAGGACCTTAAGATATTGCATAAAGGGATGACTAAGAGAAGCGATGCACGGGTGAATGTGAAAATTGTTCATATGTAGAGAAAACCTGAGATATCCGAGCGTTTTCGTAATTTGCTATCGAATCCACTTAATTTCAGATCGTCATATTGCCCGCTATTCTCTCTGAAACCGTCACATTTATCGTGTACAAAGCTATGTCGCGTGCTGCGGTATGGAGAGACACTAAAAGCACCATAATAGAACACAGAAGATGCTTCTAAGTTGATGTGATAGCCAGTAAGAATCAGTGCAAGTCAGGTTTTAGTTATCGATTATTGACTTCTTAGACGGCTTTTGTGCCTTGGACATGAGATAGGACCTTAAGATTTTGCATGAAGGGAGGTCTAGCAGCCGCATTGCACGGGGGAATGTGAAAAGTGTTCATATGTTGTGAAACCCTAGAAATCCGCCCGTTTTCGTCATTTGCTATGGAATCGACTTTTGCCAGATCGTCATATTGGCCGCTCTTTTCTCTGAAACGGTTACATTTATCGTGTGCAAAGCTAAGTAGCGCCTTGCGGTATGCGGAGACACTAAAAGCACCATAATAGAACACAGAAAAAGCTTCTAAGTTGATGTGATAGCCAGTACGTAGCAGTACAATTCAAGTTTTAGTTATCGATTATTGACTGTTTATACGGCTTTGGTGCCTTGGACATGAGCTAGGACCTTACGATTTTGCATGAAGGGAGGTGTAGCAACCGCATTGCACGGGGAATGTGAAAAGAGTTCATATGTAGTGAAAACCTGAGAAATCCTTCCGTTTTCGTAATCTGCTATCGAATCGACTTAATGCCACATCGTCATATTGGCCAGTAATCTCTCTGAAACGGTTACATTTATCGTGTGCAAAGCTATGTAACGTGCTGCGAAATGCAGAGATACTAAAAGCACCATAATGGAACACAGAAGATTATTCTAAGTTGATGTGATAGCCAGTTCGAAGCAGTCCAATTCAAGTTTTAACTATCGATTATTGACTTTTTAGACGGCTTTCGTGGCTTGGACATGAGGTAGGTCATTAAGATTTTGCATTAGGGAGGTCTAGCAGCCGCGTTTGACGGGGGAATGTGAGAAGTGTTCATATGTAGTGAAAACCTGGGAAATCCGCCCGTTCTCCTCATTTGCTATCGAATCGACGTTTGAAAGATCGTCGTATTGGCGGCTCTTCTCACTGAAACGGTTACATTTATCGTGTGCAAAGCTATGTCGCGTGCTGCGGTATGCGGAGACACTAAAACCTCCATAATAGAACACAGAAGAAGCTTCTAAGTTGATGTGATAGCCAGTTAGATGCAGTACAATTCCAGTTTTAGCTATCGATTATTGACTTTTTAGACGGCTTAGGTGCCTTGGACATGAGCTAGGACCTTAAAATTTTGCATGAAGGGAGATCCAGCAGCCGCGTTACACGGGGTAATGTGAAAAGTGTTCATATGTAGTGAAAACCTCATAAACCCGCCCGTTTTCTTCATTTGCTATCAAATCGACTTAATGCCAGATCATCATATTGGACGTACTTCTCTCTGAAACGGTTACATTTATAGTGTGCGAAGCTATGTCACGTGGTGCGGTATGCAGAGTCACTAAAAGCACCATAATAGATCAAAGAAGAAGCTTCTAAGTTGATGTGATAGCCACTACGACGCAGTACAATTCAAGCTTAAATTTTTGAGTATTGACTTTTTAGACGGCTTTGTTGCCTCTGACGCGAGGTAGGACCATAAGATTTTGCATGAAGGGAGGTCTAGCAGCCGTCATGCACTGGGGAATGTGAAAAGTGTTCATATGTAGTGAAAACCTGAGGAATCCGCCCGTTTTCGTCATTTGCCATCGAATCGACCTAATGCCAGATCGTCATATTTCGCGCTCCTCTCTCTGAAACGGTTACATTATTCGTGTGCAAAACCATGTCGCGTGCTGCGTTATGCGGAGACACTAAAAGCACCATAATGGATCACAGAAGAAGCTTCTAAGTTGAAGTGATAGCCAGTAAGAAGCAGTACAAATCAAGTTTTAGTTATCGATATTGACTTCTTAGACGGCTTTGGTGCCTTGGACATGAACTAGGACCTTAAGATTTTCCATGAAGGGACGTCTAGCAGCCGCGTTGCACGGGGTAATGTGAAAAGTGTTCATATGTAGTGAAAACCTTAGAAATCCGCCATTTCGTCATTTGCTATCGAATCGACTTTTGCCAGTTCGTCTTATAACTGGTCTTCTCTCTGAAACGGTTACATTTATCGTGTGCAAAGCTATGTAGCGTGCTGCGGTACGCGGGGACCCTCAAAGCACCATCATAGAACACAGATGAAGCTTCTAAGTTGATGTGACAGCCAGTACGTAGCAGGACTATTCAAGTTTTTGTTATCGATTATTGACTTTTTATACCGCTTTGGTGCCTTCGACATGAGCTCGGACCTTAAGATTTTTCATGAAGTGAGGTCTAGCAGCCGCGTTGCACGGCGGAATGTGAAAAGTGTTCATATGTAGTGAAAACCTGAGAAATAAGCCCGTTTTCGTCATTTGCTATCGAATCGACTTAATGCCAGATCGTCATACTGGCCGCACTTGTCTCTGAAACGGTTACATTTATCGTGTGCAAAGCTATGTCGCGTGCTGCGGTATGCGGAGACACTAGAAGCACCATAATAGAAAACAGAAAAAGCTTCTAAGTTGATGTGATAGCCAGTACGAAGCAGTACTATTCAAGGTTTAGTTATGGATTATTGAATTTTTAGACGATTTTGGTGCCTTGAACTTGAGCTAGGACTTTACGACTTTGCATGAAGTAAGGTCTAGCAGCCGCGTTGCACGGGGGAATGTGAAAATTGAACATATGTAGTGAAAACCTGAGAAATCCGCCCATTTTCGTCATTTGCTATCGTATCACCTTAATGCCAGATCGTCATATTGCCCGCTTTTCTCTCTGAAACCGTTAGATTTATCGTGTGCAAAGCTATATCGCTTGCTAAGATATGCGGAGACACTAAAATCACCATAATAGAACACAGAAGAAGCTTCTAAGTTGATGTGATAGCCAGTACGAAGCAGTACAATTCAAGTTTTATCTATCGATTATTTTCTTTTTAGACGGCTTTGGTTCCTTTGAGATGACCTAGGACCTGCAGATATTGCATAAAGGGATGTCTAAGAGACGCGTTGCACGGGGGAATGTGAAATGTGTTCATATGTAGAGAAATCCTGAGATATCCGAGCGTTTTCATCATTTGCTATCGAATCAACTTAATTTCAGATCGTCATATTGCACGCTATTCTCTCTGAAACCGCTACACTTATCGTGTACAAAGCTATGTCGCGTGCTGCGGTATGCGGAGACACTAAAAGCACCATAGTAGAACACAGAAAAAGCTTCTAAGTTGATGTGATAGATAGTACGTAGCAGTAAATTTCAAGTTTTAGTTTTAGATTATTGACTTTTTAGACGGCTTTTGTGCCTTGGACATGAGCTAGGACCTTAAGATTTTGCATGAAGGGAGGTCTAGCAGCCGCGTTGCACGGGGGAATGTGAAACCTGTTCATATACAGTGAAAACCTGAGATATCCGCCCGTTTTCGTCATTTGCTATCGAATCGACTTTTGCCAGATCGTCATATTGGCCGCTCTTTTCTCTGAAACGGTGACATGCATCGTGTGCAAAGCTTTGTCGCGTGCTGCGGTATGCGGAGACACTAAAAGCACCATAAAGGATCACAGAAGAAGCTTCTAAGTTGATGTGATAGACAGTACGGAGCAGTCCAAATCAAGTTTTAACTATCGATTATTGACTTTTTAGACGGCTTTCGTGGCTTGGACATGAGGTAGTTCCGAACGATTTTGTATGAGGGAGGTCTAGCAGCCGCGTTTGACGGGGGAATGTGAGAAGTGTTCATATGTAGTGAAAAACTGAGAAATCCGCCCGTTTTCGTCCTTTGCTATCGAATCGAATTAATGCCAGATCGTCATATTGGCCGCTCTTCTCTATGAAACGGTTACATTTATCGCGTGCAAAGCTATGTCGCGTGCTGCGGTATGCGGAGACACTAAAAGCACCATAGTAGAACACAGAAAAAGCTTCTAAGTTGATGTGATAGATAGTACGTAGCAGTAAATTTCAAGTTTTAGTTTTAGATTATTGACTTTTTAGACGGCTTTTGTGCCTTGGACATGAGCTAGGACCTTAAGATTTTTCATGAAGTGAGGTCTAGCAGCCGCGTTGCACGGGGGAATGTGAAAAGTGTTCATATGTATTGAAAACCTGAGAAATCCGCCCGTTTTCGTCATATGCTATCGAATCGACTTGATGCCAGATCATCATATTGCCCGCTGTTCTCTCTGGAACCGTTATATTTATCGTGTGCAAAGCTATGTTGCGTGCTGCGGTATTCGTAGACACTAAAAGCACCATAATAGAACACAGAAGAAGTTTCTAAGTTGATGTGATAGCCAGTAAGGAGCAGTAAAATTCAAGTTTTAGTTATCGATTACTGACTTTTTAGACGTCTTTGGTGCCCTGGACATGAGCTAGGACCTTAAGATTTTGCATGAGGGAGTTCTAGCAGCCGCGTTGCACATGGGAATGTGCAAAGTGTTCATATGTAGTAAAAACCTGATAAATCCGCCGATTACGTCATTTGCTATCGAATCGATTTTTGCCAGATCGCCATATTGGCCGCTCTTCTCTTCGAAACGGTTACATTTATCGTGTGCAAAGCTATGTCGCGTGCTGCAGTATGCGGAGACACTAAAAGCACCGTAATAGGACACAGAAGAAGCTTCTAAGTTGGTGTGATACCCTAAAGGAAGCAGTACAATTCTAGTTTAAGTTATCGATTACTGATTTTTTAGACGGCTTTGGTGCCTTGGACATGAGCTAGGACCTTAAGATTTTGCATGAAGTGAGGTGTAGCAGCCGCGTTGGACGGGGGAATGTGAAAAGTGTTCATATGTAGTGAAAACCTGAGAAATCCGCCCGTTTTCGTCATTTGCTATCGAATCAGCTTAATGCCAGATCGTCATATAGCCCGCTTTTCTCTCTGAAACCGTTACATTTATCGTGTGCAAAGTTATGTCGTATGCTGCGCTATGCGTAGACACTAAAATCACCATAATAGAACACAGAAGAAGCTTCTAAGTTGATGTGATAACCTGTACGAAGCAGTACAATTCAAGTTTTAGTTATCGATTATTGACTTTTTAAATGGCTTTGGTTGCTTTGAGATGAGCTAGGACCTTAAGATATTGCATAAAGGGATGTCTAAGAGAAGCGTTGCACGGGGGAATGTGAAAAGTGTTCATATGTAGAGAAAACCTGAGATATCCGAGCGTTTTCGTCATTTGCTATCGAATCGACTTAATATCAGATCGTCATATTGCCCGCTATTCTCTCAGAAACCGTTACATTTATCGTGTGCAAAGATATGTCGCGTGCTGCGGTATGTGGAGACACTAAAAGCACCATAATGGATCACAGAAGAAGCTTCTAAGTTGATGTGATAGCCAGTACGAAGCAGTCCAATTCAAGTTTTAACTATCGATCATTGACTTTTTACACGGCTTTCGTGGCTTGGACATTAGGTAGTTCCTTAAGATTTTGCATGAGGGAGGTCTAGCATCCGCGTTTGACAGGGGAATGTGGGAAGTGTTCATATGCAGTGGAAACCTGGAAAATCCGCCCGTTCTCCTCATTGCTATCGAATCGACATTTGCCAGATCGTCATATTGGCGGCTCTTCTCTCTGAAACGGTTACATTTATTGGTTTGCAAAGCTATGTCGCGTGCTGCGGTATGCGGAGTCACTAAAAGCTCCATAATAGAACATAGATGAAGCTTCTAAGTTGCTGTGAAAGTCATTACGTAGCAGTACAATTCCAGTTTTAGTTATCGATTAATAACTTGTTAGATGGCTTCGGTGACCTAGACATGATCAAGGACCTTAAGATTTTGCATGAAGCGAGGTCTAGCAACCGCGTTGCACTGGGAATGTGAAAAGTGTTCATTTGTAGTGAAAACCTGAGAAATCCGCCCGTTTTCGTCATATGCTATCGTATCGGCTTAATGCCAGATCGTCATACTGGCCGCACTTGTCTCTGAAACGGTTACATTCATCGTGTGCAAAGCTATGTCGCGTGCTGCGGTATGCAGAGACACTAGAAGCACAATAATATAAAACAGAAAAAGCTTCTAAGTTGATGTGATAGCCAGTACGAAGCAGTACTATTCAAGATTTAGTTATCGATTATTTAACTTTTAGACGATTTTGGTGCCTTGAACATGAGCTAGGACTTTACGACCTTGCATGAAGTAAGGTCTAGCAGCCGCGTTGCACGGGGGAATGTGAAAAGTGTTCATATGTAGTGAAAACATGAGAATTCCGCCCGTTTTCGTCATTTGCTATCGAATCGACTTAATGCCAAATCGTCATGTTGGCCGGTTATCTCTCTGAAACAGTTACATTTATCGTGTGCAAAGCTATGTAGCGTGCTGCGGTATGCGGAGACACTAAAAGCCCCATTATAGATCACAGAAGAAGCTTCTAAGTTGATGTGATAGCCAGTAAGAAGCAGTAAAATTCAAGTTTTAGTTATCGATTACTGACTGTTTAGACGTCTTTGGTGCCCTGGACATGAGCTAGGACCTTACGATTTTGCATGAAGGGAGGTGTAGCAGCCGCGTTGCACGGGGGAATGTGAAAAGTGTTCATATGTAGTGAAAAGCTGAGAAATCCGCCCGTTTTCGTCATTTGCTGTCGAATCGACTTAATGCCAGATCGTCATATTACCCGCATTTCTGTCTGAAACCGTTACATTTATCGTGTGCAAAGCTAAGTTGCGTGCTCCGGTATGCGTAGACACTAAAAGCACCATAATAGAACACAGAATAAGCTTCTAAGTTAATGTGATAACCAGTACGAAGCAGTACAATTCAAGTTTTTGTTATCGATTATTGACTTTTTAGACGGCTTTGGTGCCTAGGACACGAGCTAGGACCTTAAGATTTTGCATGAGGGAGTTCTAGCAGCCGCGTTCCACGGGGGAATGTGAAAAGTGTTCATATGTAGTGAAAACCGGAGAAATCCGCTCGTTTTCGTCATTTGCTATCGATTCGACTTTTGCCAGATCGTCATATTGGCCGCTCTTCTCAATGAAACGGTTACAATTATCGTGTGCAAAGCTATGTCGCGTGCTGAGGTATGCGGAGACACTAAAAGCACCATAATAGAATACAGAAGAAGCTTCTAAGTTCATGTGATAGCTAGTACGAAGCAGTACAATTCAAATTTAGTTATCGATTATTGATTTTATAGACGGCTTTGTTGCGTTGGGCATGAACTAGGACCTTCAGATTTTGCATGAAGGGAGCTCTAGTAGCCGCGTTGCTCGGGGGAATGTGCAAAAGTATTCATATGTAGTGAAAACCTGAGAAACCCGCCCGTTTTCGTCATTTGCTATCGAATCGACTTATGCCAGATCGTCAGATTAGACGCTCTTCTCTCTGATACGGTTAAATTTATCGTCTGCAAAGCTATGGCGCGTGCTGCGTATGCGGAGATACTAAAAGCACCATAGTAGAACACAGATGAAGCTTCTAAAATGATGTAATAGCCAGTAAGAACCAGTACAACTCAAGTTTTAGCTATCGATTATTGACTTTTTACCCATCTTTGGTGCCTTAGACATGAGCTAGGACCTCAAGATTTTGCATGAAAGGAGGCCTAGCAGCCGCATTGCACGGGAGAATGTGAAAAGTGTTCATATGTAGTAAAACCCTGAGCAATCCGTCCGTTATCGTCATTTGTTATCGATTCGAGTTAAAGTCTAATCGTCACATTGGCCGCTCTTCTCTCTAAAACGGTTACATTTATCGTCTGTAAAGCTATGTCGCGTGCTGCGGTACGCGGAGACACTAAATGCACCATAGTAGAACACTGAAGAAGCTTCTAAGTTGATGTAATAGCCAGTAAGAAGTAATACAATACAAGTTTTAGATATCGATTATTGTGGTTTCAGCCTTTGGTGCCTTTGACATGAGCTAGGACCTTACGATTTTGCATGATGGGAGGTCTAGCAGCCGCGTTGCACGAGAGAATGTGAAAAGTGTTAATTTGTAGTAAAAAACAGAGAAATCAGTCCGTTTTCGTCATTTGTTATCGAATCGGCTTTTAGCTAGATCGTCACATTGGCCGGTCTTCTCTCTGAAACGGTTACATTTATGGACTGCAAATCTATGTCGCGTGTTGCGGTATGCCGAGACACTAGATGCAGCATAGCAGAACACATAAGAGGCTTCTAAGTTGATGTAATAGGCAGTAAGAAGTAGTACAATTCAAGTTTTAGTTATCGATTATTGACTTTTTACCCTTCTTTGGTGCGTAGGACTTGAGCTAGGACCTTACAATTTTGCACCACAGAAGAACTAGCAGCCGCGGTACAAGGGAGACTGTGTTCACAAGTAGTAAAAACCTGGAAATCCGTCCGTTTTCGTCATTTGTTATCAAATCGACTTAAAGTGAGATCGTCATTTGCTATCGAATCGACTTTTGCCAGATCGTCATATTGGCCGCTCTTTTCTCTGAAACGGTTACATTTATCGTCTGCAAAGCTAAGTCGCGTGCTGCGGTATGCGGGGACAATAAAAGCACCATAATAGAACACAGAAGAAGGTTCTATGTTGATGTAATAGCCAGTAAGAAGTAGTACAATTCAAGTTTTAGTTATCGATTATTGACTTTTTAGCCGGCTTTGGTGCCTTGGACATGAGCTAGGACCTTAAGATTTGGCATGAAGGGAGGTCGAGCAGCCGTGTTGCACGGGGGAATGTGAAATGTGTTCATATGTAGTGAAAACCTGACAAATTCGGCCGTTTTCGTCATTTGATATCGAATCGACTTAATGCCAGATCGTCATATTGGCCGCTTTTCTCTCTGCAATGGTTATATTTATCTTCTGCAAAACTATATCGTGTCCTTCGCTATGCTTAGACACTAAAAGAACCATAGTAGAACACAGAAGAAGACTCTCAGAAGATGTAATCGGCCAGTACGAAGCATTACAATTCACATTTTACTTATCTATTATTGACTTATTAACCGGCTTTGGTTATTTGTACATGAGCTATGACTTTGAGATTGTTCATGAAACGAGGTCTGTCTGCCACGTTGTGCGAGAGAATGTAAAAAGTGTTCATATGTAGTAAAAACCTGAGAAATCCTCCCGTTTTCGTCATTTTCTATTTAATCGACTAATTGCCAGATCTGCAAACTTATGTCGCGTGCTGCGTTATGCGGAGAGAGTCAAAGCATCACAGTAGAACACAGATGAAGCTTCTCTGTTGGTGTAATCAGTGAGAAAGAACCAGTAATAAGTTGTACAATTCAAATTTTAGTTATCATTTATTGACTTATTAGCCTGCTTTGGTACCTTGGACATGAGCTAAGGCCTTAAGATTTTGCATGAAACGCGGTCTGGACGCCACGTTGCACGGGATGATGTGAAAAGTGTCCATTTGTAGTAAAAACCTGACAAATCCGACCGTTTTCTTCATTTGCTGTCGAATCGACTTATTGGCAGATCGTCACATCGGCCGCTTTACGCTCTGAGACGGTTAAATTTATAGTCTGCAAACTTATGTCGCCTGCTGCGGTTTGCGGAGACACTAAAAGCACCACAGTAGAAGACAGAAGAAGGTGTTAAGAAGATGTATTCGGCCAGTAAGAAGCAGTACAATTCAAGTTTTAGTTATAGATTACTGACTTATTAGCCGGCTTTGGTGCCTTGGACATGATCGAGGACCTCAAGCTTTTGCATCAAACGAGGTCTGAACGTCACGTTGCACGGGGAAATGTGAAACGTGTTAATATATATTAAAAACCTAAGAAAACGTTTCGCATTTATTTAAGTTCCTTTAGTACAATAAGAATCTGTTAAAAAACTGACTACAATAATCATAATCTTGCTGTACAAGGGAAGTAGCTACTATTATTAACAGTATTTATCAACAGCAAATAAAACAAAAGGTAAAACAGAAAGATTATCAAACGTCTAATGGCACAGTAACGAAACTGAAAACAGTTCGCGACAATTTCTTCTGAAATTATTTCACCAGGAAACAACAAGAACACCGATTGAAGACTACTAAAGTTCCAAAATAAACCACTATACACAAACAACTAATTAGTACTTAGCTTTGGATGCGCCGCTACAGCTGCAACTGGTCAGCGCGGAATGTAAACACAGGTAAGAAGTTAAGTTGCTCGATACGAAACACTCGCAAATATCAGGTCACAACCCAAGAAAGGCGGAGGTGAATGAAGAAACCATTAATAAGTATCTTATATAGTAAATATTATCACAAAAACCGTTAAAATATGTATCTGAAACCTATAAATGTATGAAAACTTAGAGAGCGATTTCACAAGCACTCACGCGCCTAATCGTAATGCCAGATCGTCGCAGTGGCAGCTTTGCTCACGGAACTGTTTACATATACATCTGGAAACTTACGTCATGTGCTGAGGTATGCGGTCGCACCACAAACAACAAAATAGGAGCTTCTCATTTGATGCAATCGGCAGGTAAGAAGTAGTACTACTCAAGTTTTAGGTATCGAAAATTCAACTGTAGGCCGGTTCTGGTGTCTTGCAGTTGATAGAGGACCTTGGAACATGCCTGTCTTTTTACCCCCCTCCCCCCTCGTAAGATGACTGTCTACGTACACCCGCCACCCCCCCCCCCCCCCTCGTAATATGTCTGCCTACCTACTCACGCCTTCTGAAAATGTGTGTTTACCCACTTCCCCCTCAGAAGATGACTCTCTACTTATCCCCCCAACCGGAAAACGTCAGTTTTCCCACCCCCTCCCCCCTCAGAAGATGACTGTCTACCTACACACCCTCGGAAGATACCTGTCTACTTAACCCCCAACCCCCTCGTTTGGAGCATGTCTGCCTACCTACCAGCCTCTCAAAATATGTCTTTCTATCTACATTCCCCACCCCCCTCAGAAGATCACTCTCTACCTACTCCGCACGTGGATGATGCCTGTCTCCCTAACCCACCCTTCAGAAGATGTTTGCCTACATACCCCTTCTTGGAAGATGTCTGTCTACCTACACACCTTTGGAAGAGGCCTGTCTACCTACCCCCTCCCCACCCCTTGGAAGATGTCTGCCCAGCTACCCTCCATCTAAGAAAATATTTGTCTACATACACCCCCTTCGGAAAATGTCTGTCTACCTACTACTGCTCTGATAATGTCTGTCTCCCTACCCCACCCTTCAGAAGATGTCTGCCTACCTTCTACTCCATGGAAGATGTCTCTATACATACCACCTATCGGGTGATGTTTGTCTACTCGCCCCCCCCCCACCCCATAACATGCCAATCTAACATCCCCCCCTGTGAAGATGCCTATCTATCGCCTAGCTCGGAAGCTACCCCAACTCAGAAGATTCCTATCTACCTGCACTTGGAAGATGACTATCTCTCCATCACCTTCAGAAGACTCTTATCTACCCCCTCAGAAGATGGCTGTCTACATACCCCACCCTCAGAATATGACTGTCTCTGATCTCCCACCCTATCTGTCTGTCTACCATTCTCACACATCGAGAGAGGTGGTACAGTGGTTAGCACACTGGACTCGCATTCGGGAGGACGACGGTTCAATCCCGTCTCCGGCCATCCTGATTTAGGTTTTTCGTGATTACCCTAAATCGTTTCAGGCAAATGCCGGGATCGTTCCTCTGAAAGGGCACGGCCAATTTCTTTCCCAATCCTTCCCTAACCTGAGCTTGCGCTCCGTCTCTAATGACCTCGTTGTTGACGAGACATTAAACACTAACCACCACCACCACCATTCTCACAATCAGAAACTGTCTGTCTACCTACCTCCCCCCCCCCGAAGATGTCTGCATATCTTCCTAGGTACCGCCATTTAGAAGGTGTCTGCCTACCTACACCCACTTCAAAAGATGTGTAACTGACTACCCCACCTCCGAAGATCTCTGTCAAACACTCCTCCCATCCCTGGAGGATGTATGTGTGCAGACCCCCTCTTGGAAGACATTTGACTACCGAAAAAACCGCTTTGGAAGATGTATGACTTCCTACCACTACCCTCGGAAGGTGTATGTCTACCTAGCACCCCCTCGAAGATGCCTGTCTATCTACCGAACCACGGTATATGCCTGCCTCACCCTGTCAGAATATGTCTGTCTACATACCCCACATGGAAGATGTCTGTCTACTTACCCCCCCCCCCCCCCCTTGGAAGATGTTTGTCTACCTAGCCCCTCTTGGAAGATGTCTGCCCACATAAACACACACTCGGAATATGTATGACTAGCCACCACTCCCCTCGGAACATGTATGTCTACCTACCCCACCTCCGGACATGTCTCTCTACCTACGCCCCCACTCATAAGTTGTGTGTCTACCAACCCGCCATTTGAAGATGTCTGTCAACCTGGCCCTCCCTCAGAAAATGTCTGTCTACCTGCCCACCTTGGAATATTTATGTCTACCAAAACCCGGAGGATGTCTGTCTACCCAACACCCCCTCAGAAGATGATTGTCTACCTACCCCCGGAAGATTTCAGTCTACTTGCACCCCCTCACTTCTGAAAGATGCCTGTCAATCAACCCCTCCAACAGAAAATGTCTGTCTACCTACCGCCCCTCGAAAGTTGTATGTCTACCACCCCTCCTCGGGAGATGTCTGTCTACCTACCCCCCTTCAGAAGATGTCTATCTACCTACCCCCCATCCCCTCGGTAAATGCCTGTCTACCCAACCCCCTCTCGGGAAAAGTATGTCTACCTATCCCCACTCGGAAGATGGCAGTCTACCTACCACCTCCTTCGGAATATGTCTGTATATCGAACCCGACCTCGGAATATGATTTTCCACCTAATGCATGGGAGATGTCAGTCCACCTGCACCCCACTTTGTAAAATGCCTGTCTACTTTCCACCCCTTTGGAAGATGTCTATCATCCCACCTCGGAAGATGTCTGTCTACCTACCCCCCTCTGAACATGATTGCCTACTGAACCACAACTCAGAAGATGATTGTCTACTGACCACCCAGAAGATGGAAGCCTACCTGCCCCCTCCCACTACAACAGAAGATGACCATCCATCTAACCCCCTTGGTGGATGTCTGTTCATCTCCCCCCCCCCCTTGGAGGACTTTGTCTTCCTACCCCCTCGGAAGATGTATGTATTCCATTCGCCCCTCAGAAGAGGTCTATCTTCCAACCCCCCTCAGAAGATTTTTGTCTACCTACCCTGCCTTGGTATATGTATGTCTTCCTACACCCCCTCATACGATGCCTGCATACCTACCCCCCTCGGAAGAAGTCTATCATCCCTCTGTTAGAGAATTTCTGTCTACCTTGCCCCCCCCCTCGGAAGATATATGTCTTCATATCCTCTACCCTTGGTGCCTACATACTCAACCTCAGAAGATGTCTACCAACCTACCCCACCTTATAAGAAATCTTTCTACCTACCCCCCCTCATAATATGTGTGTCTACCACCTCATGGAGGATGTATGTCTACTCCCCCCCCCCTCGTAAAATGTCTATCTTTCCCAGTTGGAAAGATGTCTATCATCCCACTCTTAGAAGGTGTCTGTCTACCTGTCCTCCCACTCTGAAGATGTCTGTGTACCTACCCTCCCTCAGGAGATATCGGTCTAATTGCCCACCGGGACTATGTCTATCTACATACTCTCAGCCTTGGAAAATACGTGCCTACCTACCCCACCCCCTGTAAGATATCTGTCTACCTACAACCTGCCCTCGGATACTGTCTGTCTACATACACCCTCTAATAAGATGTCTGTCTACATACCCCACACTGTCTGTTTTCCTACCCCAACCATCCTCGGAAGATGTTTGTCTACCTACCCCTCCTTGGAAAATGCCTGTCTACCTAAATCTCGCTTGGAAAATATCTGTCTACCTACCCCCCATCCTTGGAAGGTGTCTGTCCACCAACTCTCCTGTCGGAAGATGTATGGCTACCTAACCCCCCTCAGAAGATGTCTGTCTATCTATCTGCCTGTGGAATGTGTATGTCTACCTAACTCCCTTAGACAATGTCAGTCTACATACCCCCCTCGGAAGATACCTGTCTACCAATACTCTTCCCTCTACATGCCAAAACTAATAAGATAGCTGCCAACCTAACCCACCTCAGAAGGTCTCTGTTTATGCACACAAACTGAACATGTATGTCTATCTACCCCCCAGAAGTTTTCTGTCTACCTGCCCCCTCAGAAAATATCAGTCGACCTACCCCCCCTTGGAAGATTTCTGTCTACCTATAACACCTCACGGAAAATATCTGTCTACCAGCCCCCTCTCAGAAGATGTCTGTCTACCTACCACCCCCCTCAGAAGTAGTATATCTATCTACCGTACCCTTGGAACATGTCTACCTACCCCCCGCCTCCCAGTCAGCAGTTGTCTGTCCACCACCTACATAAGTTATCTATCTACACCCCTCGGAAGATGTCTGTCCAATACACCACCCTCAGAAGATATCTGTCCTACCCCTCTCGAAAATGTTAGTCTACCTACACCCCAGATAATGAATGTCTACCAACCCCACCTCGGAAGATGTTTGTCTACCTACCCCATGGAAGATGTGTTTACCTACCACCACTCGTAGTATGTGTGTCTACCTACCCCCATTGGAAAATATCGGTCTACCAACTGCCCTTGAAGATGTATGCCTACATACCCAACACCCTCGGAAGACGTCTGGCTACCTAGCTCCCCCCCACGAAGATATCTGCCTTCATACCCACTTCTCTTGGAAGATGTCTGTCAACGGACCCAAATTCAGAAAACGACTGCCTACCTACCCCACCTCAAAAGATGTCTGCCTACCAACCACCCCTCGGAATATGTATGTCTACCTACACTCATTCGGAATATTGCTTTCTACCACCCCTCCCTCTGAACATGTCTATCTACCTACCTCCCTCAGAACATGTCTATCTACCAACATCCCCCACCTCTTATGAAGTCTCTCTCACTACCCCCCCCCCCCCCCTTCGAAAGTGACACCCTACCTACCATCCTCAGGAAATGTCAGTCTTCCTACTCCCCATACCTCAGAAGGTGTGTCTAACTATCCCCATGGACAATGTCTGTCTACATACCCCTAGCCTCAGAAAATACTTGTCTAACTACACCCCTCAGATTATTTCTGTCTTCCTACAACCCAGCCTCGGATAATGTCTGTCTACCTACCCCCTCACTAATTGTCTCTCTACCTAAGCTACCTTAGAAGATATCTGTCTACATATCCATCATCCTCTGAAGCTGTATGTCTACTACCCCTGCTCAGAAGATGTCTGTCTACTTAAAAACCCCTCAGAACATGTCTGTCTAACAACCCCCCCCCCCCCAGTTGTCTGTCTACCTACCCCCTTGAAGATGTCTGTCTACCTACCCCCAGTAAAATGTCTCTGTACCCATCTTCCCCTCAGAAGATGATTGTCTACCTACCCCCATACAGAAGATGCACCCCTTTCAGAAAATGTCTGTCTACCTACCCCATCCACACACGGAAGATTCCTATCTACCCACTTTGGACAATGCCTTTCTACCCCAACTCAGAAATGTCTATCTACTACCATCTCAGAAGATGTCTGTCTACCTACCCCCCATTGAATATATCTGCCTACCCAACCCATCTTTGGAAGATGATTGGCTACCTACCCCATGGAAGATGTCAGGCAACCTGCCCGCTCACTTAGGAAGATGCCTACCTCCCCCTTGGAAGTGGTCTATTTTCCACCACTCAGAAGATGTCTAACTACCCCCTCTGAATGTATATGTCTATCAACTATGTCTGTTTACCTACTCCCATAAGATGTCTATCATCCCCCTCAGAAGGTATCTTCCTATATACTCCCTCCCCTTGGAAGATGTCTGTCTACATACCCAAACTAAGATGATGTCTGGCAATCTACTCCCCCACAGAAGATGTCTGTCTACCTACCACCCTTGGAACATCTATGTCTTTCTACTCCCCGGAAGATGTCTGTCAGTCTGCCCAACTTGGAAAATGTCTGTCTACGTGCCCTCCTTCGGAAGATGTCTATCATCCCCAGCCTCAGAAGAATTATGTCTATTTGTCCCGCACCAACAGTAGATGTCTGTGTACCTACCCCCTTAAGAAGAAGTCTGTTTACCAACCCCCCTTCAGGAGATTCTCAAACCACCCACCAGGAAAGTCTCTGTCTACCTATCCCTCCCCCCCCCCCCTTTGGGAGATATGTGTCTACCTACAACACAACTCGGTAAATGTCTGTCTACCTACCCCTCAGAAGATGTCTGTTTATCCACACCTCCACAGATGATGTCTATCTACCTACCCCCTGCCCCCATCCAACGAGGATGTCTGTCTTCCTACACCCTCAGAAGATGTCTGTCTACCTACCCCCCTTGGAAGATGTTGGTCTACTTACCCCTCTAGATGATGTCTGTCTACGTACGCCCCTCAGAAGATGGCTGTCTACCAATCCACCAATGGGAGATGTCTGTCTACCAACCCCCTCGAAAGGTGCCTTTGTGCCTACCCCCTCAGAAGATTGTCTACCTACGAACACTCAGTAAATGTATGTATACCTACCCCCCCCCCCTCGGAAGAAGTCTGTCTAATTATTCCCCACCCCTTGGTAATTTCTGTCTACATACCACTCCCTTGCAAGATGTCTGTGTACCTACTCCCTCTTGAAAGATATCTGTTTACCTACATCTTCTGTGGGGAGGTAGGAAGACACACATCTTCCGCGAGGGGTAGGTAGACAGACATATTCCAAAGCAGGGTACATGGTCAGACATCTTCTGAAGGGTGGTAGGTAGACAGACATCCTCCAAGAGGGGGGGGGAGACATTTTCTGTGGTGATAATGGTAGACAAACAATTCCAAGGAGGGGTAGTTAGACGGTCATCTTCTGAGTGGTTGTTTCTTAGTCAGACGTCTTCAAGGGGGAGGATTGGTAGACCGACAGTTTCCAAGGGGGGAGACATTTTTCGATTGGGGCCAAATAGGTAAACAGATATCCTTTGAGAGGGAGGTAGACATTTTCCGGGGGGGGGGGGGAGATATTTTCGAGGGGGAGAGTAGATTGACAACTTCTGGGAGGGGGGAGATAGTATTCTTCCAGTTGGGGGGGGGGGGGGGGGGTCGGTAGAGAGACATCTTCCAAGAAATGTCGGTAAGTAGACAGACATCTTCTGTGGGAAGTGATGGTATGTACACTTACATCTTCTGATGGGTTCGGGTAGATAAACAGGCATCTTTCATGATGGGGGGATAGAGCTCCTCGAAGATGGGGTGTAGATGTCTTTGGCAAGGAGGGTAGATAGACATATTCCGAGAGGGGGTTAGATAGATTTCTTCCATAGCGGGGATAGATAGACTTGTCCCGAGTTTGTGAGGTAGGCAGACATACAGACATCTTCCTAGAATTTGGAGGTAGACAAACATATTCAGAATGGGCAGTAGACACATTCCAAATGAAGGGAGGCTGTAGAAATCTTCTGAGTCTAGGATAAATGTTCTCTGAGAGGAGGGGCTAGATGGAAATCTTAACAGGGGTGGGGTAGGTAGTGAGACATATTCTGAGAGGAGGGGGTTGATACACAGGCATCTTTCATGAGGTGAGTTATAGACATCCGCCTGGGGGATAGACATCTTCTGAGGTGGGGATAGGTATCTTCCAGTGGGTGTAGATGTCTGTGGATGGGGTAGATAGACATCTTCTGAGGTGTTGGTTGATAGTCACCTTCCTAGTGGAGGGATACAGATATTTTCCGCCTGGGCTGGGTAGATAATCTTCTGAAGGGGGGTAGTCTTCCAAGGGGGGGGTAGAGAGACAGCTTCTGAGGGGGGTAGATAGACATTTTCCAAGGATGGGGGCAGATACACATCTTCTGAGGGGGTAGATACACCTCTTCCGAGGAAGGTATGGATAGATAATCTTATGAGGTGGGTGTTGGTAGGCATCAGCTGAAGGGGGCTAGATTGGCATCTTCCGATGTGGAAGGGTTTAGGTAGGCATTTTTAGAGGGAGGGATTTCTTCCCAGGGGTTTAGATAGGCATCTTCCAAGTGGGTGTAGAATGACATCTCAGAGAGGGGGTAGACAAAATCTTCCGAGAGGGGGTAGGTAGAAAGACATCTTTCGATGGGAGAGTAGGTAAGCAGACATCTTTTGAGTGGGGTTGGTAAACTGACATCTTCCAAAGGGGCAAGGTAGACATATAGTTTCTGAGGGTGGGGCATAGGTAGACTGACACTTTCCGATGTGTGGTAAGTAGAATTACATCTTCTGAAGTGATGGGGTAGGTAGACAGACATTTTCCGAAGGGGTGTAGGTATACAGACATATACCTAGGGGGAAGGTAGACAGACATGTCCCAAGTGGTGGTAGGTAGACAGCCATCTTCCAGTTGGGTAGGTACACAGACATCATCCAAGGAGGTTAGAAGGACAGACATTTTCCATGTGGGGGTTGGTAGACATAAATCATCTGAGGGGGGAGAGACATCTTTTGCGGGGAGGGTACATAGACGGACATCTTCAGAGAGGAGGTAGTCATCCTCAGAGAGGGAGATAGTCATCCTCCGAGAGGGGGAGTAGATGTCTTCCGAGATGGGAGGCAGTTGTACATCTTCCACTGGTCTTAGCTAGGCAGACATCTTCTGAGGGAGGGTATGTAGACAGACATCTTCTGAGGGGGATAACGTCGACAGTCATCTTCTGATCGGGGTGGGTGGGTAGACAGACATCTTCCGAGTGGTGGTAGGTATGGAGACATCTTCTGAGGCTGGATTCGGTAGACAGGCAACTTCCAAGGGGGGGTGTTGGAAGACAGATATTTTTCAAGGAGTGGGAAACATCTTCTAAAGGATGCAGTTTGGTAAGCAGTATCCTCCGAGAGGGGTCTAGACATTCTGTGAGGGGGATAACGTCGACAGTCATCTTCTGATTGGGGGGGGGGGGGGGGTAGGTAGAAAGACATCTTCCGAGGAGTGTTAGGTATGGAGACATCTTCTGAGCCTGGGTGCGGTAGAAAGACATCTTCCAAGGGGTGGAGGGGGGTGTTGGAAGACAGACATCTTCCAAGGGGTGGGAAGCACCTTCTAAAGGATGCAGTTTGGTAGACAGACATCCTACGAGAGAGGATGTAGACATTCTCAGATGGGGAGTGTATATCTTCTGAGAGGAGTGGTAGATTGACATCTTCCGAGAGGGGGGAGATACTTTTCTTCCATGGCGGCAATAGATAGATATCTTCCGAGAGGAGGTACATAGATAGACATGTTTAAATGTGTGGTGAATGTACACAGACAACTTTCGAGAAGGGGGGTAGGTATACAGACATCCTCAGAGGGGGTGGGTTGGGAGACAGACATCTTCCGAGATAGGGATAAGATAGAGACAAATCATTCAAGGTGTGGTAGATAAATATACATATTCTGAGGGGTTTAGGTAAACATTCATATTATGACGGGTTGTGGGTGTAGGTAGACAGAAACCATCCGAGGAGGGGTATTTAGGCAGATAATGTCTGAGAGGGTTTATGTAGACTGGCATCTTCTGAGGGGTTGTAGGAGGACAGATATCTTCCAAGTGGAGGGTTGGTAGACAGACATCTTCAGATGTGGGGTGGGGTAGGTAGCCAGACATCTTCCAATAGGGGGTTGGTAGGCAGACATATCATGTGAGGGGATGGTTTAGACAGCCTTCTTCTGATGGGTGGGTGGGTAGACTGACATCTTCCATGATGGGGCGTAGGCAGAGAGACATTGTCCGAGGCAGGGTGACTATAGACATTTTTCGAGAGGGGGGGTAGTTAGACAGACTTCTTCTGGGGGGTTGTAGGTAAACTGACCTCTTCAGAGGGGTGGCGTAGAATGACATTTGCCAAGAGGGGTAGGTAGAGAGAGATTTTCCGATGGTGGAAAGTAGACAACATCTTCTGATGAGTGTAGGTAGACAGACATCTTCCGAGGGGGATGTGTAGGTGGACATACATCTTCCGATGGTTGGTGGGTACATAGACAGACATATTCCAATGGGTGCGGTAGGTAGACAAACATCTTCCAAGTGCGGGCGTTGTAGACAGATATCATACAAAAGTTCATGTAGGTAGACACACATCTTCTGAGGGGGTGTAGGGAGACAGACATTTTCCGAGGGGTGTATATAGACATACATTTTCCACGTGGGGTCTAGGTAGACAGACATCTTCAGATGAGGGGGTAATTAGACAATCATCTTCTGGGGTAGGCTGACAGACATATTCAGAAGTATGGGTTGGTAGACAATACTTTATGACTGGAGGGATGTAGAGAGACATCTTCCAAGGGGTGTAAGTAGGTAGACAGACCTCTTCTGTTGTGGGATTTGTAGGTAGGCAGACATCTTCCCAGTGAAGTTTTGTAGACAGACATCTTCCAACGAGGGGTTAGGTAGACTGACACCTTCTGAGGCAGGGTAGGTAGATAGTCATCTTCGGAGGAGTGCTTGGTATACAGACATCTTCCGAACGGGTGTAGGTATACAGACATATACCTAAGGGGGAGGTAGACAGACATCATGGGAGTGGGGGTACGTAGACAGACAGGTGGGTAGGTATACAGACATCTTCCGAGGGGGATTAGGAGGACAGACATTTTCCATTTGAGGGTTGATAGACTTACATCATCTGAGGGAGGAGAAATATCTTTTGAGAGGAGGGTATGTAGACAGACATTTCAGAGAGAGGGTAGACATCATCCGAGAGGGAGGTAGTCATCCTCCAACACAGGGGTAGATATCTTCCAAGAGGGGTGTAAATAAATATCTTCCAAGATGCGAGGTAGATGGACCTCTTCCGAGGGTTTTAGGTAGGCAGACATGTTCCGAGGTGTGGCATGTAGACATACACCTTCTGAGGGGAATAAGGTAGACAGTCATCTTCTTATGGGAAATGGGTAGGTAGACAGACATATTCCAAGGGAGGGGGGGTAGGTAAGGAGGAGATATATTCTGAGGGTGAGTTCAGTACTCAGACATCTTCTGAGGGGTGTTCATGGTAGACAGACATCTTTCAAAGGGGGGGAGACATCTTCCAAAGTATGCGTTTTGGTATACAGACATCCTCCAAGAGGGGTGTGGACATTCTCTGATGTGGGAGTAGATATCTTCCCAGAGGGGTGGTAGTTTAACAACTTCCGAAGGGGGGGGTTGGGTAGGCAGACAGATATCCTCAGAGGTAGGGGTAGGGAGACAGATATCTCCCACAGGAGGGATAAAATCGAATCATTTGAAGGGGGTAGATAGGCATACATCTTCTGAGGTGTTTAGGTAGACATTCATCTTATGACAGGGGAAGGGGGTAGGTAGACAGATCATGCGGGGGGGGGGGGGATATGTAGACAGATATCTTACGAGAGGGGGGTAGTTAGGCAGACATATTCTGAAGAGTTGTAGGAGGACGGACATATTCCAAGGGGGTAGGTAGACAGGCATCTACAGAGGGGGTTAGGTAGACAGTCTTATCAGAGGTGTATAGGTAGACAGACATCTTCTAAGGGGTTTGGTAGACCAACATTTCCTAAGGAGTGGCAGGTAGACAAACTTCTTCCGAGTGTGGGTGGGTATGTAGACAGACACCAGTAAGGAATTGTAGGCTGACAGACATCCTTTGTGATAGATGGTAGGTAGGCAGAAATATTCCGAAGGGAGGGTTGGAAAACATACATCTTCCAATGGAAGGGGTAGGTAGTCATACATCTTCTGAGGGCTGGGTTTAGGTATACAGAGATCTTTCCAAGGGGGGGCAGGTAAGTAGACAGACATATACTCAGGGTAGGGGGATGAGAGACAGACATTTTCCGAGGGGGAGGGGTAGGTAGACAGACATCTTCTGATGGTTGGGTAGGTAGACAGACATCTTCCGGGGTGGACAGCTAATCGGACATGGTTTGAGGGAGCTTAGGTAGACAGACATTTCCGATGGGGAGTGTAGGTAGACAGACATATTCTAAGGGTGGGGAGATGAGAGACATTTTCTGATGTGGAGATAGGTAGACAGACGTCTTCTGAGGGGTTGTAGGTAGACAGACATCTTCCAAGCGGGAGCTGTAGGTAGACAGACATCTTCAGAAGGAGATTGTAGGTTGATGGACATATTTTGTGCAGGTAATGATAGATAAACAAATTCCAAGGGGTGGTAGTTTAACAGACATCTTCCCAGGGGGGCTGAGTAGATAGACAGACATCATCCAACGTGGGTAGACAGACATATTCCAGGTGGAGTAGACATCCTCCAAGGGGTAGACATCTTAGAATGGTGGTGAGGGTAGGTAGACATCCTATGAGAGTGGGGTTAGAGATTCTCTGAGAGGGAGGTGTAGATAGCTACCAAGAGTGGAGGTAGATAGACATATTCCGAGTGGGGGGGGGTTGGATAGAAATCTTCTGGGGGTTGAAATTTGGCATTTGGTAGACTGGGCTTTTCTGAGACTGTGTTTGGAAGACATTTTCCGAGGTGGGAGGTAGACAGATATATTCCGAGGCAGTTGGTAGGTAGACAGACTAATTCCAGGGTGGTTGGTATGCTGACAGACATCTTCTGAGGGGGGGGGGGGGTAGACAGACATCGCCTGAGGGGCTGGAAGACACGTTCCAAAGTTTGGGGGTCTCTAGACATCTTCCGAGACAGGGGTAAACAACTTCCGAGTGGGGGGGCTGAGTAGGGGTTGGGATAGGTAGACAGACAAATTCCGAGAGGGCAGGTAGGTAGATAGACTTCTCCTTAGTGTGGGGGGGGGGGTGTTGAGAGACATCTTTCAGGGTGATAGACATCTTACGAGGTGGGGAGAGAGTTTTTGTGGGGGTATAGATAGACATCTTCACAGGGTGAGGTAGGTGGACAAACATCTTCCTTAGGGGGGTGAGGTAGGCAGACATCTGACGAGGGGGCAGGTAGACAGACATCTCCTGTGGAGAGTTACGTAGACTGACATTTTATAAGGAGCAAGTAGGTAGAATTACATATTAGGTGGTGGGGCGATGAGAGACAGACAGCTTTCGATGGGGTAGAGGTAGTATGAAATCTTCCGATGTGGGAGGTGTAGGTAGATATCATCTGAGAGGGGTAGGTACACAGACATCTCCCGAGGGGTGGGGTAGGTAGACATTCATATTCTGTGGGGAGGGGTAGGTAGTCATACATATTTTAAGGGGGAGGGGGATTTAGGTAGACAGACATATTCCAAGGGTGTGGGTAGGTACACAGACATCATCTGAGGGGGGAGGGGCGGTGCAGGTTGACAGAGATCTTCCATGGATGGGTAGCTCGGTAGATATCTTCTGAGGGGGATAGATAGGCATATTTCGAAGGTGGGGTAGATAGCCACCTTCCCAGGGGGGGGGGGGGGGGGGCAGATCATCATGGGTGTGACGTCACGTGAGCTGCACTGCTGTTGAAATAGCTTGTTAATGTTTTATAAATTTTAGACTTCATTTACGTATTTTAAAGTTTTTTTGTGTTATTATTTTTGCCGTAAAAGCAAATTATTAGTGGATATTCATTTATCTCAGTGTTTCTTCCTGTGGTATTGACTCGAGTGGTCTATTATGTGTAAGTGTGCTTCCATGGTTCGTCTAAGCCTCGCGCCTCATCAGCGTGTTTACATTTTGCGGCGTGCACTGCATCTGCAGCGGTTATAAGCTAAGTACTGACGAACTTGTTTGTGCTCTGTAATACGTTATTAAACTGAATAGATTGCAGTGGTGTTGCTTGCCATTTTTGGCGAAATAATGACTTAATAAACTCTTGTAATCGTTCGCTCGCTGTGTTTTATAGAGTTTTCAGTGTGTTGAAGTCGTTTAGTAAATTTCGTGCTTTAGTTTTCAACTGGCGTTTAGTTTAAATTTTTTGGTTTTAGCCAATAATTTTGTGAAGTTTTGCTGGTATTGGTATCGGCTGTGTTGTAGTAGTATTAATACAAGTAGCTGCTTTCTTAGTAGGCAGAGAATTTCGAGACCATAGTTGTTAGTTCTTAAATAGTGCTGCTTTTGTAACTGAACTTTGGTAACGTAGACGTATAGTTTTTTTCAGTAACTGTAAAATTTTATCGTGAGTGAGAAGTGATTGCTATGTCGTAGGTTTGTGAGTAGTGGATTAAGCTGTGGGATTTGTTCAAAGTATTTTCATTGGGGGGAATGCGGTGGGGAAGCCAGTGGTCATTTGAGGGTGATCCTGTCCTGGGAATGTAGAATCTGTAATAGAAACAAGTTAATAGAGGAGCAGGAGCGTAAGATCTGTGCCCTTCAGGTGCAGTTACAATGCGCAAAGGAGGAACTACATAAGTTGAGGAGGGTGAAGGGTGCTGGGGAATGGGAACTGGTAGTTGACAAGAAGATAGATAGGAAAAGGAGGTAGTCAGACAGTTTTACTTTGCATACATGCAATAGATACGACAAACTGTCAAAGTTGAGCGGAGAGGAGCCTCGTGTAGCTGTATATGGAGGTAACTTGCAGCCGTCCTCAGCAATTAGGAGGCCTAGGTTCTGCTGCTAGGTAGTTACCGGGTAGAGGTGTGGGCCAGCATTTGCAAGAAGTTTTGTGGAGTGAGTACCAGGTCACAAGCATTGTGAAGCCTAATGCAGGGTTGGCTCAGGTGGCTGAAAGCATAGGGGAGTTATGTAAGAATTTTACAAAGGAGGATCAGGTAGTGATAGTGGGTGGTGCTGGGAGCAGTCGCAATAGGGACAGGGGGTATGATGTCAGTGGTGACTTGGTTAAGATAGCTACTCAAACTGGTGGCACTAATGTGCTTTTCGTGCAACTGTTTCAGCATAATGATCGGCCACACCTTAATGCGGCTGTTGGGGGCGTAATTGTGGGGCTGGGGAGTGCAGTGATGGGAGAGGGCATGGATCACATCTCAGTGGTGCCAGTTGGGTCTATCAGTAGATGGGGTTTCACTAGGCATGGCCTGCACCTCAATAGGTATGCGAAGGAGAGGCTACCTAAGCTTATAGGTGACAGTGTAGTGGGTGGTGGTGGCGGTAGTGGTGTCACTCATGGAAAAATTCCTGTAGTATTTGGTGTTAGAGCTGCACCTTTTTAATACTGAAGTCAGCTGATTGGTATACCAGCTTAAAGGAAGTGCCTCTAAGGTTCAAAAATGGTTCTAATGGCTCTGAGCACTATGCAAATTAACATATGGGGTCATCAGTCGCCTAGAACTTAGAACTAATTAAACCTAACTAACCTAAGGACGTCACACATATCCATGCCCGAGGCAGGATTCGAACCTGCGACCGTAGCAGTCGCGCGGTTCCGAACTGAGCGCTTAGAACCGCAAGACCACCGCGGCCGGCGTGCCTCTAAGGGCTCTCCTCCAGAGGATGTAATGTTTCCAAGTAGAGAAGGAATTGGCATATTTCATCAGAATATAAGAGTTATTAGAGATAAAGTTAGTGAACTGCTAACAGATGTTAACGCTGAAATTATTTGTATATTAGAGCACCACTTCAATAAATTGATAATTTATAGGCTTCCTTTACCAGGCTACATATTACCTGGCTGTTTCTCAAGGAGTTCCTTGCGGGGTGGGGAGGTGTCTCCGTACATAAAAAACAGTACGTTATTTGAGTCCATAGACTTATCACGACACTGCACTGAACAGATATTTGAAAGTTGTGCAGCATTTGTTGAATTTAGTGAAACTCAACTTGTAATTGCTGGTGTTTATAGGGCCTCTAACTCAAACTTCAGAGCATTTTTGCTTAAGCTAGAGAGGGTTCTTGATTCACTTTGTAGGAAGTACCAGAAAGTAGTTATATGTGGGGACTTCAATATTAATTTTGTATATGATTGTGCAAGAAAAAGGGGGGTTGGGTTGTTTGGGGAAGGAGACCAGACAGCGATGTCATTGGTCTCATCGGATTAGGGAAGGATGGGGAAGGAAGTCGGCCATGCCCTTTGAGAGGAACTAACCCAGAATTTGCCGGGAGTGATTTAGGGAAATCACGGAAAACCTGAATCAAGATGGCTGAACGCGGGACTGAACCGTCGTCCTCCCGAATGTGAGTCCAGTGCCTTAACCACTGCGCCACCTCGCTCGGTCCCAAGAAAAATGATGTTGGTAGATCTCCTAAATTCATATGATCTGATGCCAACTGTGTTTTTTTTTTTTCAAACTAGGGTGCAGGCGAATAGTAGCACAATTATAGACAATATTTTTATCCGTTCTTCAATACTAGATGGGCATCCTGTTAGTAAAAAAGGGAATGGCCTTTCAGACCATAATGCACAAATTTTAACACTAAAAGGTTTTTGTACTCAACCCAATGTCATATTTAGTTACAAAGAACGTAGGAAAGTCAATCCAACAGCAATAGAGTGTTTTTAAAACTTGTCAAGGAACAAGAGTGGCAAGATGTTTATAGTGCCAATAATACAGATGATAAATACAATGCTTTCCATGGCACATTTCTCATGCTCTTTGAGAGCACTCTGAATGGGGTACTAGCAGTAATAGACAGCACAGTTGGCTGACTAGTGGGATAATGATTTCATGTAGAACATGAACATCCAAAAACCAAGAACTAAGTGATGTAATTGTAAATGATGTTTTTCACTAAATTATTAAGTGGTTCTCAGCAAACGGACTCTCTTTAAATTTTGATAAAACACAGTATATACAGTTCCGTACAGTAAATGGCAAAACTCCAGTAATAAATATAGAATTTGAACAGAAGTCTGTAGCTAAGGTAGAATTTTCAAAATTTTTAGGTGTGTCCATTGATGAGAGGTTAAACTGGAAGCAACACATTGATGGTCTGCTGAAACGTCTGAGTTCAGCTACGTATGCTATTAGGGTTATTGCAAATTTTGGTGATAAGAATCTCAGTAAATTAGCTTACTATGCCTACTTTCATTCACTGCTTTCGTATGGCATCATATTCTGGGGTAATTCATCGTTGAGTAGAAAAGTATTCATTGCACAAAAACGTGTAATCAGAATAATTGCTGGAGCCCACCCACGGTCATCCTGCAGACATCTATTTAAGGATCTAGGGACCCTCACAGTAACCTCACAGTATATATATTCCCTTATGAAATTTGTTGATAATAATCCAACCCAATTCAAAAGTAATAGCAGTGTGCATACCTATAACACCAGGAGAAAGGATGATCTTCACTATGCAGGGTTAAATCTGACTTTGGCACAGAAAGGGGTAAATTATGCTGCCACAAAAGTCTTTGGGCACCTACCAAACAGCATCAAAAGCCTGACAGATAGCCAACTAACATTTAAAAATAAATTAAAAGAATTTCTAGATGACAACTCCTTCTACTCATTGGCTGAATTTTTAGATATAAAGTAAGTAAAAAAAAAAAAAAAAAATCTTAATCATTAGTGTCATGCAATATTTTGTGTAATGTAATTTCGTGTACAGACATCTTTTATTAACCTGACACGTTCCACATCATTACGAAGTGTCGTATTCATGATCTATGGAACAAGTATTAATCTAATCTAATCTAATCTAATCATAGGGCGAATTATATCAAAATGTTAGAAGTAGTCACAATCAAGCTAAATAAAAATTTAGTTTCAACAGGAAATCATACAAATTTCTTCGCAAATACCTTTCTGAGATTGACGTCTGAAATACTCCCCTGTGATACAAACAAGAGAGAGATTGAGTCAATAACTATATCACTGAAGACTAAGGACTCTCATGGATATGATGGAGTGCCTAGAAGCATATTAAAGTACTGTGCTGCACATGTTAGCCCTGTATTTAGCCATATTTGCAATTTTTCCTTTAGAGTTGGTCAGTTTCCTGACCGATTAAAGTACTCATCAGTAAAGCCGCTTTATGAAAAGGGAGAAAGGGATAATATAGATAATTTTAGACCTACTTCTATGCCATCAGTGTTTGCAAAAGTTACCGAAAAGGCTGTGCATGTAAGGTTAATTGATCACTTGATATCACACAATTTGCTGTCAAATGAACAGTTCGGATTTAGAAGCCGTCTGACAACTGAAAATGCTGTATTCTGGCGTACAGACGTACTTTTATGCAAAATCGTAAGGTCCTAGCTCCTGTCCAATGCACCAAAGCCGACAAATAAGGGAATAACCGATAACTAAAACTTGAATAGTACTGATTCTTACTGGCTACTACATCTTCTTAGAGGATATTTCTGTGTTATAATATGATGTTTTCAGTTTTCTCCGCATACCGCAACACGCGACATAATTTTGCAGACGATAAATGTAACCGTTTCAGAGAGAAAAGCGGCCAATGTGAAGATGTGGCAATAAAGTCGATTCGATAGCAAATGACGAAAGCGGGCGGATTTCTGAAGTTTTTACTACGTATGAAAAGTTTCCACATTCTCCCGTGCAACGTGGTTTCCAGACGTGGTTTCATGCTGAATCTTTAGGTCGTCGGTCATGTGCAATGTACCAAAGCCGGCAAATAAGTGAATAACCGATAACTAAAACTTGACTACTACTGCTTGTTACTGGCCGATAACATCTTCTTAGAAGCTTCTTCTGTGTTCTACTATGGTGCTTTTAGTGTCTCCGCATACAGCGGCAAGAGACATAACTTTGCAGACGATGTATGTGACCGATTCAGAGAGAAAATCGACCAATATGACGATCTGGCGTTAAGTCGATTCTTTTGGCAAATGACGAAAACGGGCGGATTTCTCATGGTGTTACTACATATGAAAGCTTTTCTCATTCTCCCGTGCAACGTGGCGTACAGACGTACTTTCATGCAAAATCTTAAGAACTTAGCTCATGTCCAATGTACCAAAGCCGGCAAATAAGTGAATAAACCGATATTTAAACTTGAATAGTACTGCTTCTTATTGGCTATTACATCTTCTTAGAAGCTTTTTCTGTGTTCTAATATGATGTTTTCAGTTTTTTCTGCATACCGCAACACGCGACATACTTTTGCAGCCGCTAAATGTAACCGTTTCAGAGAGAAAAGCGGCCAATATTACGATCTGACATTAAGTCGATTCGATGGAAAATGTCGAAAACGGGCGGATTTCTCATGTTGTTACTACATATGAACATTTTTTATATTCTCCCGTGCAACGTGGCGTACAGACGTACTCTCATGCATAATCTTAATGTCCTAGCTCATGTCCAATGCACCAAGGCGGCAAATAAGTGAATAACCGATAACTAAAGCATGTATATTACTGCTTCCTACTTTCGATTATATCTTCTTTGAAGCTTTTTCTGTGTTCTAATATAATGTTTTCAGTTTTTTCCGCATACCCCAACACGCGACATAACTTTACAGACGATAAATGTAACCGTTTCAGAGAGAAAAGTAGCCAATATGACGATCTGACAATAAGTCGATTCAATGGCAAATGTCGAAAACGGGCGGATTTCTTATGTTGTTAGTACATATGAACACTGTTCACATTCTCCCGTGCAACGTGGCGTACATACGTACTTTCATGCAAAATCTTAAGCTCCTAGCTCATGTCCAACCGTGCGACTGCTAAGGTCGCAGGTTCGAATCCTGCCTGGGGCATGGATGTGTGTGATCTCCTTGGGTGAGTTAGGTTTAAGTAGTTCTAAGTTCTAGGGGACTAACGACCTGAGCAGTTGAGTCCCATTGTGCTCAGAGCCATTTGAACTGATGTTTAATGCACCAAAGCCGGCAAATAAGTCAATAGTATAGTTCTGCTTGCTACTTTCGATTACATCTTCTTAGAAGCTTTTTTTGTGTTCTAATATGATGTTTTCAGTTTCTTCCGCATATTGCAATACGCGACATACATTTCCAGACGATAAATGTAACTGTTTCAGAGAGAAAAGCGGCCAATGTGACGATCTGGCATCAAGTCGATTCGATGGCAAATGACGAAAGCGAGCGGATCTCTCAAATTTTTACTACATATGAACAGTTTTCACATTCCCCCGCGCAATGTGATTTCCAGACGTCGTTTCATGCGAAATCTATAGGTCGTCGGTCATGTCCAATATACCAAACCCGGCAAATAAGTGAATTACCGATAACTAAATCTAGAATAGTACTGCTTCTTATCGGCGATTACATCTTCTTCGAAGCTTTTTCTGTGTTCTAATATAATGTTTTCAGTTTTTTTCCATACCGCAACACGCGACATAATTTTGCAGACGATGGATGTAACCTGTTCTGAGAGAAAAGCGGCCAATGGGACGATCTGGCAATACATTCGACTCTATAGCAAATGACGAAAGCGATCGGGTTTCTCAGGTTTTTACTACATATGAACGCTTTCCACATTCTCCCGTGCAACGTGTCGTACAGACGTACTTTCTTGCAAAATCTTAAGGTCCTAGCTCATGTCCAATGCACAAAAGCCGGAAAATAAGTGAGTAACCGATAACTAGAACTTGACTAGTACTGCTTGTTACTGGCCAATTACATCTTCTTAGAAGCTTCTTCTGTGACTACTATAGTGATTTTAGTATCTGCGCATACCGCGGCAAGCGACATAACTTAGCATACGATGAATGTAACCGTTTCAGAGAGAAAAGCCACCAGTGTGACGATCTGTCATTAAGTCGATTCGACGGCAAATGACGAAAACGGGCGGATTTCTCATGGTGTTACTACATATGAAAACTTTTCTCATTCTCCCGTGCAATGTGGCGTACAGACGTACTTTCATGCAAAATCTTAAGGTCGTAGCTCATGTCCAATGCACCAAAGCCGGCAAATAAGTGAATAAACCGATAACTGAAACTTGAATAGTACTGCTTCTTACTGGCAATTACATCTTCTTTGAAGCTTTTTCTGTATTCTAATATAATGTTTTCAGTTTTTTCCGCATACCGCAAGACGCGACATAATTTTGCATACGATAAATGTAACCGTTTCAGAGAGAAAAGCGGCCAATGTTACGATCTGGCATTAAGTCGATTCGAACGCAAATGACGAAAACGGGCGGATGTCTCATGTTGTTACTATTATGTACAACTTTGTCATTCTCCCGTGCAACGTGGCGTACAGACGTAATTTCATGCAAAATCTTAAGGTTATAGCTCACGTCCAATGCACCAAAGCTTGCAAATAAGTGAATAACCTATAACTAAAGCATGTATATTACTGCTTCCTACTTTCGATTATATCTTCTTTGAAGGTTTTTCTTTGTTCTAATATAATGTTTTCAGTTTTTTCCGCATACCCCAACACGCGACATAACTTTACAGACGATAAATGTAACCGTTTCAGAGAGAAAAGTAGCCAATTTGACGATCTGACAATAAGTCGATTCAATGGCAAATGTCGAAAGCGGGCGGATTTCTCATGTTGTTAGTACATATGAACACTTTTCACATTCTCCCGTGCAACGTGGCGTACATACGTACTTTCATACAAAATCTTAAGCTCCTAGCTCATGTCCAACCGTGCGACTGCTAAGGTCGCAGGTTCGAATCCTGCCTGGGGTATGGATGTGTGTGATCTCCTTGGGTGAGTTAGGTTTAAGTAGTTCTAAGTTCTAGGGGACTAACGACCTGAGCAGTTGAGTCCCATTGTGCTCAGAGCCATTTGAACTGATGTTTAATGCACCAAAGCCGGCAAATAAGTCAATAGTATAGTTCTGCTTGCTACTTTCGATTACATCTTCTTAGAAGCTTTTTTTGTGTTCTAATATGATGTTTTCAGTTTCTTCCGCATATTGCAATACGCGACATACATTTCCAGACGATAAATGTAACTGTTTCAGAGAGAAAAGCGGCCAATGTGACGATCTGGCATTAAGTCGATTCGATGGCAAATGACGAAACCGAGCGGATCTCTCAAATTTTTACTACATATGAACAGTTTTCACATTCCCCCGCGCAATGTGATTTCCAGACGTCGTTTCATGCGAAATCTATAGGTCGTCGGTCATGTCCAATATACCAAACCCGGCAAATAAATGAATTACCGATAACTAAATCTAGAATAGTACTGCTTCTTATCGGCGATTACATCTTCTTCGAAGCTTTTTCTGTGTTCTAATATAATGTTTTCAGTTTTTTTCCATACCGCAACACGCGACATAATTTTGCAGACGATGGATGTAACCTGTTCAGAGAGAAAAGCGGCCAATGGGACGATCTGGCAATACATTCGACTCTATAGCAAATGATGAAAGCGATCGGGTTTCTTAGGTTTTTACTACATATGAACGCTTTCCACATTCTCCCGTGCAACGTGTCGTACAGATACTTTCTTGCAAAATCTTAACGTCCTAGCTCATGTCCAAGGCACAAAAGCCGGAAAATAAGTGAGTAATCGATAACTAGAACTTGACTAGTACTGCTTGTTACTGGCCAATTACATCTTCTTAGAAGCTTCTTCTGTGACTACTATAGTGATTTTAGTATCTGCGCATACCGCGGCAAGCGACATAACTTTGCATACGATGAATGTAACCGTTTCAGAGAGAAAAGCCACCAGTGTGACGATCTGTCATTAAGTCGATTCAATGGCAAATGACGAAAACGGGCGGATTTCTCATGGTGTTACTACATATGAAAACTTTTCTCATTCTCCCGTGCAACGTGGCGTACAGACGTACTTTCATGCAAAATCTTAAGGTCGTAGCTCATGTCCAATGCACCAAAGCCGGCAAATAAGTGAATAAACCGATAACTGAAACTTGAATAGTACTGCTTCTTACTGGCAATTACATCTTCTTTGAAGCTTTTTCTGTATTCTAATATAATGTTTTCAGCTTTTTCCGCATACCGCAACACGTGACATAATTTTGCAGACGATAAATGTAACCGTTTCAGAGAGAAAAGCGGCCAATGTGAAGATGTGGCAATAAAGTCGATTCGATAGCAAATGACGAAAGCGGGCGGATTTCTGAAGTTTTTACTACGTATGAACAGTTTCCACATTCTCCCGTGCAACGTGGTTTCCAGACGTGGTTTCATGCTGAATCTTTAGGTCGTCGGTCATGTGCAATGTACCAAAGCCGGCAAATAAGTGAATAACCGATAACTAAAACTTGACTACTACTGCTTGTTACTGGCCGATAAAATCTTCTTAGAAGCTTCTTCTGTGTTCTACTATGGTGCTTTTAGTGTCTCCGCATACCGCGGCAAGAGACATAACTTTGCAGACGATGAATGTGACCGATTCAGAGAGAAAATCGACCAATATGACGATCTGGCGTTAAGTCGATTCTTATGGCAAATGACGAAAACGGGCGGATTTCTCATGGTGTTACAACATATGAAAGCTTTTCTCATTCTCCCGTACAACGTGGCGTACAGACGTACTTTCATGCAAAATCTTAAGATCTTAGCTCATGTCCAATGTACCAAAGCCGGCAAATAAGTGAATAAACCGATATTTAAACTTGAATAGTACTGCTTCTTATTGGCTATTACATCTTCTTAGAAGCTTTTTCTGTGTTCTAATATGATGTTTTCAGTTTTTTCTGCATACCGCAACACGCGACATACTTTTGCAGCCGCTAAATGTAACCGTTTCAGAGAGAAAAGCGGCCAATATGACGATCTGACATTAAGTTGATTCGATGGAAAATGTCGAAAACGGGCGGATTTCTCATGTTGTTACTACATATGAACATTTTTTATATTCTCCCGTGCAACGTGGCGTACAGACGTACTCTCATGCACAATCTTAAGGTCCTAGCTCATGTCCAATGCACCAAGGCGCAAATAAGTGAATAACCGATAACTAAAGCATGTATACTACTGCTTCCTACTTATGATTATATCTTCTTTGAAGCTTTTTCTGTGTTCTAATATAATGTTTTCGGTTTTTTCCGCATACCCCAACACGCGACATAACTTTACAGACGATAAATGTAACCGTTTCAGAGAGAAAAGTAGCCAATATGACGATCTGACAATAAGTCGATTCAATGGCAAATGTCGAAAACGGGCGGATTTCTCATGTTGTTACTATTATTTACAACTTTGTCATTCTCCCGTGCAACGTGGCGTACAGACGTACTTTCATGCAAAATCTTAAGGTCGTAGCTCATGTCCAATGCACCAAAGCCGGCAAATAAGTGAATAAACCGATAACTGAAACTTGAATAGTACTGCTTCTTACTGGCAATTACATCTTCTTTGAAGCTTTTTCTGTATTCTAATATAATGTTTTCAGTTTTTTCCGCATACCGCAAGACGCGACATAATTTTGCATACGATAAATGTAACCGTTTCAGAGAGAAAAGCGGCCAATGTTACGATCTGGCATTAAGTCGATTCGAACGCAAATGACGAAAACGGGCGGATGTCTCATGTTGTTACTATTATGTACAACTTTGTCATTCTCCCGTGCAACGTGGCGTACAGACGTAATTTCATGCAAAATCTTAAGGTTATAGCTCACGTCCAATGCACCAAAGCTTGCAAATAAGTGAATAACCGATAGAAAAAACTTGAAAGTACTGCTTCCTACTTTCGATTACATCTTCTTAGAAGCTTTTTTGTGTTCTGATATGATGTTTTCAGTTTTTTCCACATATTGCAAACACGTGGCACAAATTTCCAGACGATAAATGTAACCGTTTCAGAGAGAAAAGCGGCCAATGGGACGATCTGGCAATACATTCGATTCGTTAGCAAATGACGAAAGCGATGGATTTCTCAGGTTTTTACTACATATGAACACTTTCTACATTCTCCCGTGCAACGTGGCGTACAGACGTACTTTCATGCAAAATCCTAAGGTCCTAGCTCATGTCCAATGCAATAAAGCCGCAAATAAGTGAATAACCGATCGCTTAAACTTGAATAGTACTGCTTCCTACTTTCGATTACATCTTCTTAGAAGCTTTTTTTGTGTTCTAATAAGATGTTTTCAGTTTTTTCCGCATATTGCAATACGCGACATACATTTCCAGACGATAAATGTAACTGTTTCAGAGAGAAAAGCAGCCAATGTGAAGATGTTGCAATAAAATAGATTCGGTAGCAAATGAAGAAAGCGGGCGGTTTTCTCCACTTTTTACTACATATGAACAGTTTCCACATTCCCCCGTGCAATGTGGTTTCCAGACGTCGTTTCATGCAAAATCTTTACGTCGTCGGTCATGTCCAATGTACCAAAGGCGGCAAATAAGTGAATAACCGATAACTAAAACTTGAATAGTACTACTGCTTCTTATTGGCGATTACATCTTCTTAGAAGCTTTTTCTGTGTTCTAATATGATGTTTTCAGTTCTTTTCCGCATATTGCAACACACGACATAAATTTCCAGACGGTAAATGTAACCTTTTCAGTGAGAAAAGCGGCCAATATGACGCTCTATCATTAATTCGATTCGATGGCAAATGTCGAAAACGGGCGGATTTTTCATGTGGTTACTACATGTGAACACTTTTCACATCCTCCTGTGCATCGTGGTTTCCAGACGTCGTTTCATGCAAAATCATTAGGTCGGCGGTCATGTCCAATGTACCAAAGCCGGCAAATATGTGAATAACTGATAACTAACACTTGAATAACACTGCTTGTTACTGGCCGATTACATTTTCTTAGAAGCATCCTCTGTGTTCTACTATTTTGCCTTTAGTGTCTGCGCATACCGCGGCAATCGACGTAACTTTGCAGACTATGAATGTAACAGTTTCAAAGAGAAAAGCGGCCAATGTGACTATCTGGCATTAAGTCGATTCGAAGGATAATGTCGAAAACGTTCGGATTTCTCATGTTGTTACTACATATGAACATCTTTTACATTCACCCGTGCAATGTGGCGTACAGACGTACTCTCATGCAAAATCTTAAGGTCCTTGCTCATGTCCAATGCACCAAGGCGGAAAATAAGTGAATAACCGATAACTAAAGCTTGTATATTACTGCTTCCTACTTTCGATTACATCTTCTTAGAAGCTTTTTCTGTGTTCTAATATAATGTTTTCAGTTTTTTCCGCATATTGCAATAAGCGACATAAATTTCCAGGCGATAAATGTAACTGTTTCAGAGAGAAAAGCGGCCAATGTGGAGATCTGGTAATACTTTCGATTCGATAGCAAACGACGAAAGCGATTGAATTCCTCAGGTTATTACTACGTATGAACACTTTCCACATTCTCCCGTGCAACGTGGCGTACAGACGTACTTTCATGCAAAATCTTAAGGTCCTAGTTCATGTCCAACCGTGCGACTGCTAAGGTCGCAGGTTCGAATCCTGCCTGGGGCATGGATGTGTGTGATCTCCTTAGGTGCGTTAGGTTTAAGTAGTTCTAAGTTGTAGGGGACTAATGATCTCAGCAGTTGAGTCCCATTGTGCTCAGAGCCATTTAAACTGATGTCCAATGCACCAAAGCCGGCAAATTAGTAAATAACCGATAGCTAAAACGTGAATAGTACTGCTTCCTACATTCGATTACATCTTCTTAGAAGCTTTTTTCGTGATCTAATATGATTTTTTCAGTTTTTTCCTCATATTGCAATACGCGACATACATTTCCAGACAATAAATGTAATTGTGTCAGAGAGAAAAGCTGCCAATGTGAAGATGTGGCAATATAATAGATTGGGTAGCAAATGACGAACGCAGGCATTTTTCTCTAGTTTTTACTACATATGAACAGTTTCCACATTCCCCCGTGCAATGTGGTTTCCAGACGTCGTTTCATGCAAAATCTTTAGGTCTTCGGTCATGTCCAATGTACCAAAGGTGGCAAATATGTGAATAACCGACAACTAAATCTTGAATAGTGCTGCTTCTTATTGGCGATTACATCTTCGTAGAAGATACTGCGGCAAGCGACATATCTTTGCAGACGATGAATGTCTTTACTACATATGAACACTTTTCACATTTTCATATGCAACGCGTCTGCTAGACCTCCCCTCATGCAAAATCTTAAGGTACTACATCAACTTAGAAGCTTCTTCTGTGTTCTACTATGGTGCTTTTAGTGTCTCCGCATACCTCAGAACGCAACATAGCTTTGCACACGATAAATGTAACCGTTTCAGAGAGAAGAGCAGCCAATGTGACGATCTGGCATAAAGTAGATTCGATAGCAAATGACGAAAACGAACGAATTTCTCTGGTTTTTACTACATATGAACACTCTTCACATTCTCCCATGCAACGTGGCTGCTAGTCCTCCCTTCATACAAAATCTTAAAGTTCTAGCTCATGTCTAAGGCACCAAAGCCGGCTAAAATATCACAAGTCGATAACTGATTTTGAGTCGTACTGCTTCTTACAGGTTATTAATTCAACTTAAAAGCTTCTTCTGTGTTCTACTATGGTACTTTTAGTGTCTCCGCATTCCGCAGCACGCGACATAGTTTTGCACACGGTAAATGTAACCGTTTCATACAGAAGAGCGGCAAATGTGACCATCTGACATTAACTCGATTCGATAGCAAATGACGAAACGGGCAGATTTATTAGGTTGTTTCTACATATGAAAACTTTTCACATTCCCACGCGCAACGTGGCTGCTAGTCCTCCCTTCATGCAACATCTTAAGGTACTAACTCATGTCCAAGTCACCAAACCAGGCTAGTGAGTCAATAATCGGTAACTAAAACTAGAATTGTAGTACTCCTTACTACCCTATTATATCAACTTAGAAACTTTTTCTGTGTACGACCATGATTCATTTAGTGTCTCCGCATACTTCAAAACGCTACATAGTTTGGAAGACGATAAATGAAACCGTTTCATAGATATGAGCCTCCAATGATTCGATCGTTCATTAAGTCGATTCGATAGCAAATGAAGAAAACGGGAGGATTTCTGAGGGTTTTACAACATATGAACACATTTCACATTCACCCGTGCAACGCGGATGCTAGTCCTCCCTTCATGCAAAATCTTAAGGTCCTAGCTCATTTCCAAGGCACCGAAGAAGGGAAAAACGTCAGTAATCGATAACTAAAACTTGTATTTTACTGTTTCTTACTGGCTATTACATCAACTTAGAAGTTTCTTCTGTGTTCTACTATGGTGCTTTCATTGTCTCCGCATTCCGCATTTCCGAGAGAAGAGCGGCCACTGTGACGATGTGACATTAAGTCGTTTGGAAAGCTAATGACGAAAACTGGCAAATTTTTCAGGTTTTTACTACATATGAACACCTTTCACATTCTCCCTTGCAACGTAGCTGCTATTCCTCCATTCATACAAAATTTTAAGGTCCTAGCTGATGTCCAAGGCACCAAAGCCGGCTAAAAAGTCAAAAATCAATAACTAAAACTTGAATTGTAAAGCTTCTTACTGGCTATTACATCACCTCAGAAGCTTCTTCTGTGTTCTACTATGGGGCTTTTAGTGTCTCCGCATTCCGCAGCACGCGACATAGCTTTGCACACGATAAATGTAACCGTTTCATGGAGAAGAGGAGCCAATGTGACGATCTGACATTAAGACGATTCGATAGCAAGTGAAGAAAACGGGCGGATTTCTTAGGTTTTTACTACATATGAACAATTTTTACATTCTCCCGTGCAACGTTGCTGCTGGTCCTCCCTTCATGCATAATATTAAGGCCCTAGCTCATGTCCAAGGCACCAAAGCCGCCTTAAAAGTAAAAAATCGTTAACTAAAACTTGAATTGTACTGCTTCATATTGGCTATTACATCAACGTAGAAGCTTCTTCTGCGGTCTACTATGGTGCTTTTAGTGTCTCCGCATTCCGCAGCACGCGACATATCTTCTCACACGTTAAATGTAACCGTTTTAGAGAGAATAGCGGCCAATGTGACCATCTGCCATTAAGTCGATTCGATAGCAAATGACGAAAACGGGCGGATTTCACAAGTTTTCACTACATATTAACACTTTTCACATTCTCCCATGCAACGCGGCTGCTAGACCTCCCTTCATGAAAAATCGTAAGGTCCTAGCTCATGTCCAAGGCACCAAAGTCGGCTAAAAAGTCAAAAATCGTTCACTAAAACTTGAATTGTACTGATTCTTATTGGCTATTACATCAACTTAGAAGCTTCTTCTGTGGTCTAGTATGGTGCTTTTAGCGTCTCCGCATTCCGTAGCACGCGACATAGCTTTGCACACGTTAAATGTAACCGTTTCAGAGATAAGAGCGGCCAACGTGGCCATCTGACATTAAGTCGATTCGATAGGAAATGACGAAAACAGGCAGATTTATTAGGTTGTTACTACATATGAACACTTTTCACATTTTCCCGTGCAACGTGGCAGCTAGGTGTCCCTTCATGCAAAATCTTAAGGTCCTAGCTCATGTCCAAGGCACCAAAGCCAGCTCAAAAGTCAAAAATCGATAACTAAACTTGAATTGTACTGCTTCTTACTGGCATTTACATCAAATTAGAAACTTCATCTGTGTTCTTTTATGGGGATTTTAGTGTCTCCGCAACCGCAGCAGGCGACATAGCTTTGCACATGATTAATGTCACTGTTTCACAGGGAAGAGCGGCCAATGTGACGACCTGACATTAAGTCAATTCAATAGCAAATGACGAAAACGGACGAATTTCTCAGGTTTTTACTACATATGAAAACTTTTCAGATTCTCCCGTGCAACGTGGCTGCTAGTCCTCCCTTCATGCAAAATCGTAAGGACCTAGCTCACGTCCAAGGCACCAAAGCTTGCTTCAAAGTCAAAAATCGATAAATAAAACTTGAATTGTACCGTTTCTTACTGGTTATTACATCAACTTAGGAGCTCCTTCTGTGTTCTACTATGGTGCTTTTAGTGTCTCCGAATTCCGCATCACGCCACATAGTTTTGCACACGATAAATGTTACCGTATCAGAGAGAAGAGCGGCCAATGTGACCATCTGACATTAAGACGATTCGATAGCAAATGACGAAAACGGGCGGATTTCCTAGGTTTTTACTACATATGAACACTCTCCACATTCTCCCGTGCAACGTGGCTGCTAGTCCTCCCTTCATGCAAAATCTTAAGGTCCTAGCTAATGTCCAAGGCACCAAAGCTGGCTAAAAAGTCAAAAATCGTTAACTAAAACTTGAAATGTACTGCTTCTTATTGGCTATTACATCAACATAGAAGCTTCTTCTGTGGTCTACTATGGTGCTTTTAGTGTCTCCGCTTTCCACAGCAAGCGACATAGCTTTGCACACGTTAAATGTAACCGTTTCAGAGAAAAGAGCGGCCAATGTGACCATCTGACATTAAGTCGATTCAATAGCAAATGACGAAAACGGGCGGATTTATTAGGTTGTTATTACATATGAAAACTTTTCACATTCACCCATGCAACGTAGCTGCTAGTCCTCCGTTCGTAGAAATTCTAAAGGTCATAGCTCATGTCCAAGTAACCAAAGCCGGCTAAAAATTCAATAATCGATAGCTAAAACTATTATTTTACTGCTTCTTACTGCCTATTACATCAACTTAGAAGCTTCTTCTGTGTTCTACTATGGTGCTTTTAGATTCTCCGCATTCCGCAGCACGCGACATAGCTTTGCACACGATAAATGTAACCGTCTCAGAGAGAAGAGCGGTTAACGTGACGATATGACATTGAGTCGATTTGATAGCAGATGACGAAAACAGGCGGATTTCTTAGGTTTTTACTACATATGAACGCTTTTTACATTCTCCCGTGCAACGTGGCAGCTAGGCGTCCCTTCATGCAAAATCTTAGGGTCCTAGCTCATGTCCAAGGCACCAAAGCCGGCTAAAAAGTCAAAAATCGTTAACTAAAACTTATAATTGTACTGCTTCTTATTGGCTATTACATAAACTTAGAAGCTTCTTCTGTGTTCTACTATGGTTCTTGTAGTGTCTCCGCATTCCGCAGCACGCGACATAGCTTTGCAGTCGTTAAATTTAACCATTTCAGAGAGAAGAGTGGCCAGTGTGACGATCTGACATTAAGTCGATTCGATAGCAAATGACGAAAGCGAGCGGATTTCTTAGGTTTTTACTACATGCGATCTCTTTTCACATTCTCCAGTGCAACGTGGCTGTTAGTCCTCCCTTCATGCGAAATATTAAGATCCTACCTCATGTCCAAGGCACCAAAGCAGGCTAAAAATTCAAAAATCGATAGCTAAATTTGAGTTCTTCTGCTTCTTACTGGCTATTACATCAACTTAGAAGCTTTTTCTGTGTTCTACTATGGTGCTTTTAGTGTCTCCGCATATCGCAGCACGCAACATAGCTTTGCACACGATAAATGTACCCGTTTCAGAGAGAAGAGCGGCCAATGTGACGATCTGATATAAAGTCGAATCGATGGCAAATGACGAAAACAAGCGGATTACTTAGTTTTTTACTACATTCGATCACTTTTCACATTCTCCCGTGCAACGTGGCTGCTAGTCCTCCCTTTATAGACATTCTTAAGGTCCTAGCTCATGTTCAAGGCACCAAAGCCGGCTAAAAAGTTAATAATCGATAACTAAAACGATTATTTTACGGCTTCTTACTGGCTATTACGTCAACTTGGAAGCTTCTTCTGTGTTCTACTATGGTGCTTGTAGTGTCTCCGCATATCGCAGCACGCGACGTAGCTTTGCACACGATACATGTAACCGTTTCATATAGAACAGCCTCCAATGTGACCATCTGACATTAAGTCGATTCGATAGCAAATGACGAAAGCGTTCGGATTTCTTAGGTTTTTACTACATATGAACACGTTTCACATTCTCCCGTGCAACGTGGCTGCTAGTCCTCCATTCATGAAAAATCTTAATGTCCAAGCTCATGTCCAAATCACCAAAGCCGGCTAAAATGTTAATAATCGATAACTAAACTTGAGTTGTACTGCTTCTTACTTGCTATTACATCAACTTATAATCTTATTCTGTGTTCTACTATGGTGCTTTTAGTGTCTCCGCATATCGCAGCACGCAACATAGCTTTGCACACGATAAATGTAACCGTTTCAGAGAGAATAGCGGCCAATGTGACCATCTGACATTAACTCGATTCGATAGCAAATGACGAAACGGGCAGATTTATTAGGTTGTTTCTACATATGAACACTTTTCACATTCCCACGCGCAACGTGGCTGCTAGTCCTCCCTTCATGCAACATCTTAAGGTACTAACTCTTGTCCAAGTCACCAAACCAGGCTAGTGAGTCAATAATCGGTAACTAAAACTAGAATTGTAGTACTCCTTACTACCCGATTATATCAACTTAGAAACTTTTTCTGTGTACGACCATGATTCATTTAGTGTCTCCGCATACTTCAAAACGCTACATAGTTTGGAAGACGATAAATGAAACCGTTTCAGAGATATGAGCCTCCAATGATTCGATCGTTCATTAAGTCGATTCGATAGCAAATGAAGAAAACGGGAGGATTTCTGAGGGTTTTACAACATATGAACACATTTCACATTCACCCGTGCAACGCGGATGCTAGTCCTCCCTTCATGCAAAATCTTAAGGTCCTAGCTCATTTCCAAGGCACTGAAGAAGGGAAAAACGTCAGTAATCGATAACTAAAACTTGTATTTTACTGTTTCTTACTGGCTATTACATCAACTTAGAAGTTTCTTCTGTGTTCTACTGTGGTGCTTTCATTGTCTCCGCATTCCGCAGCACGCGACATAGCTTTGCACACGATAAATGTAACCGTTTCATGGAGAAGAGGAGCCAATGTGACGATCTGACATTAAGACGATTCGATAGCAAGTGAAGAAAACGGGCGGATTTCTTAGGTTTTTACTACATATGAACAATTTTCACATTCTCCCGTGCAACGTTGCTGCTGGTCCTCCCTTCATGCATAATATTAAGGCCCTAGCTCATGTCCAAGGCACCAAAGCCGCCTTAAAAGTAAAAAATCGTTAACTAAAACTTGAATTGTACTGCTTCATATTGGCTATTACATCAACGTAGAAGCTTCTTCTGCGGTCTACTATGGTGCTTTTAGTGTCTCCGCATTCCGCAGCACGCGACATAGCTTTTCACACGTTAAATGTAACCGTTTTAGAGAGAATAGCGGCCAATGTGACCATCTGCCATTAAGTCGATTCGATAGCAAATGACGAAAACGGGCGGATTTCAGAAGTTTTCACTACATATTAACACTTTTCACATTCTCCCATGCAACGCGGCTGCTAGACCTCCCTTCATGAAAAATCGTAAGGTCCTAGCTCATGTCCAAGGCACCAAAGCCAGCTCAAAAGTCAAAAATCGATAACTAAACTTGAATTGTACTGCTTCTTACTTGCATTTACATCAAATTAGAAACTTCATCTGTGTTCTTTTATGGGGATTTTAGTGTCTCCGCAACCGCAGCAGGCGACATAGCTTTGCACATGATTAATGTCACTGTTTCACAGGGAAGAGCGGCCAATGTGACGACCTGACATTAAGTCAATTCAATAGCAAATGACGAAAACGGACGAATTTCTCAGGTTTTTACTACATATGAACACTTTTCAGATTCTCCCGTGCAACGTGGCTGCTAGTCCTCCCTTCATGCAAAATCGTAAGGACCTAGCTCACGTCCAAGGCACCAAAGCCTGCTTAAAAGTCAAAAATCGATAAATAAAACTTGAATTGTACCGTTTCTTACTGGTTATTACATCAACTTAGGAGCTCCTTCTGTGTTCTACTATGGTGCTTTTAGTGTCTCCGAATTCCGCATCACGCCACATAGTTTTGCACACGATAAATGTTACCGTATCAGAGAGAAGAGCGGCCAATGTGACCATCTGACATTAAGACGATTCGATAGCAAATGACGAAAACGGGCGGATTTCCTAGGTTTTTACTACATATGAACACTCTCCACATTCTCCCGTGCAACGTGGCTGCTAGTCCTCCCTTCATGCAAAATCTTAAGGTCCTAGCTAATGTCCAAGGCACCAAAGCTGGCTAAAAAGTCAAAAATCGTTAACTAAAACTTGAAATGTACTGCTTCTTATTGGCTATTACATCAACATAGAAGCTTCTTCTGTGGTCTACTATGGTGCTTTTAGTGTCTCCGCTTTCCACAGCAAGCGACATAGCTTTGCACACGTTAAATGTAACCGTTTCAGAGAAAAGAGCGGCCAATGTGACCATCTGACATTAAGTCGATTCAATAGCAAATGACGAAAACGGGCGGATTTATTAGGTTGTTATTACATATGAAAACTTTTCACATTCACCCGTGCAACGTAGCTGCTAGTCCTCCGTTCGTAGAAATTCTAAAGGTCATAGCTCATGTCCAAGTAACCAAAGCCGGCTAAAAATTCAATAATCGATAGCTAAAACTATTATTTTACTGCTTCTTACTGCCTATTACATCAACTTAGAAGCTTCTTCTGTGTTCTACTATGGTGCTTTTAGATTCTCCGCATTCCGCAGCACGTGACATAGCTTTGCACACGATAAATGTAACCGTCTCAGAGAGAAGAGCGGTTAACGTGACGATATGACATTGAGTCGATTTGATAGCAGATGACGAAAACAGGCGGATTTCTTAGGTTTTTACTACATATGAACGCTTTTTACATTCTCCCGTGCAACGTGGCAGCTAGGCGTCCCTTCATGCAAAATCTTAGGGTCCTAGCTCATGTCCAAGGCACCAAAGCCGGCTAAAAAGTCAAAAATCGTTAACTAAAACTTATAATTGTACTGCTTCTTATTGGCTATTACATAAACTTAGAAGCTTCTTCTGTGTTCTACTATGGTTCTTGTAGTGTCTCCGCATTCCGCAGCACGCGACATAGCTTTGCAGTCGTTAAATTTAACCGTTTCAGAGAGAAGAGTGGCCAGTGTGACGATCTGACATTAAGTCGATTCGATAGCAAATGACGAAAACGAGCGGATTTCTTAGGTTTTTACTACATGCGATCTCTTTTCACATTCTCCAGTGCAACGTGGCTGTTAGTCCTCCCTTCATGCGAAATATTAAGATCCTACCTCATGTCCAAGGCACCAAAGCCGGCTAAAAATTCAAAAATCGATAGCTAAATTTGAGTTCTTCTGCTTCTTACTGGCTATTACATCAACTTAGAAGCTTTTTCTGTGTTCTACTATGGTGCTTTTAGTGTCTCCGCATATCGCAGCACGCAACATAGCTTTGCACACGATAAATGTACCCGTTTCAGAGAGAAGAGCGGCCAATGTGACGATCTGATATAAAGTCGAATCGATGGCAAATGACGAAAACAAGCGGAGTACTTAGTTTTTTACTACATTCGATCACTTTTCACATTCTCCCGTGCAACGTGGCTGCTAGTCCTCCCTTTATAGACATTCTTAAGGTCCTAGCTCATGTTCAAGGCACCAAAGCCGGCTAAAAAGTTAATAATCGATAACTAAAACGATTATTTTACGGCTTCTTACTGGCTATTACGTCAACTTGGAAGCTTCTTCTGTGTTCTACTATGGTGCTTGTAGTGTCTCCGCATATCGCAGCACGCGACGTAGCTTTGCACACGATAAATGTAACCGTTTCATATAGAACAGCCTCCAATGTGACCATCTGACATTAAGTCGATTCGATAGCAAATGACGAAAGCGTAGGTTTTTACTACATATGAACACGTTTCACATTCTCCCGTGCAACGTGGCTGCTAGTCCTCCATTCATGAAAAATCTTAATGTCCAAGCTCATGTCCAAATCACCAAAGCCGGCTAAAAAGTCAAAAATCGATAACTAAACTTGAGTTGTACTGCTTCTTACTTGCTATTACATCAACTTATAATCTTATTCTGTGTTCTACTATGGTGCTTTTAGTGTCTCCGCATATCGCAGCACGCAACATAGCTTTGCACACGATAAATGTAACCGTTTCAGAGAGAATAGCGGCCAATGTGACCATCTGACATTAACTCGATTCGATAGCAAATGACGAAACGGGCAGATTTATTAGGTTGTTTCTACATATGAACACTTTTCACATTCCCACGCGCAACGTGGCTGCTAGTCCTCCCTTCATGCAACATCTTAAGGTACTAACTCTTGTCCAAGTCACCAAACCAGGCTAGTGAGTCAATAATCGGTAACTAAAACTAGAATTGTAGTACTCCTTACTACCCGATTATATCAACTTAGAAACTTTTTCTGTGTACGACCATGATTCATTTAGTGTCTCCGCATACTTCAAAACGCTACATAGTTTGGAAGACGATAAATGAAACCGTTTCAGTGATATGAGCCTCCAATGATTCGATCGTTCATTAAGTCGATTCGATAGCAAATGAAGAAAACGGGAGGATTTCTGAGGGTTTTACAACATATGAACACATTTCACATTCACCCGTGCAACGCGGATGCTAGTCCTCCCTTCATGCAAAATCTTAAGGTCCTAGCTCATTTCCAAGGCACTGAAGAAGGGAAAAACGTCAGTAATCGATAACTAAAACTTGTATTTTACTGCTTCTTACTGGCTATTACATCAACTTAGAAGTTTCTTCTGTGTTATACTGTGGTGCTTTCATTGTCTCCGCATTCCGCAGCACGCGACATAGCTTTGCACATGATAAATGTAACCGTTTCATGGAGAAGAGGAGCCAATGTGACGATCTGACATTAAGACGATTCGATAGCAAGTGAAGAAAACGGGCGGATTTCTTAGGTTTTTACTACATATGAACAATTTTCACATTCTCCCGTGCAACGTTGCTGCTGGTCCTCCCTTCATGCATAATATTAAGGCCCTAGCTCATGTCCAAGGCACCAAAGCCGCCTTAAAAGTAAAAAATCGTTAACTAAAACTTGAATTGTACTGCTTCATATTGGCTATTACATCAACGTAGAAGCTTCTTCTGCGGTCTACTATGGTGCTTTTAGTGTCTCCGCATTCCGCAGCACGCGACATAGCTTTTCACACGTTAAATGTAACCGTTTTAGAGAGAATAGCGGCCAATGTGACCATCTGCCATTAAGTCGATTCGATAGCAAATGACGAAAACGGGCGGATTTCACAAGTTTTCACTACATATTAACACTTTTCACATTCTCCCATGCAACGCGGCTGCTAGACCTCCCTTCATGAAAAATCGTAAGGTCCTAGCTCATGTCCAAGGCACCAAAGCCAGCTCAAAAGTCAAAAATCGATAACTAAACTTGAATTGTACTGCTTCTTACTTGCATTTACATCAAATTAGAAACTTCATCTGTGTTCTTTTATGGGGATTTTAGTGTCTCCGCAACCGCAGCAGGCGACATAGCTTTGCACATGATTAATGTCACTGTTTCACAGGGAAGAGCGGCCAATGTGACGACCTGACATTAAGTCAATTCAATAGCAAATGACGAAAACGGACGAATTTCTCAGGTTTTTACTACATATGAACACTTTTCAGATTCTCCCGTGCAACGTGGCTGCTAGTCCTCCCTTCATGCAAAATCGTAAGGACCTAGCTCACGTCCAAGGCACCAAAGCCTGCTTAAAAGTCAAAAATCGATAAATAAAACTTGAATTGTACCGTTTCTTACTGGTTATTACATCAACTTAGGAGCTCCTTCTGTGTTCTACTATGGTGCTTTTAGTGTCTCCGAATTCCGCATCACGCCACATAGTTTTGCACACGATAAATGTTACCGTATCAGAGAGAAGAGCGGCCAATGTGACCATCTGACATTAAGACGATTCGATAGCAAATGACGAAAACGGGCGGATTTCCTAGGTTTTTACTACATATGAACACTCTCCACATTCTCCCGTGCAACGTGGCTGCTAGTCCTCCCTTCATGCAAAATCTTAAGGTCCTAGCTAATGTCCAAGGCACCAAAGCTGGCTAAAAAGTCAAAAATCGTTAACTAAAACTTGAAATGTACTGCTTCTTATTGGCTATTACATCAACATAGAAGCTTCTTCTGTGGTCTACTATGGTGCTTTTAGTGTCTCCGCTTTCCACAGCAAGCGACATAGCTTTGCACACGTTAAATGTAACCGTTTCAGAGAAAAGAGCGGCCAATGTGACCATCTGACATTAAGTCGATTCAATAGCAAATGACGAAAACGGGCGGATTTATTAGGTTGTTATTACATATGAAAACTTTTCACATTCACCCGTGCAACGTAGCTGCTAGTCCTCCGTTCGTAGAAATTCTAAAGGTCATAGCTCATGTCCAAGTAACCAAAGCCGGCTAAAAATTCAATAATCGATAGCTAAAACTATTATTTTACTGCTTCTTACTGCCTATTACATCAACTTAGAAGCTTCTTCTGTGTTCTACTATGGTGCTTTTAGATTCTCCGCATTCCGCAGCACGTGACATAGCTTTGCACACGATAAATGTAACCGTCTCAGAGAGAAGAGCGGTTAACGTGACGATATGACATTGAGTCGATTTGATAGCAGATGACGAAAACAGGCGGATTTCTTAGGTTTTTACTACATATGAACGCTTTTTACATTCTCCCGTGCAACGTGGCAGCTAGGCGTCCCTTCATGCAAAATCTTAGGGTCCTAGCTCATGTCCAAGGCACCAAAGCCGGCTAAAAAGTCAAAAATCGTTAACTAAAACTTATAATTGTACTGCTTCTTATTGGCTATTACATAAACTTAGAAGCTTCTTCTGTGTTCTACTATGGTTCTTGTAGTGTCTCCGCATTCCGCAGCACGCGACATAGCTTTGCAGTCGTTAAATTTAACCGTTTCAGAGAGAAGAGTGGCCAGTGTGACGATCTGACATTAAGTCGATTCGATAGCAAATGACGAAAACGAGCGGATTTCTTAGGTTTTTACTACATGCGATCTCTTTTCACATTCTCCAGTGCAACGTGGCTGTTAGTCCTCCCTTCATGCGAAATATTAAGATCCTACCTCATGTCCAAGGCACCAAAGCCGGCTAAAAATTCAAAAATCGATAGCTAAATTTGAGTTCTTCTGCTTCTTACTGGCTATTACATCAACTTAGAAGCTTTTTCTGTGTTCTACTATGGTGCTTTTAGTGTCTCCGCATATCGCAGCACGCAACATAGCTTTGCACACGATAAATGTACCCGTTTCAGAGAGAAGAGCGGCCAATGTGACGATCTGATATAAAGTCGAATCGATGGCAAATGACGAAAACAAGCGGAGTACTTAGTTTTTTACTACATTCGATCACTTTTCACATTCTCCCGTGCAACGTGGCTGCTAGTCCTCCCTTTATAGACATTCTTAAGGTCCTAGCTCATGTTCAAGGCACCAAAGCCGGCTAAAAAGTTAATAATCGATAACTAAAACGATTATTTTACGGCTTCTTACTGGCTATTACGTCAACTTGGAAGCTTCTTCTGTGTTCTACTATGGTGCTTGTAGTGTCTGCGCATATCGCAGCACGCGACGTAGCTTTGCACACGATACATGTAACCGTTTCATATAGAACAGCCTCCAATGTGACCATCTGACATTAAGTCGATTCGATAGCAAATGACGAAAGCGTTCGGATTTCTTAGGTTTTTACTACATATGAACACGTTTCACATTCTCCCGTGCAACGTGGCTGCTAGTCCTCCATTCATGAAAAATCTTAATGTCCAAGCTCATGTCCAAATCACCAAAGCCGGCTAAAAAGTCAAAAATCGATAACTAAACTTGAGTTGTACTGCTTCTTACTTGCTATTACATCAACTTATAATCTTATTCTGTGTTCTACTATGGTGCTTTTATTGTCTCCGCATATCGCAGCACGCAACATAGCTTTGCACACGATAAATGTAACCGTTTCAGAGAGAATAGCGGCCAATGTGACCATCTGACATTAACTCGATTCGATAGCAAATGACGAAACGGGCAGATTTATTAGGTTGTTTCTACATATGAACACTTTTCACATTCCCACGCGCAACGTGGCTGCTAGTCCTCCCTTCATGCAACATCTTAAGGTACTAACTCTTGTCCAAGTCACCAAACCAGGCTAGTGGGTCAATAATCGGTAACTAAAACTAGAATTGTAGTACTCCTTACTACCCGATTATATCAACTTAGAAACTTTTTCTGTGTACGACCATGATTCATTTAGTGTCTCCGCATACTTCAAAACGCTACATAGTTTGGAAGACGATAAATGAAACCGTTTCAGTGATATGAGCCTCCAATGATTCGATCGTTCATTAAGTCGATTCGATAGCAAATGAAGAAAACGGGAGGATTTCTGAGGGTTTTACAACATATGAACACATTTCACATTCACCCGTGCAACGCGGATGCTAGTCCTCCCTTCATGCAAAATCTTAAGGTCCTAGCTCATTTCCAAGGCAATGAAGAAGGGAAAAACGTCAGTAATCGATAACTAAAACTTGTATTTTACTGCTTCTTACTGGCTATTACATCAACTTAGAAGTTTCTTCTGTGTTATACTGTGGTGCTTTCATTGTCTCCGCATTCCGCAGCACGCGACATAGCTTTGCACACGATAAATGTAACCGTTTCATGGAGAAGAGGAGCCAATGTGACGATCTGACATTAAGACGATTCGATAGCAAGTGAAGAAAACGGGCGGATTTCTTAGGTTTTTACTACATATGAACAATTTTCACATTCTCCCGTGCAACGTTGCTGCTGGTCCTCCCTTCATGCATAATATTAAGGCCCTAGTTCCTGTCCAAGGCACCAAAGCCGCCTTAAAAGTAAAAAATCGTTAACTAAAACTTGAATTGTACTGCTTCATATTGGCTATTACATCAACGTAGAAGCTTCTTCTGCGGTCTACTATGGTGCTTTTAGTGTCTCCGCATTCCGCAGCACGCGACATAGCTTTTCACACGTTAAATGTAACCGTTTTAGAGAGAATAGCGGCCAATGTGACCATCTGCCATTAAGTCGATTCGATAGCAAATGACGAAAACGGGCGGATTTCACAAGTTTTCACTACATATTAACACTTTTCACATTCTCCCATGCAACGCGGCTGCTAGACCTCCCTTCATGAAAAATCGTAAGGTCCTAGCTCATGTCCAAGGCACCAAAGCCGGCTAAAAAGTCAAAAATCGTTCACTAAAACTTGAATTGTTCTGATTCTTATTGGCTATTACATCAACTTAGAAGCTTCTTCTGTGGTCTAGTATGGTGCTTTTAGCGTCTCCGCATTCCGTAGCACGCGACATAGCTTTGCACACGTTAAATGTAACCGTTTCAGAGATAAGAGCGGCCAACGTGGCCATCTGACATTAAGTCGATTCGATAGGAAATGACGAAAACAGGCAGATTTATTAGGTTGTTACTACATATGAACACTTTTCACATTTTCCCGTGCAACGTGGCAGCTAGGTGTCCCTTCATGCAAAATCTTAAGGTCCTAGCTCATGTCCAAGGCACCAAAGCCAGCTCAAAAGTCAAAAATCGATAACTAAACTTGAATTGTACTGCTTCTTACTGGCATTTACATCAAATTAGAAACTTCATCTGTGTTCTTTTATGGGGATTTTAGTGTCTCCGCAACCGCAGCAGGCGACATAGCTTTGCACATGATTAATGTCACTGTTTCACAGGGAAGAGCGGCCAATGTGACGACCTGACATTAAGTCAATTCAATAGCAAATGACGAAAACGGACGAATTTCTCAGGTTTTTACTACATATGAACACTTTTCAGATTCTCCCGTGCAACGTGGCTGCTAGTCCTCCCTTCATGCAAAATCGTAAGGACCTAGCTCACGTCCAAGGCACCAAAGCTTGCTTCAAAGTCAAAAATCGATAAATAAAACTTGAATTGTACCGTTTCTTACTGGTTATTACATCAACTTAGGAGCTCCTTCTGTGTTCTACTATGGTGCTTTTAGTGTCTCCGAATTCCGCATCACGCCACATAGTTTTGCACACGATAAATGTTACCGTATCAGAGAGAAGAGCGGCCAATGTGACCATCTGACATTAAGACGATTCGATAGCAAATGACGAAAACGGGCGGATTTCCTAGGTTTTTACTACATATGAACACTCTCCACATTCTCCCGTGCAACGTGGCTGCTAGTCCTCCCTTCATGCAAAATCTTAAGGTCCTAGCTAATGTCCAAGGCACCAAAGCTGGCTAAAAAGTCAAAAATCGTTAACTAAAACTTGAAATGTACTGCTTCTTATTGGCTATTACATCAACATAGAAGCTTCTTCTGTGGTCTACTATGGTGCTTTTAGTGTCTCCGCTTTCCACAGCAAGCGACATAGCTTTGCACACGTTAAATGTAACCGTTTCAGAGAAAAGAGCGGCCAATGTGACCATCTGACATTAAGTCGATTCAATAGCAAATGACGAAAACGGGCGGATTTATTAGGTTGTTATTACATATGAAAACTTTTCACATTCACCCATGCAACGTAGCTGCTAGTCCTCCGTTCGTAGAAATTCTAAAGGTCATAGCTCATGTCCAAGTAACCAAAGCCGGCTAAAAATTCAATAATCGATAGCTAAAACTATTATTTTACTGCTTCTTACTGCCTATTACATCAACTTAGAAGCTTCTTCTGTGTTCTACTATGGTGCTTTTAGATTCTCCGCATTCCGCAGCACGCGACATAGCTTTGCACACGATAAATGTAACCGTCTCAGAGAGAAGAGCGGTTAACGTGACGATATGACATTGAGTCGATTTGATAGCAGATGACGAAAACAGGCGGATTTCTTAGGTTTTTACTACATATGAACGCTTTTTACATTCTCCCGTGCAACGTGGCAGCTAGGCGTCCCTTCATGCAAAATCTTAGGGTCCTAGCTCATGTCCAAGGCACCAAAGCCGGCTAAAAAGTCAAAAATCGTTAACTAAAACTTATAATTGTACTGCTTCTTATTGGCTATTACATAAACTTAGAAGCTTCTTCTGTGTTCTACTATGGTGCTTTTAGTGTCTCCGCTTTCCACAGCAAGCGACATAGCTTTGCACACGTTAAATGTAACCGTTTCAGAGAAAAGAGCGGCCAATGTTACCATCTGACATTAAGTCGATTCAATAGCAAATGACGAAAACGGGCAGATTTATTAGGTTGTTACTACATATGAACACTTTTCACATTTTCCCGTGCAACGTGGCAGCTAGGTGTCCCTTCATGCAAAATCTTAAGGTCCTAGCTCATGTCCAAGGCACCAAAGCCAGCTCAAAAGTCAAAAATCGATAACTAAACTTGAATTGTACTGCTTCTTACTGGCATTTACATCAAATTAGAAACTTCATCTGTGTTCTTTTATGGGGATTTTAGTGTCTCCGCAACCGCAGCAGGCGACATAGCTTTGCACATGATTAATGTCACTGTTTCACAGGGAAGAGCGGCCAATGTGACGACCTGACATTAAGTCAATTCAATAGCAAATGACGAAAACGGACGAATTTCTCAGGTTTTTACTACATATGAACACTTTTCAGATTCTCCCGTGCAACGTGGCTGCTAGTCCTCCCTTCATGCAAAATCGTAAGGACCTAGCTCACGTCCAAGGCACCAAAGCCTGCTTAAAAGTCAAAAATCGATAAATAAAACTTGAATTGTACCGTTTCTTACTGGTTATTACATCAACTTAGGAGCTCCTTCTGTGTTCTACTATGGTGCTTTTAGTGTCTCCGAATTCCGCATCACGCCACATAGTTTTGCACACGATAAATGTTACCGTATCAGAGAGAAGAGCGGCCAATGTGACCATCTGACATTAAGACGATTCGATAGCAAATGACGAAAACGGGCGGATTTCCTAGGTTTTTACTACATATGAACACTCTCCACATTCTCCCGTGCAACGTGGCTGCTAGTCCTCCCTTCATGCAAAATCTTAAGGTCCTAGCTAATGTCCAAGGCACCAAAGCTGGCTAAAAAGTCAAAAATCGTTAACTAAAACTTGAAATGTACTGCTTCTTATTGGCTATTACATCAACATAGAAGCTTCTTCTGTGGTCTACTATGGTGCTTTTAGTGTCTCCGCTTTCCACAGCAAGCGACATAGCTTTGCACACGTTAAATGTAACCGTTTCAGAGAAAAGAGCGGCCAATGTGACCATCTGACATTAAGTCGATTCAATAGCAAATGACGAAAACGGGCGGATTTATTAGGTTGTTATTACATATGAAAACTTTTCACATTCACCCGTGCAACGTAGCTGCTAGTCCTCCGTTCGTAGAAATTCTAAAGGTCATAGCTCATGTCCAAGTAACCAAAGCCGGCTAAAAATTCAATAATCGATAGCTAAAACTATTATTTTACTGCTTCTTACTGCCTATTACATCAACTTAGAAGCTTCTTCTGTGTTCTACTATGGTGCTTTTAGATTCTCCGCATTCCGCAGCACGCGACATAGCTTTGCACACGATAAATGTAACCGTCTCAGAGAGAAGAGCGGTTAACGTGACGATATGACATTGAGTCGATTTGATAGCAGATGACGAAAACAGGCGGATTTCTTAGGTTTTTACTACATATGAACGCTTTTTACATTCTCCCGTGCAACGTGGCAGCTAGGCGTCCCTTCATGCAAAATCTTAGGGTCCTAGCTCATGTCCAAGGCACCAAAGCCGGCTAAAAAGTCAAAAATCGTTAACTAAAACTTATAATTGTAATGCTTCTTATTGGCTATTACATAAACTTAGAAGCTTCTTCTGTGTTCTACTATGGTGCTTTTAGTGTCTCCGCTTTCCACAGCAAGCGACATAGCTTTGCACACGTTAAATGTAACCGTTTCAGAGAAAAGAGCGGCCAATGTTACCATCTGACATTAAGTCGATTCAATAGCAAATGACGAAAACGGGCAGATTTATTAGGTTGTTACTACATATGAACACTTTTCACATTTTCCCGTGCAACGTGGCAGATAGGTGTCCCTTCATGCAAAATCTTAAGGTCCTAGCTCATGTCCAAGGCACCAAAGCCAGCTCAAAAGTCAAAAATCGATAACTAAACTTGAATTGTACTGCTTCTTACTGGCATTTACATCAAATTAGAAACTTCATCTGTGTTCTTTTATGGGGATTTTAGTGTCTCCGCAACCGCAGCAGGCGACATAGCTTTGCACATGATTAATGTCACTGTTTCACAGGGAAGAGCGGCCAATGTGACGACCTGACATTAAGTCAATTCAATAGCAAATGACGAAAACGGACGAATTTCTCAGGTTTTTACTACATATGAACACTTTTCAGATTCTCCCGTGCAACGTGGCTGCTAGTCCTCCCTTCATGCAAAATCGTAAGGACCTAGCTCACGTCCAAGGCACCAAAGCCTGCTTAAAAGTCAAAAATCGATAAATAAAACTTGAATTGTACCGTTTCTTACTGGTTATTACATCAACTTAGGAGCTCCTTCTGTGTTCTACTATGGTGCTTTTAGTGTCTCCGAATTCCGCATCACGCCACATAGTTTTGCACACGATAAATGTTACCGTATCAGAGAGAAGAGCGGCCAATGTGACCATCTGACATTAAGACGATTCGATAGCAAATGACGAAAACGGGCGGATTTCCTAGGTTTTTACTACATATGAACACTCTCCACATTCTCCCGTGCAACGTGGCTGCTAGTCCTCCCTTCATGCAAAATCTTAAGGTCCTAGCTAATGTCCAAGGCACCAAAGCTGGCTAAAAAGTCAAAAATCGTTAACTAAAACTTGAAATGTACTGCTTCTTATTGGCTATTACATCAACATAGAAGCTTCTTCTGTGGTCTACTATGGTGCTTTTAGTGTCTCCGCTTTCCACAGCAAGCGACATAGCTTTGCACACGTTAAATGTAACCGTTTCAGAGAAAAGAGCGGCCAATGTGACCATCTGACATTAAGTCGATTCAATAGCAAATGACGAAAACGGGCGGATTTATTAGGTTGTTATTACATATGAAAACTTTTCACATTCACCCGTGCAACGTAGCTGCTAGTCCTCCGTTCGTAGAAATTCTAAAGGTCATAGCTCATGTCCAAGTAACCAAAGCCGGCTAAAAATTCAATAATCGATAGCTAAAACTATTATTTTACTGCTTCTTACTGCCTGTTACATCAACTTAGAAGCTTCTTCTGTGTTCTACTATGGTGCTTTTAGATTCTCCGCATTCCGCAGCACGCGACATAGCTTTGCACACGATAAATGTAACCGTCTCAGAGAGAAGAGCGGTTAACGTGACGATATGACATTGAGTCGATTTGATAGCAGATGACGAAAACAGGCGGATTTCTTAGGTTTTTACTACATATGAACGCTTTTTACATTCTCCCGTGCAACGTGGCAGCTAGGCGTCCCTTCATGCAAAATCTTAGGGTCCTAGCTCATGTTAAAGGCACCAAAGCCGGCTAAAAAGTCAAAAATCGTTAACTAAAACTTATAATTGTACTGCTTCTTATTGGCTATTACATAATCTTAGAAGCTTCTTCTGTGTTCTACTATGGTTCTTGTAGTGTCTCCGCATTCCGCAGCACGCGACATAGCTTTGCAGTCGTTAAATTTAACCGTTTCAGAGAGAAGAGTGGCCAGTGTGACGATCTGACATTAAGTCGATTCGATAGCAAATGACGAAAACGAGCGGATTTCTCAGGTTTTTACTACATGCGATCTCTTTTCACATTCTCCAGTGCAACGTGGCTGTTAGTCCTCCCTTCATGCGAAATATTAAGATCCTACCTCATGTCCAAGGCACCAAAGCCGGCTAAAAATTCAAAAATCGATAGCTAAATTTGAGTTCTTCTGCTTCTTACTGGCTATTACATCAACTTAGAAGCTTTTTCTGTGTTCTACTATGGTGCTTTTAGTGTCTCCGCATATCGCAGCACGCAACATAGCTTTGCACACGATAAATGTACCCGTTTCAGAGAGAAGAGCGGCCAATGTGACGATCTGATATAAAGTCGAATCGATGGCAAATGACGAAAACAAGCGGATTACTTAGTTTTTTACTACATTCGATCACTTTTCACATTCTTCCGTGCAACGTGGCTGCTAGTCCTCCCTTTATAGACATTCTTAAGGTCCTAGCTCATGTTCAAGGCACCAAAGCCGGCTAAAAAGTTATTAATCGATAACTAAAACGATTATTTTACGGCTTCTTACTGGCTATTACGTCAACTTGGAAGCTTCTTCTGTGTTCTACTATGGTGCTTGTAGTGTCTCCGCATATCGCAGCACGCGACGTAGCTTTGCACACGATAAATGTAACCGTTTCATATAGAACAGCCTCCAATGTGACCGTCTTACATTAAGTCGATTCAATAGCAAATGACGAAAGCGTTCGAATTTCTTAGGTTTTTACTACATATGAACACGTTTCACATTCTCCCGTGCAACGTGGCTGCTAGTCCTCCCTGCATGTAAATTCTTAAGGTCCTACCTCATGTCCAAGGCACTAAAGCCGGCTAAAAATTCAAAAATCGATAACTAAATTTGAGTTCTACTGCTTCTTAATGTCTATTACATCAACTTAGAAGCTTTTTTGTGTTCTACTATGGTGCTTTTAGAGTCTCCGCATATCGCAGCACGCAACATAGCTTTGCACACGATATATGTAACCGTTTCGGAGAGAAGAGCGGCCAATGTGACGATCTGACATTAAGTCGAGTCGATAGCAAATGACTCAAACGGGCGGATTTCTTAGTTGCTTACTACATATGGACACGTTTCACATTCTCCCGTGCAACGTGGTTGCGAGTCCTCCCTTCATGCAAAATCTCAAGGTACTAGTACATGTCCAAGGCACCAAAGCCGGCTAAAAATTTAAAAATCGATCGCTAAAACTTAAATTGTACTGCTCCTTGCTGGCTATTACATCAACTTAGAAGCTTCTTCTGTGTTCTACTATGGGGATTTTGGTGTCTCCGCATTCCGCAGCACGCGACATAGCTTTGCACCCGATAAATGTAACCGGTTCGGAGAGAAGAGCGGCCAATGTGACGATCTGACATTAAGTCGAGTCGACAGCAAGTGACGAAAACGGACGAATTTCTCAGGTTTTTACTACATATGAACACTTTTCACATTCTCCCGTGCGAGATGGCTGCTAGTCCTCCCTTCATGCAAAATCGTAAGGTCCTAGCTCATGTCCAAGTCACCAAATCCGGCTGGAAAGTCAACAATCGATAATTAAAACTTGTATTGTACTGCTTCTTACTGGTTATTACATCAACTTAGAAGCTCATTCTGTGTTCTACTATTGTGCTTTAATATCTCCGAGTTTCGCAGCACGCAACAAAGCTTTGCGCACGATAAATGTAACCGTTTCAGAGAGAAGAGCGGCCAATGTGACGATCTGATATAAAATCGAATCGATAGTAAACGACGAAAACGGGCGGATGTCTTAGGTTTTTACTACATATGAACACTTTACACATTCTCCCGTGCAACGTGGCTGCTAGTCCTCCCATAATACAAATTCTTAATTTCCTAGCTCATGTCCAAGGCACCAAAGACGACTAAAAAGTCAATAATCGATAGCTGAAACAATTATTTTACGGCTTCTTACTGTCTATTACGTCAACTTAGAAGCTTGTTCTGTGTTCTACTATGGTGCTTGTATTGTCTCCGCATTCCGCAGCACGCGACATAGCTTAGAACACGATAAATGTAACCGTTTCAGAGAGAAGAGCGACCAGTGTGACGATCTGACATTAAGTCGATTCGATAGCAAATGACGACAACGGGCGGATTCCTTAGGTTTTTACTACATATGAACACTTTTCACATTCTCCCGTGCAACGTGGCTGCTAGTCCTCCCTTCATGCAAAATCGTAAGGTCCTAGCTCATTTCCAAGGCACCAAAGCTGTCTAAAATGTCAAAAATCGATAACTAAACTTGAATTGTACTGCTTCTTACTGGCTATTACATCAACATAGAAGTTTCATTTGTGTTCTTCTGCGGCGCTTTTAGTGTCTCCGCATATCGCAGCACGCGACATAGCTTTGCACACGATAAATGTAACCATTTCAGAGAGAAGGGCAGCCAATGTGACGATTTGTTATTAAGTCAATTCGACAGCAAATGACGAAAACTTTCGGATTTCTTAGATTTTTACTACATTTGAACACATATCATATTCTCCCGTGCAAGGTGGCATCTAGTCCTCCCTTCATACAAATTCTTAAGGTCCTAGCTCATGTCCAAGGCACCAAAGCCGGCTAAAAAGTCAATAATCGATAGCTAAAACTATTATTTTACGTCTTCCTACTGGCTATTACGTCAACTTAGAAGCTTCTTCTGTGTTCTACTATGGTACGTTTAGTGTCTGCGCATTCCGAAGCACGCCACATAGTTTTGCACACGATAAATATAACAGTTTCATTGAGAAGAGCGTCCAATGTGACGACCTGACATTAAGTCGATTCGATATCAAATGACGAAAACGAGCGGATTTCTTAGGTTTTTACTATATTCGATCACTTTTCACATTCTCCCGTGCAACGTGGCTGCTAGTCCTTCCTTCATGCAAAATCTTAAGCTCCTAGCTCATGTCCAAGGCACCAAAGTCGTATAAAAAGTCAAAGATTGATAACTAAAACTTGAATTATACTGCTTCTTACTGGTTATTACGTCAACTTAGAAGCTCCTTCTGTGTTCTACTATGGTGCTTTTAGTGTCTCCGAATTTTGCAGCACTCAATATAGCTTTGCACACGATAAAAGTAACCGTTTCAGAGAGAAGGGCGGCCAATGTGACGATCTGATATAAAGTCGAATCGATAGCAAACGACGAAAACGGGCGGATTTCTTAGGTTTTTACTACATATGAACACTTTGCACATACTTTCGTGCAACGTGGCTGCTAATCTTCCCTTCATGCAAAATCGTAAGGTCCTAGCTGATGCACAAGGCACCAAAGCCGCCTAAAAATTTAAAAATATATCACTAAAGCTTCAATTGTACTCCTCCTTACTGGCTATTACACCAACTTAGAAGGGTCTTCTGTGTTCTACTATGGGGCTTTTGGTGTCTCCGCATTCCTCAGCACGCGACATAGCTTTGAACACGATAAATGTAACCGTTTCAGAGAGAAGAGCGGCCAATGTGACGGCTGACATTAAGTCGATTCGATAGCAAATGACGAAAACTGACGAATTTTTCAGGTTTTTACTACATATGAACTCTTTTCACATTCTCCCGTGCAACATGGCTGCTAGTCCTCGCATCATGCAAAATCTTAAGATCCTAGCTCATGTCCAAGGCACCAAAGCCAGCTAAAAAGTCAATAATCGATAGCTAAAACTTTTATTTTACGTCTTCTTACTGGCTATTACGTCAATTTAGAAGCATCTTCTCTGTTCTACTATGGTGCTTTTAGTGTCTCCGAATTCCGCAGCATGCGACATAGTATTGCACACGATAAATGTAACCGTTTCAGAGAGAAGAGCGGCCAATGTGACGATCTGACATTAAGTCGATTAGATAGTAAATGACGAATACGGGCGGATTTCTATGTTTTTACTACATATGTACACTTTTCACATTCTCCCGTGTAACGTAGCCAATAGTCCTCCCTTCATGCAAAATCTTAAGTTCCTAGCTCATGTCCAAGGCACCAAAGCCGACTAAACAGTTAATAATCGATAGCTAAAACTATTATTTTACGGCTTCTTACTGGCTATTACGTCAACTTGGAAGCTTCTTCTCTGTTCTACTATGGTGCTTGTAGTGTCTCCGCATATCGCAGCACGCGACATAGCTTTGCACACGATAAATGTAACCATTTCAGAGAGAAGAGCATCCAATGTGACGATCTGACATTACGTCGATACGATAGCAAAAGACGAAAACGAGCGGATTTCTTAGGTTTTTACTACATATGAACACTTTTCACATTCTCCCGTGCAACGTGGCTGCTAGTCCTCCCTTCATGCAAAATCGTAAGGTCCTAACTCATGGCCAAGACACCAAAGCCGGCTAAAAAGTCAAAAATCGATAACTAAACTTGAATTGTACTGCTTCTTACTCGCTGTTACATCAACTTAGAAGCTTCTTCTGTGTTCTGCTATGGTGCTTTTAGTGTCTCCGCATATCGCAGCACGCAACATAGCTTTGCACACGATAAATGTAACCGTTTCAGAGAAAAGAGTGGCCAATGTGACGATCTGACATTAAGACAAATCGACAGCATATGACGAAGACGGGGGGATTTCTTAAGTTTTTTCTACATATGAACACTTTTCACATTCTCACGTGCAACGTGGCTGCTAGTCCTCCTTTTATACAAATTCTTAAGGTCCTAGCTCATGCCCAAGGCACCAAAGCCGGCTAAAAAGTTAATAATCGATAGCTAAAACTACATTCCTGGAAATGGAAAAAAGAACACATTGACACCGGTGTGTCAGACCCACCATACGTGCTCCTGACATTGCGAGACGGCTGTACAAGCAATGATCACACGCACGGCACAGCGGACACACCAGGAATTGCGGTGTTGGCCGTCGAATGGCGCTAGCTGCGCAGCATTTGTGTACCGCCGCCGTCAGTGTCAGCCAGTTTGCCGTGGCATACCTAGCTCCATCGCAGTCTTTAACACTGGTAGCATGCCGCGACAGCGTGGACGTGAACCGTATGTGCAGTTGACGGACTTTGAGCGAGGGCGTATAGTGGGCATGAGGGAGGCCGGGTGGCCGTACCGCCGAATTGCTCAACACGTGGGGCGTGAGGTCTCCACAGTACATCGATGTTGTCGCCAGTGGTCGGCGGAAGGTGCACGTGCCCGTCGACCTGGGACCGGACCGCAGCGACGCACGGATGCACGCCAAGACCGTAGGATCCTACGCAGTGCCGTAGGGGACCGCACCGCCACTTCCCAGCAAATTAGGGACACTGTTGCTCCTGGGGTATCGGCGAGCACCATTCGCAACCGTCTCCATGAAGCTGGGCTACGGTCCCGCACACCGTTACGCCGTCTTCCGCTCACGCCCCAACATCGTGCAGCCCGCCTCCAGTGGTGTCGCGAAAGGCGTGAATAGAGGGACGAATGGAGACGTGTCGTCTTCAGCGATGAGAGTCGCTTCTGCCTTGGTGCCAATGATGGTCGTATACGTGTTTGGCGCCGTGCAGGTGAGCGCCACAATCAGGACTGCATATGACCGAGGCACACAGGGCCAACACCCGGCAACATGGTGTGGGGAGCGATCTCCTACACTGGCCGTACACCTCTGTGATCGTCGAGGGGACACTGAATAGTGCACGCTACATCCAAACCGTCATCGAACCCATCGTTCTACCACTCCTAGACCGGCAAGGTAACTAGCTGTTCCAACAGGACAATGCACGTCCGCATGAATCCCGTACCACCCTACGTGCTCTAGAAGGTGTAAGTCAACTACCCTGGCCAGCAAGATCTCCGGATCTGTCCCCCATTGAGCATGTTTGAGACTGGATGAAGCGTCGTCTCACGCGGTCTGCACCTCCAGCACGAACGCTGGTCCAACTGAGGCGCCAGGTGGAAATGGCATGGCAAGCCGTTCCACAGGACTACATCCAGCATCTCTACGATCGTCTCCATGGGAGAATAGCAGCCTGCATTGCTGCGAAAGGTGGATATACAATGTACTAGTACCGACATTGTGCATGATCTGTTGCCTGTGTCTATGTGCCTGTGGTTCTGTCAGTGTGATCATGTGATGTACCTGACCCCCAGTAATGTGTCAATAAAGTTTCCCCTTCCTGGGACAATGAATTCACGGTGTTCTTATTTCAATTTCCAGGAGTGTATTATTTTACCGCTTCTTACTGGCTATTACTTCAACTTAGAAGCTTCTTCTTTGTTCTACTATGGTGCTTGTAGTGTTTCCGCATATCGCAGCACGCGACATAGCTTTGCACACGATAAATGTAACCGTTTCAGAGAGAAGGGAATCCAATGTGACGATCTGACATTAAGTCGATTCGATAGCAACTGACGAAAACGGGCGGATTTCTTATGTTTTTACTACATTTGAACACATTTCACCTTCTCCCGAGCAACGTGGCTGCTAGTCCTCCCTTCATACAAATTCTTAAGGTCCTACCTCATGTCGAAGGCACCAAAGCCGCCTAAAAATTCAAAAATCGATATCTAAATTTGAGTTCTACTGCGACTTACTGGCTATTACATCAACTTAGAAGCTTTACTGTGTTCTACTATGGTGCTTTTTGTGTCTCTGCATATTGCAGCACGCAACATAGCTTTGCACACGATAAATGCAACCGTTTCAGAGACAAGAGCGGTCAATTTGACGATCTGATATAAAGTCGAATCGATAGCAAATGACGAAAACGGGCGGATTTCTTAGGTTTTTACTACATATGAACACTTTTCACATTCTCCCGTGCAACGTGGCTGCTAGTCCTCCCTTCATGCAAAATCGTAAGGTCCTAGCTCATGTCCAAGGCACCAAAGCTGGCTAAAAATTAAAAAATCGATCACTAAAACTTAAATTGTACTGCTATTTACTGGCTATTACATCAACTTAGAAGCTTATTCTGTGTACTACTATGGGGCTTTTAGTGTCTCCGCATATCGCAGCACGCCACATAGTTTTGCACACGATAAATGTATCCGTTTCAGAGAGAAGAGCGGCCAATGTGACGATCTGACATTAAGTCGATTCGATAGCAAATGACGAAAACGGTTGGATATCTGTGGTTTGTATTACATATGAACACTTTTCACATTCTCCTGTGCAACGTGGCTGCTAGTCTTCCATTCTTGCAAAATCGTAAGGTCCTAGGTCATGTCCAAGGCACCAAAGACGGCTAAAAATTTAAAAATCGATCACTAAAACTTAAATAATACTGCTCCTTACTCGCTATTACATCAACTTAGAAGCTTCTTCTGTGTTCTACTACGGGGCTTTTGGTGTCTCCGCATTCCGCAGCACGCGACATAGCTTTGCACACGATAAATGTAACCGTTTCAGGGAGAAGTGCGGCCAATGTGACGATATGACATTAAGTAGAATCGATAGCAAATGACGAAAACGGGCGGATGTCTTAGGTTTTTACAACATATGAACATTTTTCACATTGTCCCGTGCAATGTGGCTGTAATTCTTAACTTCATGCAAAATCGTAACGTCCTAGCTCATGTCCAAGGCACCAAAGCCTGCTAAAAAGTCAATAATCGGTAGCTAAAACTAATATTTTACGGCGTCTTACTGGCTATTACGTCAACTTAGAAGCTTCATCTGTGTTCTACTATGGTGCTTTTAGTGTCTCCGCATTCCGCATCACGCGACATAGCTTTGCACACGATAAATGTAACCGTTACAGAGAGAAGAGCGGCCAGTGTGACAATCTGACATTAAGTCGATTCAAAGACAAATGACGAAAACTGGCGGATTTCTCAGGTTCTTACTACATATGAACACTTTTCACATTCTCCTGTGCAACGTGACTGCTAGTCCACCCTGCATGCAAAATCTGTAGGTCCTAGCTCATGTCCAAGGCGCCAAAGCCGGCTAAAAAGCCAAAAATCGATAACTAAACTTGAATTGTACTGCTTCTTACTGGCAATTACATCGACTTAGAAGCTTCTTCTGTGTTCTACTATGGTGCTTTTAGTGTCTCCGCAGGCCGCAGCACGCGACCGTTTCAGAGAGAAGAGGGGCCAATGTGACCATCTAACATGAAGCCGAATAGATAGCAAATGACGAAAACGGGCTGATTTCTTAAGTTATTACTACATATGCACACTTATGAAATACTCCCGTGCAACAGGGTTGCTAGTCCTCCCTTTATGCAAAATCTTAAGGTACTAGCTCATGTCCAAGGCACCGAACCCGGCTAAATATTCTATAACCTGTAACTAAAACTTGAATTGTACTGCTTCTTACTGTCTATTACATTAACTTAGAAGATTCTTCTGTGTTCTATTATGGTGCTTTTAGTGTCTCCGCATTTCGCAGCAAGAGACATAGCTTTGCACACGTTAAATGTAACCGTTTCAGAGAGAAGAGCGGCCAATGTGACGATCTGACATTAAGTCGACTCGATAGCAAATGAAGATAACGGGCTGATTTCTTAGGTTTTTACTACATATGAAATCTTTTCAGATTCTCCCATGCAACGTGGCTGCTAGTCCTCCCTTCATGCAAAATCTTAAGGCCCTTGCTCAAGTCCAACGCACCAAAGCCGGCTAAAAAGTCAAAAATCGGTAAGTAAACTTGAATGGTACTGCTTCTTACTGGCTATTACATCAACTTAGAAGCTTCTTCTGTGTTCTACTATGGTGCTTTTAGTGTCTCCGCATTCGGAAGCACGCGACATAGCTTTGCACACGGTAAATGTAACCGCTTCAGAGAGAAGAGCGGCCAATGTGACGATCAGACATTAACTCCATTCGAAAGCAAATGACGAAAACGGTCGGATTTCTTTGGTTTTTACTACATATGAACACTCTCCACATTCTCCCATGCAAGATGTTAGCTAGTCCTCCCTTCATGCAAAATCTTAAGGTCCTAGCTCATGTCAAAGTCACCAAAGCCCCCTAAAAAGGCAAAAATCGATAACTAAACTGTAATTTTACTGCTTCTTACAGGCAATTACATCAACTTCGAAGCTTCTTCTGTGCTCTACTAAGGTGCTTTTAGTGTCTCCGCATATCACAGCACGCGACAAAGATTTGCACACGATAAATGTAACTGTTTCAGAGAGAAAAGCTGCCAATTTGACGATCTGACATTAAGTCGATTCGATAGCAAATGACGAAAACGGGCAGATTTCTCAGGTTTTTACTACATATGAACAATTTTCACATTCTTCTGTGCAACGTTTCTGCTAGTCCTCCCTTCATGCAAAATCGTAAGGTCCTAGCTCATGTCCAAGGCACCGAAGCCGGCTAAAAAGTCAAAAATCGATAACTAAGTTTTATTTGTACTGCTTCTTACTGGCCATTACATCAACTTAGAAGCTTCTTCTGTGTTCTACTATGGTGCTTTTAGTGTCTCCGTATATCGCAGCACGCGACATAGCTTTGCACGCGATAAATGTAACCGTTTCACAGAGAAGAGCGGCCAATGTGACTATATGACATTAAGTTGATTCGATAGCAAATGACGAAAACGGGCGGATTTCTTAGGTTTTTACTACATATGAACACTTTTCACATTCTTTCGTGCAACGTTGGTGCTAGTCCTCCCTTCATGCAAAATCTTAAGGTCGTACCTCATTTGCAAGGCGCCAAAGCCGGCTAAAAAGCCAAAAATCGAAAGCTAAACTTTAATTGTACTGCTTTATACTGGCTATTACTTCAACTTAGAAGCTTCTTCTCTGTTCTACTATGGTTCTTTTAGTGTCTCCGCATTTCGCAGCTCGCGACATAGCTTTGCACAAGATAAATGTAACCGTTTCAGAGCGAAGAGCGGCCAATGTGACGATCTGACTTTAAGTCGATTCGATAGCAAATTTATTTATTTATTTATTTATTTATTTATTTAACCAGACAAGATTAGGGCCATCAGTCCCTCTCTTACATCTAACCAGGCATTCTACTTATTTTACAGTCATATGTTGTAGTAGGCATTTTAAACTACATCTAATACAAAAAGTGAGATAAACAATTAGAAAGGTACACCTCGAAAAATACATTATTGAAGAGAAAGATTTCAGATAGGAGTGCTGGCAGCAGGGAGTGTGGGGGGAACTCATGGTGAAGGCAGGAGAGGAATAGAGGGACATGATGAAACATAATTAAGGAAAATATAAAGGAAAAGAAGACTGCGTGGCTAATAGAGATAGATGAAGAGGAAGGCATCTCAGAAGCAAGATAGGAGACGCTAGCTTTGCTATTTGACATATGAGAGGATTGGCCTTGCACATTAATTTTGTGGAGAATTTTCATGCGGATGATAGTAGGGAATGCTTCAACTTCTTCTTAAAAGCAACAGGAGATTGAATTTTCCTCAAGGTGAGGGGCAGTTTGTTCCAGAGGCGAACAGCGGCAACTGAGAAGGAGTTTGCAAAAGTTTTTGTTTTGTGAGTGGGCACAGCTAGGATACCAGATAAGAGCGACCTCGTGTTTCGATTATGATGGCATTACACGTTTTTAATCTCTGAAGCTAGGTACTGGGGTGCTTGCGCGACGAGGAGTCGGTGAAGTAGACATATAGTGTGGTAGTCACGCAGTTTGTCCGGCCGCAGCCACCCTAGCTCGGAGTATGAAGCACTAACATGATCATATCGGCGAATGTTTCAGGTGTAACGCACACAGGCATTCATGGTTAGCTCTAGCCGTCTTTTGTTTTCACTACTCATGCCTTGTTGAATCACATCACAATAGTGGAGGTTCAGTAGAACGAGTGCTTGCACGAGCTGGCGTTTCAAGTTCTGTGGGAATATGTTCCGAAACTTTTTGAGAGCATAGAGAGAAGCAGACGTCTTTCGGCACACTGCGACTGTATTCTCCGCCCAGTTGAGATGCTCGTCCAAAGTTACACCCAAGTTTTTCACTGTTTTCTGATATGGTATTGGAGTACCTTCGAGCAGAATAGGAGGTAGCCGTTCGCGGAAATCTGAACTTATTAATTTCTGATGGGCTATTAAGATTACTTGCGTCTTTTTTGCGTTTAATTTAAGCCCCTGGTTTTTCGCCCATGTCACTACTGAAGACAGATCATCATTCATCAGAGCGATTGCAGTGTTTACGTCTTCAGGTCTGACGCTTAGGTAGAGCTGGAGGTCGTCGGCATATGTTTACAGGAGGACAAAACCGACGAAAACAACAGTGGTCCTAAGACTGATCCTTGTGGCACTCCCGAAGAAACATGTTTCGAGGAAGATTTTTCATTTGCGCAGACAACACATTGCTGTCTGTCTTTTAAGTAGCTTTCAAACCATCTCATTGCACTATCAGAGAAATTAAGCTGTTGCACTTTTCTGAGTAATATGTCAAAGTTAACAGTGTCAAAAGCTTTGCTGAAGTCCAGTAGCGTCAATATTGTTGCCTTTCGATTGTCGATGGCATATTTCAGGTCATCAGTTACTTTAATTAAAGCAGTGTTTGTGCTGTGATGTTTACGGAAACCAGATTGAAATTTGTCATATAGACTGAATTCATGCAAGTGTTCAGTGATTTGGTCATGAACAATATATTCAAGTGCTTTGGAAACAGCTGGCTGTATGCTAATTGGTCGGTAATCACTAGGCAGTTGCGGGTTTTCGATCTTAGGGATGGGTCGAATTATGCTTCTTTTCCATGCAGTGGGGTATATTCCGTTCACGAGGGAAAAATTAAATATGTCAGTTAAGACAGGTACTAAGATATCGGCAACATTCTTAATCATGGTTATACCGATAATGTCGTTGCCTATTGCATCAGAAGAGATTCTCATTATTGCTATTCTTGCCGTATTTGTTGTTACATGTTTTAGATGGAAGGTATCGTTGTTAGTTATCCTGTTTGGGGATTCTTGTGGACGGTAATTATCAGCCGTGCTGGTAATCAGAGGTGCAGAGAAGAATTCATTTAATTCGTTAGCTGACACATGAAAAGTAGTTTCCGATTTTGCCTTTCCGACCCCCAAGCTACGGAGATTCTTCCATAGAGTCGTGGGTTTCAGATCGCTGCATACAAGGGAGCGAGCGTGCCTGATTTTGGCATTGCGAATGCATTGTTTCACTCTGTTCCGTAGCTTTCTATATTCTTCGAAACGCTCGGTTTTCGGATCTGCCTTGAAACGCCTGTGGGCAGCATCGTTATTAGTCATCCTTTGACGTAATTCAGCTGTCAGCCATGGAGCAGGAGATTTTCTTACACGGACTGTGTGCGCAGGTGCATGTTTGTCATAGAGGGCAAAGAGTTTATCACCAAGTTCATTAATTTTGCCGTCGATTGAAGGTTCTCTGATTATTTGAGGCCATGAGATTTCTGAGCAATCGGCTGTTAGAGCGTCCAGGTCAATACTTTTCATGTTCCTACAAGTTATGTAACGCGTAAAGTCAAAAATCGATAAATAAATTTGAATTGTACTGCTCCTTACTGGCTGTTACATCAACGTAGAATCTTCTTCTGTATTCTACTATGGTGCTTTTTGTGTCTCCGCATATCGCAGCACGCGACATAGCGTTGCACACGATAAATGTAACCGTTTCAGAGTGTAGAGCAGCCAATGCGACGATCTGACATAAACTCGATTCGATAGCAAATGACGAAAACGGGCCGATTTCTTATGTTTTTACTACATATGAATATTTTTCACATACTACCGTGCAACGTGGCTGCTAGTCCTCCCTGCATGCAAAATCTTAAGTTCCTAGCTCATGTCCAGTGCCCCAAAGCCGGCTAAAAAGTACAAAATCGATAACTTGAATTGCACTGCTTCTTACTGGCTAGTACATCAACTTAGAAGTTTCTTCTGTGTTCTACTATGGTGCTTTTAGTGTCTCCGCATTCCGCAGTACACGACATAGCTTTGCACACGATAAATGTAACCGTTTCAGAGAGAAGAGCGGCCAATGTGACCATTTGACATTAAGTCGATTCGATAGCAAATGACGAAAAGGGGCGGATTTGTTAGGTTTGTACTACATATGAACACTTTTCTCATTGTCCCCTGCAACGTGGCTGCTAGACCCTGCATGCAAAATCTTAAGGTCCTAGCTCATGTCCAAGGCTCCAAAGAAGGCTAAAAAGTAAAAAATCGATAACTAATCTTGAATTGTCCTGCTTCTTACTGGCTATTACATCAATTTAGTAGCTTCTTCTGTGTTCCACTATGGTGTTTTTAGTGTCTCCGCATATCGCAGCAAGCGACATAGCCTTCCACATGATAAATGTAACCGTTTCAGAGAGTAGAGCGGCCAATGTGACGATGTGACATTAAGTCGATTCGATAGCAAATGACGAAAACGGTCGGATTTGTTGGATTTTTACTACATATGAACACTTTTCACATTCCCCCGTGCAACGTGGCTGCTAGTCCTCGTTGCATGCAAAATCTAAAGATCATAGCTTATGTCCAAGGCACCAAAGCCGCCTAAAAATTGAAAAAACGATAACTAAACTTAAATTGTACTGCTTCTTACTGGATATTACATCTACTAAGTATCTTCTTGTGTTCTACTATAGTGCTTTTAGTGTCTCCGAATATCGCAGCACGCGTCATAGCCTTCCACACGATAAATGTAACCGTTTCAGAGAGTAGAGCTGCCAATGTGACGTTCTGTCATTAAATCGATTCGATAGCATATGACGAAAACGGGCGGATTTCTTAGGTTTTTTCTACATATAAATAGGTTTCAAATACTCCCGTGCGACGTGGCTGCTAGTCCTCCCTGCATGCAAAATCTTAAGTTCGTAGTTCATGTCCAAGCCCCAAAGCCGACTAAAGAGTCAAAATCGATAACTTGAATTGTACTGCTTCTTACTGGATATTACATCAACTTAGAAGCTTCTTCTGTGTTCTACTATGGTGCTTTTAGTGTCTCCGCATATCGCAGTACGCGACATAGCTTTGCACTCGATAAATGTAACCGTTTCAGAGAGAAGAGCGGCCAATGTGACCATCTGACATTAAATCGATTCGATCGCAAATGACGAAAACGGTCGGATTTGTTAGGTTTTTACTACATATGAACTCTTTTCTCATTGTCCCCTGCTACGTGGCTGCTAGACCTCCCTGCATGCAAAATCTTAATGTCCTAGCTCATGTCCAAGGCTCCAGAGAAGGTTAAAAAGTAAAAAAATCGATAACTATACTTGAATTTTACTGCTGCATACAGGCTATTACATCTACTTAGTAGCTTCTTCTGTGTTCTACTATGGTGCTATTAGTGTCTCCGCATATCGCAGCACGCGACATAGCCTTCCACACGATAAATGTAACCGTTTCAAAGTGTAGAGCGGCCAATGTGACGAACTGACATAAAGTCGATTCGATAGCAAATGACGAAACCTGGCGGACTTCTTAGGTTTTTACTACATATGATCACTTTTCACATTCTCCCGTGCAACGTGGCTGCTAGTCGTCCCTGCATGCAAAATGGTAAGGACCTAGCTGATATCCAAGGCACCAAAGAAGGCTAAAAAGTCAAAAATCGATAAATAAACTTAAATTGTACTGCTTCTTACTGGCTATTACATCAACTTAGAAGCTTCTTCTGTGTTCTACTATGGTGCTTTTAGTGTCTCCGCATATCGCAGCACACGACATAGCTTTGCCCACGATAAATGTAACCGTTTCAGAGAGAAGAGCGGCCATTGTGGCGATCTGGTATTTCGTCGATTCGATAGTAGATGCCGAAAACGGGAGGATTTCTTAAGTTTTTACTACATATGATCAGTTTTCACACATTCTCGTGTAACGTGGCTCCCAGACCTCGTTTCATGCAAAATCGTAACGTCGTCAGTCATATCCCTGGCGCCATAGGCGGCTAATAAGTCAATAATCGATAGCTAAAACTTGAATTGTACTGCTTCTTACTGGCCGATTACATCAACTTAGAGCCGGCCGCGGTGGTCAAGAAGTTCAGGCGCTCAGTCCGGAACCGCGGGACTGCTACTCTCGGAGGTTCGAATCCTGCTCGGGCATGGATGTGTTTAATGTCCTTAGGTTAGTTAGGTTTAAGGAGTTCTACGCTCTAGGGGACTGATGAAAACAGATGTTAAGTCCCATAGTGCTCAGAGCCATTTGAACCAATAACTTAGAAGCTTCTTCTGTGTTCTATGGAGTTGCTATTAGTGCCTCCGCATGCCGCAGCCAGGGACATAAGTTTCCAGACGATAAATGTAACTGTTTTATAGAGAAAAGCATCCAATGTGACGATATGTCATTACGTCGATTCGACGGCAATTGACGAAAACGGGACGATTTCTTAGGTTTTTACAACACATGAACACTTTTCCAATTCTATCGTGTAACGTGTCTTCCAGACTTCGTTTCATGCCAAATCTTAAGGTCGTCGGACATGTCTGAGGCACCAAAGCCGGATAGTAAGTCAATAATCGATTACTAAAACTTGAATTTTACTGCTTCTTACTGGCTGATTACATCAACTTATAAGTTTCTTCTGTGTTTTACTGTGTTGCTATTAGTGCCTCCGCATACCGCAGCACACAAAGTAAGTTTGAAGACGATGAAGGTAACCGCTTCACAGAGAAATGTCAAATTCTGTGTCTGTGTCTATTGCCTGCTCATATTGTTTAAAGCAGGTTGCTCTAAATGCCCAGTGGATCTGATTCCATTGATACCTATTCTAAACAATCTCGGATTGGTAAAGACCAAGCTCTGCTTATACTTATAGTCTGGGAAGTTGACATATCTTAGACAGTAAAATATGATGGTTAAAGATGTCCACTGAGTATTCCCATATACACTGAAGTTAGCTTTGAACAACAAATTATTAATTGGCCACCTACTCTTGACTCAATAGCTACTAAGATCTTTCACTAGTGAACGAGGTGACGACGTTGTTATGTCCACTAGAGGCTTCTGTAGTTTGCTGAAAATGATGTGATATAATTGTGCCTTGTGATTTTCTGTGGAGTTCCAGAGAAAGTTCTATACTGGTGCAGGACATTCATTCGTGCTGTTCTCATTCGAGGCAATCCTGGATTCTGAATCTCAAGCACCAGAGGATTATAAACAGCAATGCAACCTCTGTCTTCCTGGCTGTGCACTATTTCAAAGTGCTCTGGTTGACAGTCTCTTCTCATTGTGCAGTGCTTGTAGATTATTGTAAATGGATTATCTGCATTATTTAGAACATCTCATTCCAAACTTTCTAAAGAACGAGACTTTTCTGTCATGACCACTTTTTGTGTGAGGTGATAAATACCAGGAATTTGATTGCATTTTGAGAACCTAATGGTAACTAACATTATTGTCTATGTAAATTAATGGAACTGGATTTTTCCTGAGGTCAGCAGTTTTCCGAAGGTCGTCGTTTTTCCCGAGGTCGTCGTTTTTCCCAAGGTCGGCGTTTTTCCCCGAGGTCGGCGTTTTTCCCCGAGGTGGGCGTTTTTCCCCGAGGTCGGCGTTTTTTCCCAACAGCGGCGTTTTTCCCCGATGTCGGCGTTTTTCCACGATGTCGTCGTTTTTCCACGATGTCGTCGTTTTTCCCCAAGGTCGGCGTTTTTCCCCGAGGTCGGCGTTTTTCCCCGAGGTGGGCGTTTTTCCCCGAGGTCGGCGTTTTTTCCCAACAGCGGCGTTTTTCCCCGATGTCGGCGTTTTTCCCCGATGTCGGCGTTTTTCCACAATGTCGTCGTTTTTCCCCAAGGTCGGCGTTTTTCCACGATGTCGTCGTTTTTCCCAAGGTCGGCGTTTTTCCCCGAGGTCGGCGTTTTTCCCCGAGGTCGGCGTTTTCCCCCGAGGGCGGCGTTTTTCCCCGAGGTCGGCGTTTTTGCCCTAAGGTCGGCGTTTTTCCCCGAGGTCGACGTTTTTTCCCGAGGTCTGCGTTTTTGCCCCGAGGTCGGATCAAAGATTTTTTTTCCCGAGGTCTAGAAATCTATCGATATATTGAAAATCCAAAGTATTTTCATGTATGTAGACTATACTGTTATGTCATGTCATCTTGAAACATTTATCCGACCACTAGATAATGGTATTTATCAAGATAGCGATATATTTCGTTATATCTATTTATTTCGATAATCGTTTTCTTAGGGGTACAGATTTATTTTGAGACGTCCATACTTTTCCCATTATCGATTCAATTCGATATATCGACTTACGTAGATGCGCACATTAAATCATGATATCGATTTATTTCGAGATATCTATCTATATTGAGGAGTCTATTTATTTCGAGATATCGATTGATTTAGAGTATCGGATTATATCGAGATATCGATTTATTTTGATATACCGACACAATTAAGGTTGTCTATATATTTCCAGGTATCGATATATTTCCATGTATTGGTGTACTACAGATATCGATTCTTATCGAGATATCGATATAATTCAAGGTACCTCCATATCTCTAGTAATCCATAAATTTCTAGATATCGCTATTTTGAGAGATATCTTTATATTACGTGGTACCAATATATTTCGAGATATCGATATATTTCTGTACCTCAATTTATCTCGATATGTCGACTAGCATCGAGATTTCGGTCTATATGGTAAGCCGAAATGCGTCTAGATGTCGATATACTTCGGGATATCGACTCATTTCGGTGTAGCGGTTGTTTGGAGGTGTCGATTCATTTCGAGGTTTCGATTTATTTCACGGTGTCGATTTATTTCGAGGTTGCGATTTTTCGATGGTTGCGATTTATTTCGACGTGGCGATTTATTTCGAGGTGGCGATTTATTTCGAGGTGTGGATTTATTTCGAGGTGTCGATGTATTTCTAGGTGACGATATATTTCGATGTTACTTGTCGACTGCATCAGCTTAGAACCTATTTCGTACAGAGTGGTGCGACTGCATACCTCAGCAGGCGACATTGATATCCAGACGATGAATTTTACCGTTTCCGAGAGAAAAGCGTGCGATGTGATGAATTGGCACTACTTCATTATGAAAACAAATGACGAAAACGTGAGGTTTTCTTCGGTTTTTCTGCCACTGCTGCCAACTTTCAGCCCACCCCCTCCTCCCCTTCACCAGTCGTGGCGATCAGCTTTTGTGATGGAAATGGACACAGGAAAGTAATAACGTTCCATGAAATCCCATTCTAGGGACGTTCAAGGGTAAATGTTCCAGACGGTTTATTTGCATTAAGACACGCATACTGCGCATCTACAATGTCACATCCGCCAGATCGTTTCTATTGTCAACAGTGGAAAACAAAACAGCGTACTGAAGAAGCCATAGTGAGACGCGGTTTTTGGTAGACGAAATAATAGGAATACTCTAGCCATTGATAATGATGATCTAATGAGAATTCTGTTATTGTTTTGAAAGATGCATTTAAATATGCATTGAACGTAGCTCCAAATTATTTTGAGAATTATAATTGCGGTATTATGAATCTACATTGGAGATTTTGTAATGCAAAACATTTCGATCTGAGAATACTTTACGTGATAGTACGGCATTGACCTTGTGTGTCATTAGGGTAAAGTTAATTTGCCGCCATTCACATAAAATTTATCCGCCATTAACATAAAATCTATTTTTCAGCGTACTGCAATAAGGACTCACTTCAGATGATTGGACAATTAAAGAGAACTCAAACCGTTATTTTAATAGTATTCGTAGGTCCAATGCAGCATTTACCGTGGACAGTCCCTGAGCCTAGACTGTCAGTTTTATGTAGGGAGTACTACTTTAAAAAAGCACTCCGTGTTCAGGTCACAAGTGGCCAATCAGGACCATCCGACCGCCACGTCATTCTCACTGAGGGTGGAGGAGGAGCTGGCTCTCCCACTCGTTGTGGTAGTTTCCTTTGACTGGAGCCGCTACTATTCGGACGAGTAGTTCCTCAATTGGCATCGGAAGGCTGAGTGCAACCCGAAAAATGCCAACAGCGCATAGCGGCCCATATGGTCACCCATCCAAGTGCCGACCACGCCCGAAAGAGCTAAACTTCAGTGATCTGACGGGAACCGGTGTATCCACTGCGGCAAGGCCATTGCCCCTACCACTTTTTATGATATTTTTGATCGTAGTTCAGGTCTGATGGCTGGGAAGAATGGACGTTTACCATGTTATGCACATTTATATTTTCACTACGTCGACACAGCTGGTCCAATTACGACCACAGGTGATGGTAGCCATAATGATCGTGCCAAGCATCCCGTGTACATTAGTTACACCCAAGTGTGTGGGCATCACAGCATTCGTGACATTTAAATTTGTTACTTCTTTGCTACTATATTCGCAATAAATTTTGCAGACAGTATCCGCATATGACGCTGAATGTACCTACAAAATTATATCATTGTACGACACATGTTTCGGGAGATACGTCATAAAAACTCAGGACAAGGCCAGACGCTGCATAGTACGGACGTGGACGCACAGCTCTAAATAAATGCCTGGTCAACACCAAGCTTTTCCGCTAGTCATCTATAAAGATAAAAAATCCCCAATATTGTCTACCAGCGTATTTTTGAAAAACCTTTATTTTGTCATCCATTTTTTTCCTGTAAAAATCGTAAAAGTCGTGCATCATTGTGTTTTTAAAAAGCGTTTCTTATTGTCATCTCTTTTTATGTATTTTAAACCATCTATCGCTTGTGTAACCTGTGGCTACAAGTCCATTCCCTTTATGGTGTAATCGAAATAATAAACAACGCAAAAAAGTGTGGGTCAATTTCTTCCTCATTTTTCGGAACTTCTGATAATAGTAAATCGTTGGCTCTTTGAGGGCGTGGTAGGTACATACAAGAGATTAGTGTAAGATTAGAATTTGGGTTAGATGTAGTGCCAGGAGGTTCTGTTTCTATCTGGCTAGCTTCAGAGTACTTCACCATCTACTAAGTGATGCGTTTCATTGTGAATGGTGTGTTCTGTGCTAGGTCTACCCTTTACTGCACAATGCTGTTCCTTCGATGCTATTAAAACCAGGATGTTATCAAAATATATGCACAGTGGCAGACTGGAGTCTGCAGAAATATTTCCAGTGGTGGGGAGGGGGGAAGGCGCGTCGGGGCTGGAGTGCATGATTCTGAAACTGGCACTCTGTGTACAAATCAGCTGGTCAGTTACGAGGTGCATCAAGCTACAAGACCCTAACTCTATAAGCGCTACAACTGGTCAAAGCTAAGGTTTATCAGTATTGTGGAGAATTCTTATCTGGAAGAGTATACTGTAGCGAATAAAAACTCTTTACTCCAGATTCCAGGGAGGGTTGGGGGCGATGGGTGAAAGTGCCCTTTTGCCTATCCTCCACTCCCCACCTCCTCCCCTCCCCCTCCCCTTCCCCCTCGCGGACGCCAATGGCTGGCCCGTTCATTTTGAGAACATCAGAGTTGCAGTAACCTTTCTGAGAAACTGTTCTAGATGTCCTTGCGCGTCAATCTTACCACTCACAACAGCAGTGGGAATGTCGGTTATCGCTCAAACAACTGGTTTTCGGCTCTTATCAGTTTCCCAACCCTTCTTTAAGCTAATTGTTAAAGCCCGTCACAATACCAGTTCTTGTAATAACCGATTTTCAGTCTTTTATTTACATTATTTTCTCTAGTAAACGTAGAAATTAAACAAAGATTAAACAATTTTTACTTTCTCAGTTTCTTGATAAATGGAATCAAAATGTCAAATTAAATACCCTTATGATGACCTGCAGCCGTTCAGAACGAAATTAGAATTATATTAATACCGTCAGCTGCTCACGTGTGTCGATATATATCAACGGCGACAGGTGACAATGTGTGCACGTCTGGGACTCGAACCCGGGATCTCCTGCTTACATGGCAGGTGCTCTGCCCATCTGAGCCACCGAGGGCACAGACGATAGTGTGACTGCAGGTACTATCTCGCGCACGCCTCCCGCGAGACTCACATTCTCACCTTGCATGTCCACACACTACATTCGTAGTGTCCCACACCGACACACTCATTACTCGTGGAACACATTCTTACCAAGTCCAGTTCGGGGAATACGTGTGCATCTTCACAGAAGAAGGTCATGGCTGGTATTGCCAGAACCATATACTTATATTGATATGGACATGTCTTCCACGAGGAATGAGTGTGTTGGAGTTGGACTCTACGACTGTAGTGTATGGACATTCAAGGTGAGAATGTGAGTCTCGCAGGAGGCGTGCGCGAGATAGTCCCTGCAGTCGAACCATACACTGTGTCCTCTGTGCCTCAGATGGATAGAGCGTCTGTCATTTTAGCAAGAGATCCCGGGTTCGAGTCCCGGTCGCGGCACACATTTTCACTTGTCCACGTTGATATTTATCAACGCCCGCAAGCAACTGACGGTATTAATATAATTCTAATTTCTTTAAATTAAATAGTCAAATAAAACTTTGTCCGATCTTCGCTGCTGGCGAGTGCTTCTATACTACAGAAAACTGGCAATATTATCCTACTGATTATAGTTTTTAGAAGCTCTGCTCAAAAATTATATTGTAATCGGTTATCACAGCACTATGCAGGCATTACGTATAGTCCAGCGATAAAGAGTGAAAACTGCGGCAGGAGAACTCTCTTTTTCGTTTTAATTTCTCTGTTTTTAAGGGCTAAAAGCAGATAACGGCATACTACGTAGACACAGCAGCAGATCAGGCACTTTCTACTTTTATCCAGAACTATGAATGATTTGTTAAATTTTCACTTTTTTCCTTGTATGATGTCGCAAGTCGACCAAATCTAACTTTGTTCTTCACTCGTACCGCATATCGTAAAATACTTCCAGACTTCCAGATGGTGCCATTCTATGTTACAACTGACGTTCGACAACAGCGAGAAACTGTGTCCAGTCTCGCGCTCTGCTTGTATAACAGGCACAGTATTGTCTCGGCAATGTTGGACCAATCCATTTGTTGCTCGTTTCTATCAGCAGTGTTATTAAAGTGGCATACATAACTTTTCCCATTTTTTTCTGTAATAACGCCGTATTTCAGTGCTATGGAAATCTTACGAATAAAAAATACTCGTCTTTTTTTAAAAAGGTTTATTTGAAAACTAAAAATTTTACTACGACATCTGTGGCTAATTGATATATCTGTTTTTACGTGGTTATCAGGAAAAAATGAAAAGATACTTGTTATAACCGAGAGCAAACAAATACTGAAAGACATCGGTTATTCAGAACTAAAATACCCATGTCGTTTTAACTGATCGGTTTTTCTATCTATAAACTGCAGTGTCGCCATAGAAAAGTGTGTCGCTCCATCAATGTCCATAGCAACTTTGAGATATGTGTTTATGCGCAATATCGGCAAATGGAAACACGAAGAGGTAATAAGCACCTTAGCGATAGAATTTATTTCACAGTCAGAAAAGTCGAGTGACAGGCAAGACTGAATCACTGTAATAGAAATTATATGGAAAGCTGTGTAAGGGAAAATTTCCAGTTCTTTCGTGGATTCCAAAATTGAAGCAAATTCCGGGACACCAAGGTGACATAGTCTTATACGGATAGTATTCCATGACTAACGTAATTGGCCCATATACTGTACTGGTATACGGATAATATTACACGACTAACGTAATTTACCTGAAATAATTTACAAACATGTTACTGTAACATTCGCTACTACTCATTACGCTAATTCACCTTCAGCCATTAAGCGCAAATCTCAGTTATGATACGTGCGCCAAACAAAAATTTATCAACCTAGTAACTCAAGACAACTACAAACGATCATTGTGTGCAAAATAAATAGAACACTTCATAAGAAGAACATGACGGGTTTGAATCATTCCCACCGCAAAGGATGAAAAATTCAGGCTCGCACACAAGACCACTTGATAACTAACCAGAAATTCAGATTAGTTGTAGCTTCGGTGACAATCGCCTTTTTTACATTTTCCCCGTAAACTAGATAATTATGAAACGTAAGCAACTACTGTAAAATATCTGCGGCAACGGCCTTGCCGCGGAGGTTGCATCGGTTCACGTGGGATCACCGAAGTTAAGTGCGTTGTCGGGCGTTGAAGGCACTTGGATGGGTGATCATCCAGGCTGCCATGCGCTCTTGCCATTTCTCGGGGTGCACTCAGCCTCATGATGCCAATCGAGGAGCTACTCGACCCAATAGTAGCGGCTCCGGTCAAAAAATACCAACATAACGACCGGGAGAGCAGTGTGCTGACCCCCGCCCCTCCTGTTCGCATCCTCCACGGATGATGACACGGCGGTCGGATGGTGCTGTCCCAGTAGGTCACTCGTGGCCTGAAGACGGAGTGCTTACAAAGCAAACTACTCTCCAGTGGATGGTCGTACTACTGAGACCTTGATGCCTGGCATCAATAACAGATGGCAGCACAAGAGGTTGGCTTACGCCTACTGCCGAATTTTGCGATCTGTCGTAAGCCTGCGTAAGCACGTAGGGCCTTCCGTCTTAAGTGCAAGCATATCCATTGCGTTTTCTGTCACGCGACTTGAGTGGAATATTTCATTATTTCTGAAATTTTATAGAAATGTTTTTCGTTGTATATCCTCACCATCGGTACTGAATTTACTGTAAAATTACTTGCTCACTTTTCGGAACTTCCGTTCATAGTAAATCGATACTATTTGAAGCCGTGGTAGACACGAGTCTAGTGTGCTTCACCTTCAGCACCTTCTGTGTCAGTCTCGGTTAATATGTCGCTGATTTCACAACGAACAGTTCGTTGTCTACTGAGTATACTGTCTGTTGCACGACACTATCCCTCCCACGCTGCTAAATGTAGGTCGTCGGCAAAATATGACTGCAGTGGAACAAGGGCGTCTGCAGAAATTTCCCCAGGAGGTGGTGGTGGCATTGGTAGTGGTGTGTGTGTGTGTGTGTGTGTGTGTGTGTGTGTGTGTGTGTGTGTGTGGAGGACTATTACTATGAAACTCACACAGTCCAGACCGCCAAGGAAAATAAACCTTGAGATTTGGAAAGAGTGTTGATCTTATACCGCTTATACTGCATATTTCAAAATTCCACCTCTAAGGGGGAGACACAGGACATGAAAGGATTTCTGAATCATGTAGCTATTAAGGTAATTTTGAAGCTAGGCATACGAACATTTGTATCTGGTTTCTAGGTCAGAAATAAAGAAATATGTGTTCCAGTATCTTTGGGAATTTAACCTCTATGAGGTGAAATAGTGGATGAACATTTTATTTTGAGATAAATAATTATGGAAGAACTATGAAAGTATTTTTAAGGCTACATCTACGAAAATTGGTATTTGACTTCAAGGCTACAAATAAGAAAATACGTGTTTCGGTGTTTTTGGAAGTTCAACCCCTAAGGGGATGAAATAGAGTGAGCTGGTGCGTTTCTGGCACCAGTTTCCGTCGATCGTTGTTTCGATCTTTGAGTCGCGGTCCAGAGGACACTGCTCCCTAAGCGACTGTAGTAGTTCTCTGTGCAGCCCAACATCGGGCTTACCACGCTTACACTGGACACAGTTGTCAACAAATCGCCTGCCATCGCGATATAGGTTGAGCCAAAACATGTATTCCTGAACTCGGTTCAAGCTCTTGAAGAACCCCAAATGACCCCCGTCCGCCGACTCGTGGAAATATCTGAGTGCCATGCTAACTCGTTCCTGTGGAATACAGACCTTCACTTGGCCACGGTTGGCTCCCCCTTTACACAAGAGGCCCGCACGAAGGCAACAGCTAGTGACGACGTCGCCATCCACAAACTGCTGCATATTCGGTCCCCACCCGGCGTCCTCGGCCTGTTTGCCGGCTAAGTCGAAGAAGAAGCCGGGTGTCTCGGAGAGAAGGAAATTCACCCCCAGATCCGGCTCCACGTTTCTGAAATTGGTTCATTATGAAAGCATTATGAAAGCATATCTGACAATTCGTATTCGGCTAATCTGTTACAATTTTTAAAAACTACGTGTTTCACTGGTTTTTAACTTCGAACATAAGGGGATGAAAATTTTAATGAAATATTTATTGCGTTATATTAAAATATTTTAAATCTGCATCTACGAAAACCGGTATTTCACTTCTCAATTAGATATAAAGAAATATGCGTTATACAAACAAGAATACAAACTGCTTGATTAACAAAAACCTTGGACCCCAGCTGTCAGCATTGCTTTTTGGTCATTCAGCAAAAGACCATGCTTCAACGGCGTTAAGTTTAGAAAAGTTTAGAAAGTGTTGCAGTTTATAAAAGACATAAAAAAAACGATTAAAGAAAAAATGCTTTGCAGGCCATGAACGGTCTAAGTAAGTAAAGAAGCGGATGATAAGCTAGCTATTTATGCAAATAAGTTGGTCAGTTTAAGTTCCGAGACATGTCATGCAGCAGGAACGGAATCCTATATTTGCTACGATTGGCTAAAGGAAAAGTTTTGCAGAATCACGCGAAATCACTTCTGCAAGTGGCTGAGAATCTCGTAATGAATAAAAATTCTGTACTGAGAATTCCAAGGTGGGAGAGGCGAGATTCCTCCCCCCCCCCCTTCCCCCTTCTCAGAATCCTATCCTTCTTTACCTACAGCAAAAAATAAATAAATAAATAAAACTAGAGAAATTTCTACTGTGAAACTATTTGCATACAAGAGAACGGCCATTAAAATTTAACTCTTCAAAGTTTTAAGCCCTGCCCCGTTCGAAAATTCAATTTCTTTGTAGTTGCATTTTTTAAAGGTGTACTTGTCTAGACTCCTGGAACGGAAAGGTTTTTTTTTTTAATCCGTGCTTTACAAAAGTTTCTACAGTCCATTGTTTGAAGCAGTGTCACGGCTGCCATGAGCCGCGCGGGGTACCCGCCATGTGTCCAACGCCTTGTCACGGTTCGCGCGGCTCCCCCCGTTGGAGGTTCGAGTCCTCCCTCGGGCATGGTTGTGTGTGTGTTGTCCTTAGCATAAGTTACTGTAAGTAGTGTGCAAACATACGGACTGATGGTTCAAATGGCTCTGAGCACTTTGGGACTTAACATCTGAGGTCATCAGTTTCCTAGAACTTAGAACGACTTAAACGTAACTAAATTAAGGACATCACACACATCCATGCTCGAGGCAGGATTTGAACCTGCGACCGTAGCGGTCGCGTGGCTCCCGACTGAAGTGCCTACAACCGCTCGGCCACATCGGCCGGTCTATCATGTATTCTAGAAGAGCTGCACGGTCGTCAGTGGCGCCTGTTCTTTCTAGAACAGTTACTATCTTCATATCTATGGTTAAACGTCACCCAGCCATTGACCTTCGTCTGTGCGAATGCGCACAGGCTACCGGAAATCTTACGGGAATCGTCACCTTAGTGTGAGCCAGTAATGAGTGGATGGACAAATACCTATTAAGTACATTACGTAATCGGATTGTGGGCGGTTCGGGGTGTGAGTCTCACGGGAAGCGTGCGAGGGATAAATTCCTGCAGTCGTGCTGTTCATTTGTGCCCTCGATAGCTCAGATGGACTGAGCGTCTGCCTTGTAAGCAGGAGATCCTGGGTTCGAGTCCCAGTAGCGGCACACTTTTCAGCTGTCCCCATCGAAGTATATCAACAATTAATTATCAGTTGTGTAGGTGATTCGATGAACCCTTTGCCAGGCACTTAAATGTGTTTTGCAGGGTATCCATATAGATGTAGATGATAACTCGTCCCGTGTCGCACTTGCTCAAAAGGATTCATACTGCAGAATGCATGCAAACATACTCACCGAAAATACGGACGAATATCAAGTGCAGGCTGCCGAGTGCTGCATATCCAGCTTAGACAGATCGGCTTTTCCTGCCAAGAAGAACAGGAAGTTGCTGTCTAGGAACAATCAGAGGTAGAGGAAGGGCTGATAAATACTCCTTGAATTGCAGACTAAACGTAAATAACGAAAATACATTTTTGGTAAAAATTGGTCAAAACAATCGTTTGCCCTCCGTATTGGATTAGCTGTTTTGAATATTGAAAATCTGACTTCAGATTCGTTTTCAGCGACATTAAGAATATATGTGTAACACTCAGTTCATGCAAATCGAAGTAATAATATAACTAAATGTTTTCCCTAAACTTTGAACACTTTTTTTTTCGAGTAACGATTTTCTCAGAACGGCATGCAGCATAAATTAAAAGTGGTTCGATCTCTTAACTTCTACCTCTGACCCCTAAAAGTAAACACTTTTCTTAGGAACTTATAGCTATAATATGACATTTGTTAATATTAACTAATTTTTGTGTAGGCATAAGGAGTGAAACAAACCCCTCAAAATCGAACTCAAAGTTCGAATTAGCACTGTATCGTTAAATTTAAGGTTGTTTCATTGCGGTTAGGTATGCGCTCCCATTAATTTTATGTATTATCGACTGATGTTATCCATTTTCAAGTTCAGAGAAATAATGTAGTATCAACTGATGTTTCCCATTTTTGAATTCAGGTAACATCTGAGGTGCCACACTGCACGCACTCTGCGTACTCCAGTCTCGCAAGCCCTTGATCAAATCATAATTACGGGCGCCATTTTTTATTGAAAATCTAAAATTAAGCTCATAGTATTGTCACTCGTAATTCCCAAACAGATCGTTCGAATGTATTTTCATTGTCTCAAAAAAAATTTCAAATTTACCCTTTTTTGCTCATTTGTATGAGAACCTGGCCGTAACGCCGGAATATAGTCACGAGATTTTTTTTCAGAGACGCTGTACGTTCGCGAGAAGACTTTCGTTCTGCGCGTGTCGAAGGACATTCCTCAGATATTACTGTGTGTGTGCTACTCAGTCGTGCCATTTAAGTGTACATCTTTGCATAGTTTTCCTTTCACGATGTAAACAGTGTTCCGCTCAGTTGCTAACTGGCCAGTGAGTGGTTCCGAAGGTGTCGGATGTGCGGTGCGTTCGGTCTGCTAGGACAACAGCAGACTGGCGTGGTGCGATGGCAGAAGCAGACACTGAGGGAGCTAGCTGCTGGGACGCAAGCGAACAATTTATGCCAAGTAAGACGAAGAGGACTATTCTAAAATTACGAGCCGTCTAAAAAGTGTTTACCATTGGTAAATCTTGCTGTTGAGTCTGACAAAACTGACAGTTTTTCCTAGAGATACAGGAAATCCCCCCACCCCCACTCAATGAATATTTGGTTGTGATGACAGGCCGATTGGTAGTGTAGCCCGAGATCTAAGTTAGGTTGGAAGGTGGTAATTTGATTGAGAGTTGTTTACGCCAACGATTATGAATGCCGACTAAACGTTGTGCGAGCAGATTGCCCTGTAGCGTAGCCTAGTGTTTCCGTCCGCGCCACATTTAACACACTTTCTCTAACTGTGTACAAAAGTCTCACAACAGCCACGATAACTACGTTTCTGGTGGGGGGAGGGTAGAGTCCACTATGTAACTTTCACGGCAAATTTTAGTAACCGCATAAACTAACCGAAATAGAAGCGTCATTTTAACTATATTTCCTTTTGTGGGAAAATAATGGTTCTCCTCTTTTGGCAGCAACTGTAATATGTAGGCGACTTATTAGTTTTTTTTAAACTCTGAATCATGATCTCAATAGACGCAGTGCTTTTTTTTACGTTACTTGATTTGTGGTCTATAGTAAACAATGCAACGAATTGGTAAATTCTTTGAAGTTTGACGTGTGTTACATAGACGACGTCTGCAATGTTCGTAAGGCCAAGTTTGCATATATTCGGTGTCTGTTTTTTTGGCCATGTACTGTATAATTAAGGGGAGGAGGATTATGTTCAAGGAGCAGTGCATTAGCAGTCTATGGAGAAATTGAGAATTTGGATCTAACGAACGGCATGCTCGGGCAGTTCGTGATATTCTGTTGACCACTGTGTAATTCGGACACAGTGATCATTGCCTCTCCCTAGTAACCAGGGGACTCGGGTGCTAATCCTGGTCTGGCACAAATTTTCAACAGTGCCCATTGACTAAAGTCTGTGCCCATTGTCAGCTAATATCATTGTTTCGGTGTTAAATAGTATTTTGTTCGCGATACGTGGTTTAGCTTTTTCATGGATAACAGCTTTGAAAAGCGTACAGGTTATATTGATATTCGCTCGTCGTTAGTCCAAGGCAACTATAGCGATTTATAAACACAGTTGTACTTCGTATTAAGCCCACATACGTAATTGTGTCCTGTGTTTCTTTACCAAGAACTACTCCGTAAGTAATTCCCCTGTGGTGGTATTTTGTTATAGTATTTTGTTTAAATATTTATAGACTGCAGGCTTGGATGAAATATGAAACACATGTCCGAAGTTCCTGTTGATATTGCAGATACTGTTTCATCCGTACTAGGGGCCAAAACATTTCATCAAATACAGAAGGACACAATTTGTCTCGAGATTTAGCAATTTTTCGTAATAGAGGCCTTGCGTCGATATGTTTTTCTCTAATTCTTGTTTGGATTTAATCTTAAAACACACTAACTCTTCCACCACTTATTCGATATGTGTTTTCATCCCTTTCGTAGCCTAGAGTTCCTAAACGGTCGATAATATTAATAATTTCCTTTCTCAATTTTATTTTCTGTAAAATCTCCTGTTTATGGTTATTGCTAACATGTTTCACGTTCTCACTTTTATTATTTTTATTTTTCTAGTTTTGTGCCTTGTAGCCAAATTTTCTTTGAATCTGGTTTTCAATTCTGAAATAGTAACAGTTGAAGGTCAAGAGAAGATTGCGGTCTATTTGAGGAGAGTGGCTTGGAGATTTTTTATAACAGACGTATACAGGTCATGGGGATCCTTACCTATATACATTTACTTCGAGTGTGATGTAGCCCATTCTCTTGTCATGATCTCGGCTGTATCGTAGCACATTGTCTCGGTTAGGTTGGAGATTTCTGTTGAGAGTTGCCGAAGTCAACGAAAGTGATTACAAAGTAAAGACTGTGCTAACAGAACGATCTCTAGCGTAGTCCAACACGTTCTTTCTGTCCTTTTAAAGCCTCTTTTAATTAAAAATAACTAAAGCTGCAAGATACAGTCACAAAAACTGTATTACGTAATAGAGTAATCCCAGACTATTGTTGTGTAAGTTGTGTGCGTACACTATTTTTTTTGTTAGTGAATATACACTTTTTTACTCATTTCCTGGGTTTCAGTTTTTCCCCGTTTTCTGGCAAAAAACCTTTTCCTGTGAAGGGCCCATTAGCTTGTCGGTTATATTTGTGACATTCTCGACGGTCAGTAATTTCGTGATAGTCCATCCACCGGCGTCATTGTTAACATCCGATATAGATTTAAGTATTAGGAAGGCTAATATGAAGCTAATGCATGAGTAGGTCTAATAATTAATAAAAATAGGAATGCGGGTAAGCTACTACATACAGCATACTGAACGCATTGTTGTGGCCAAGATAGCCACGAATCCCACGCCTACCAAAGTCGTAAAAGTAGTCCTCAGATGATGAAGAAATTGATGGAATGTGTGATGAGATAAAAGAAATCATTCAGATAGTGATGGGAGATGAAAATTTAATATTAATGGGTGACTAGAATTCGACAGTAGGAAATGGAAGAAAAGGAAACATAGTAGGTGAATATGGAATGGGGGTAAAAAATTAAAGAGGAAGCCGCCTGGTAGGCTTTTGCCCAGAGCATAACTTAATCATAACTAACACTTGGTTCAAAAATCATGAAAGAAGGTTGTATACGTGGAAGAGACCTGGAGATACTGCAATATTTCATATAGATTATATAATGGTAAGACAGAGATTTAGGAACCATATTTTAAATTGTATGACATTTCCAGGGGCAAATGTGAACTCTGATCACAATATATTGATTATGAACTGTAGATTAAAACTGAAGAAACTGGAAAAACGTGGGAATTTAAGGAGATGGGACCTGAAAGAACTGACAGAATCAGAAGTTGTACAGTGTTTCAGGAAGAGCATTAGGGAACGATCTACAGGAATGGGGGAACGTAATACAGTGTGGTGGGGGATCTGAGTGGTGTACTGTCAAGGGGGAGGGGGTTCCTCAGGGATCAGTGTTGGGGCCGCTATAGTTCCTTATTTATATAAATGATATGCCCTCAAGTATTACGGGTAACTCTAAAATATTTTTGTTTGCTGATGACACTAGCTTGGTAGTAAAGGATGTTGTGTGCAACATTGACTCCGTTTCAAGTAGTGCAGTACATGACCTCAGTCCATGGCTTGTAGAAAATAAACTAACGTTAAATCACAGTAAGATTCAGTTTTTACAGTTTCTAACACACAATTCAACAAAACCTGACGTTTTAATATCACAGCATAGGCATATGATTAGTGAAACTGAACGGTTCAAATTCCTAGGTGTTCAAATAAATAGTAAGGTGTTGTGGAAAGCCCACGTTCAGGATCTTGTTCAAAGACTTAATACTGCCATTTTCACTATTCGAACGGTACCGAAAGTGAGTGATACTTCGCCAAGTAAATTAGTCTACTTTGCTTATTTCCATTCACTTATGTCGTATGGTATTATGTTTTTGGGTAACTCTTCCCATTCTAGAAGGATATTTTTGGCTCAGAAACGAGAGGTTCGGGCAAAAATTGGTGTGAGTTCACGAACCTCTTGTCGACCTCTGTTCAGGGAGTCTGGGTATTTTGACATTGGCCTCTCAATATGTATATTCCTTATTGTCGTTTCTTGTTACCAATATTAGTTTATTTCCAACAATAAGCAGCTTTCACTCGGTTAATACTCGGGAGAAATCAAACCTCCATTTGGATCGGACTTCCTTAACTCTTGTGCAAAAATGTGTGCAGTATACTGCTGCATCCATTTTCAATAAGCTGCCACTCGAATTCAAAAATCTTAGCAGTAATCCACGCGCTTTCAAATCGAAACTGGAGTGTTTTCTCATGGGTCACTCCTTTTATTCTGTCGAGGAGTTAATTGAAAAATTAAGCTGATTCTCATTGTACTGCTGATAGCGTTTGCTTAAACTTATGGACTGATTTTCTCTCAGGTTCATGAACATGTATTTTTATCTGTTATTACTTTTATGTTGTAAGTTCATGTGTCGCCCTAACCGCCGTCTGCTTCACGTCTGCTGTGCAGCGAGCTACCTTAATTTAAGTTGTAACTGTATTTTTCTTACTTGTCACTTCTTTTTCCGTGTGTTTTTGCTTTTGCTGCCTCGGAGTGTAGCGGCAGTGGGGAGTCTAGTGCGTCGCATGGTGCACCCCAGGTGTTAGATGCTTCACCCACTGTCCCTGCTGTCGAGACATTTTCGCGGGTACCGGGCGCGGCTGGCCACCCTCTCCCCAAGGGGAGTGGCGGGTTCAGCGGCGTTCGCGGCGCACGAGGCGGAGGGTCAATGTGGAGGCTGGCCGTGTGGCATCGCCCGCTCTGCCTGTGAATGGACATGTGGTTGCTCCTTCAGCAAGGTCCGAGCAGGCACACGGGGGGAGGGGTTTATTAGTTATTGGGAGCTCCAACGTTAGGCTGGTGATGGAGCCCCTTAGGGAAATAGCGGAAAGGTCGGGGAAGAAGGCCAGTGTTCACTCTGTGTGCTTGCCGGGGGGGTCTCATCCGAGATGTGGAGGGGGCCCTACCGGCGGCGCTAGAGAGCAACTGGGTGCACCCGACTGCAAATTGTTGCTGATGTCGGCACCAATGACTCCTGCCGTCTGGGTTCAGAGGTCATCCTCAGTTCGTACAGGCGGTTGGCGGAGTTGGTGAAGGCGGAAAGCCTCGCTCGCGGGGTGGAATCAGAGCTAATTATTTGTAGTATCGTTCCCAGAACCGATCGCGGTCCTCTGGTTTGGATTCGAGTGGAAGGCTTAAACCAGAGGCTCAGACGATTCTTCGGAGAGCTGGGGTGCAAATTTCTCGACCTCCGCAATGGGGTGGAGAAATGTATGGTCCCCCTGAATAGGTCAGCCGTGCACTACACGCCGGAAGCGGCTACGAGGGTAGCGGAGTACGTGTGGAGTTTACATGGGCTTTTTATTAGGTTAGAGAATTCCCTCCCTAGGCCCGACAAGACGCCTCCTGAGACGCGGCAAGGCAGGAGTAGGCAAAATGCGACAGGGAATAACAATATTAATGTGCTAATAGTAAACTGCAGGAGCGTCTATAGAAAGATCCCAGAACTGCTCTCATTAATAAACGGTCACAACGCCCATATAGTACTAGGGACAGAAAGTTGGCTGAAACCACATGTAAACAGTAATGAAATCCTAAACTCCGATTAGAATGTATATCGCAGAGAAAGGCTGGACAGTAAAGGGGGAGGCGTGTTTATAGCGATAAGAAGTGCAATAGTATCGAAGGAAATTGACGGAGATTCTAATTGTGAAATGATTTGGGTGAAGGTCACGGTTAAAGCAGGCTCAGACATGGTAATTGGATGTCTCTATAGGCCCCCAGGCTCAGCAGCTGTTGTGGCTCAGCACCAGAAGAATAATTTGGAAAATATTTCGAGTAGATTTCCCCACCAAGTTATAGTTCTGGGTAGAGATTTTAATTTGCTGGATATAGACTGGGAGACTCAAACGTTCATAACGGGTGGCAGGGACATAGAATCTAGTGAAATATTTTTAAGTGCTTTATCTGAAAACTACCTTGAGCAGTTAAACAGAGAACCGACTCGTGGCGATAATATATTAGACGTTCTGGTGACAAAAAGACCCGAACTATTTGAATCAGTTAATGCAGAACAGGGAATCAGCGATCATAAAGCGGTTACTGCAACGACGATTTCAGCCGTAAATTGAAATATTAAAAAAGGTAATAAGATTTTTCTGTTTAGCAAAAGTGACAAAAAGCAGATTACAGAGTACCTGACGGCTCAACACAAAAGTTTTGTCTCAAGTACAGATAGTGTTGAGGATCAGTGGACAAAGTTCAAAACCATCGTACAATATGCGTTAGATGAGTATGTGCCAAGCAAGATCGTAAGAAATGGAAAAGAGCCACCGTGGTACAACAACCGAGTTAGAAAACTGCTGCGGAAGCAAAGGGAACTTCACAGCAAACATAAACATAGCCAAAGCCTTGCAGACAAACAAAAATTACGCGAAGCGAAATGTAGTGTGAGGAGGGCTATGCGAGAGGCTTTCAGTGAATTCGAAAGTAAAGTTCTATGTACTGAATTGGCAGAAAATCGTAAGAAATTTTGGTCCTATGTCAAAGCGGTAGGTGGATCAAAACAAAATGTCCAGACACTCTGTGGCCAAAATGGTACTGAAACAGAGGATGACAGACTAAAGGCCGAAATACTAAATGTCTTCTTCCAAAGCTGTTCCACAGAGGAAGACTGCACTGTGCTTCCTTCTCTTGAAGTCGCATAGTTGACAAAATGGTAGATATCGAAATAGACGACAGAGGAATAGAGAAACAATTAAAACCGCTCAAAAGAGGAAAGGCCGCTGGTCCTGATGGGATACCAGTTCGGTTTTACACAGTGTACGCGAAGGAACTTGCCCCCCTTCTTGCAGCGGTGTACCGTAGGTCTCTAGAATAGCGAAGCGTTCCAAAGGATTGGAAAAGGGCACAGGTCATCCCCGTTTTCAATAAGGGACGTCGAACAGATGTGCAGAACTATAGACCTATATCTCTAGCGTCGATTAGTTGTAGAATTTTGGAACACGTATTATGTTCGAGTATAATGACTTTTCTGGAGACTAGAAATCTACTCTGTAGGAATCAGCATGGGTTTCGAAAAAGACGGCCGTGTGAAACCCAGCTCGCGCTATTCGTCCACGAGACTCAGAGGGTCTTAGACACGGGTTCACAGGTAGATGCCGTGTTTCTTGACTTCCGCAAGGCGTTTGACACAGTACCCCACAGTCGTTTAATTAACAAAGTAGGAGCATACGGACTATCAGATCAGTTGTGTGCTTGGATCGAGGAGTTCCTAGATAACAGAACGCAGCATGTCATTCTCAATGGAGAGAAGTCTTCCGAAGTAAGAGTGATTTCAGGTGTGCCGCACGGGAGTGTCATAGGGCCGTTGCTATTCACAATATTCATAAATGACCTGGTGAGTGACATCGGAAAGTCTCTGAGGCTTTTTGCAGATGATGCTGTGGTGTATCGAGAGGTTGCAATAATGGAAAATTGTACTGATATGCAGGAGGAGCTGCAGCGAATTTAGGCATGGTGCACGGAATGGCAATTGAATCTCAATGTAGACAAGTGTAATGTGATGCGAATACATAGAACGATAGGTCCCTTATCATTTAGCTACAAAATAGCAGGTCAGCAACTGGAAGCAGTTAATTCCATAAATTATCTGGGATTACGCATTAGGAGTGATTTAAAATGTCGACTGTCAATGGTAAGAAAAGTGTTTCTAAAGAAGAAAAATTTGTTAACATCGAGTATAGCTTTAGGTATCAGGAAGTCTTTTCTCCGAGTATTTGTATGGAGTGTAGCCACGTATGGAAGTGAATAATGGACAATAAATAGTTTGAACAAGAAGAGAATAGAAGCTTTCGAAATGTGGTGCTACAGAAGAATGCTGAAGATTAGATGGGTAGATCACATAACTAATGTGGAGGTATTGAATAGGATACTGGAGAAGAGAACTTTGTGGCACAACTTGAATAGAAGATGGGGTCGGATGGTAGGACACGTTCTGAGACATTAAGGAATCACCAATTTAATATTGGAGGGCAACGTGAAGGGTAAAAATCGAGGAGGGAGACCAGGAGATGAATACACTAAGCAGATTCACAAGGATGTAGGTTGCAGTTGGTACTGGGAGATGAAGCTTCCACACGATACAGTAGCATGGAGAGCTACATCAAACCAGTTTGTGGACTGAAGACAACAACAACAACAACAACAACAACAACAACAAGGTATTTGTCTCATGTGTAACCTTCAACAGAAGTGGGGCAGACAAGAGGGTTAGATTATATGTACTTTCCATTGAAATTGATCCATAATGGGGAGATACTCAATGGGAAAATAATATGCTAATTTATTATCCACAGACCGCAAATGGACTGATCATGAACGAGGAATGAAAATTTGGTCACACTTCTGATAGTACACGTATTATTTGACCCCCCCCCCCTCTCTCTCTCTCTCTCTCTCTCTCTCTCTCTCTCTCTCTCTCTCTCTCTCTCTCTCTCTCTCTCTCTCTCTCTCTCTCACACACACACACACACTCAATCGCGCGCGCGCGCTTGTTCTACTAAGTAATTCAATTCATTAATGGTGTCGGAAGAGATGGTTAGCAAGAAATCCTTTAGGCTCCTCGTAAACTGAAATCTGTCAGTAGTAAAGCTTTTTATGGCTGCCGGCAAGTTATTGAAAACATCGTTCTCCTTAATGATGGAGACTTTCTTGCACCAAAATAATTAACTTACCAATTTTTGTGGAGATTATTCACTTCTAGTTATGACTTCATGAAATGAGCTGTTGATTTGAAAATATTCATTTGTTTTTAAACACAATATTCACGGGGAGAACGTATCTTCCATCTCCACCATGTTAACTGATCTATTTATATGACCCTTATCCTAAGTTGTGTTATATTAACGGTAAAACACAAAACATTTCTTACATGCATTTCCACTATTTTCCAACAAGCTGACAATTTTTCATGAATAATATATTAATAGTGAAATTTTTAGAAAAATTTTGAAAGACAGGTTTTGCGGGCAAATTTCAAAAATTAAAAGACCATATTGTTCATTATAATACAATTTCTCCATGGTTTTTAATTCCTACTCCGAAGTTTTCTTTTGTTTCCTTTACTGCTTGCTCAGCAAACAGATTGAATAACATCGGGGATAGGCTACAACCCTGTCTCACTCTCTTCCCAACCACTGCTTCCCTTTCATATCCCTCGACTCTTCATGCCCTCGAGTAAGAAAACTGGTCGTTAGAATTCCATGGTTCTGGGATAAATGGTTTGAGAGGAAAGGTACATTTAGTTAGAAAAGTTACGGAAAATTTAAAGTTGTATTGCACTTACCGTCGTATATGCACTCATTTAAATTCATAATTTCTTTCACTTTCCAATAGTACGCATGCTGTACATAAACATAACATTTGTTTCATGATATTTACTTTTTTATTTCTTGCAAGTCTTCTAGAACTTCTTTCGAAAACTTTGTGGGTAGATCTTGGCATTTGTTTTGTTCAGAAACGTTATTACTCTAGCAAACAACTGACTACGAGACAAGAAAAAATGTATTCAATAGGTGAAAGCTCAAAGCTACCGGTAAAATGTCCCTAGGCTTATCATCTCAAAGAAGAGATGGCACAGAGAAACAAGTGGGCATGTCTTACATAGCAAGCTGCCATTTAAACCGACATTTAGAACCTTCAAATACGGATTTGGACTAAAATACTTTCATATTCACACTAAGTGTAAATAAAACTGGTACAATCACCAATAAACAAAATTATTTTCATTGTTTTCGGGGTTCCTTTTGCCTTTCGGAATAAATATGTTGCGAATCAGTAGTTAACATGCCTGGTTCCCCATACAGGAGACGACTAGAAACTTCCGAAATGTGGTGGTGTAGAAGAATGCTAAAAAAGTTTTGATCGAATAGCTGATGGGGAGATACGAAATCAGATTAGGGAGCAGAGAAATTAATGGCACAAATTGACAAAAAGAAGCGATCGTGGGTAAATGTCATATTTCGATTCCACCCATCCGCTGTGACCCACGACGTTCTGCATGACGTTGATTAGTTGCATTTCGAAGGATACCAGTGGCCTTATTAAATGTTAACTGCGATTGCCTTCGTTTCTAGAGCAATTTATAATGTTCGTTAACTATGATTTTTTTCGGAATATATCGTGATGAACTCTGGGAGGAACCACAGAACACAGCTTAAATTGTCGTTGAAGAAACGAGTAGTGATTGTATTTTTATCTTTCTTATCCGACACGTTGGGGAATCCAAGGTATAATGGGGTACACAGTTGAAAACTTTGATCAAATGTACAAAATTGATAAATAAGAGAGTTACAAATTTTTATATGAACACATTATGATGTATTAATCACAAAAATACAAGAACATTGCCATAAAATAAAACAACAATATTTTCTCACTCAAAAACAGAAATTTATAACATTTGCACGCGTCACAATGGGGTGGTAAATACAAGTGATTACAAAAACGTATAAAATTATCCGAAATGCAGAAAATATTGGCTTGCTCGTTATTTTTTTTTTTTAGTTTAAAGTGAGTATTAATGTCAAACTACAGTTTTCATGAATCGTATCCTTTTCTTGAGGCTGTTTACAAAATTCACACACGGCGAGACACTCATCATCTTCGCTATCTATTCCTGCACAAGAATCGTGTGTCAGTTTTTTGCAGGTGGAACAAGCGACCCAACTTCCAACTGATTTTGAATATAACCCACCACAATATACACATTGACAGTCAGAACTTTCCTCATAATCACTCTCGTTAGTATTGTATTCTCTCTCCTTTTTTCCATTTACCTTCAGAATCTTTCTCTCTTTTTTGAGTTCTTAATTTTATTCTCTTTCGCAGAAAGTTTTCTGTTTGCTCTTTCTTCTTTGTCAATGTTCTATTTTCTATTTCTCCCATTAATGACTTTTAACTCTTTTTTTTGTACGGCGAATCAGTTAAAACAACGTTGTTCCCCCTTTTCAGTCTCGCTCTTTTCTTGCTTTCGTTAACTTTTGACAAGAAAATCAGAATCTCAGGTGAAATATGAAATGAGGAGGTTGTGTTGTCAGTTGTCATCCAAGAGCACCCAAGATTAGAACAATTAGCCCCAATAACTTTGTTATTCTTAGGCGGCAGTTCATTGTAACAATTCGCTGAAACCTCGTCCCCTTGATTATCCAGCCCGTTTGAGTCGTCTTTTTCAGCTAGTGTGCTAGTTGGAGGCAATTCCAATTGTTCAGATATAATAACCCCTTCATCTGACGGCCTATCACGTCCGCTGTCAGTTGTGTGTGCCGGGAGGAAGTGTGCGTCGTGAATATGGATGGGTCCGTGGGCCATATTGCAGTAGCTTCGAAACCTTTAATAGCGGTTTTCATTGTTGCGCTTTAGACGAAAGCTGAACCAAAAAGCGTTGAAATTTGAAAGATAGTTACGACTTTCGCTGCATGGTTCCGTAGCCATTTTCGAAGCTGATCACTATAACGAGTATTTATAAAACAAACATCAAGCGGCTGAAGTCTGTGAGAGCAATGTGGTGGTAAAGAAACGCCACTCTCCCTCGCGTAGTCCATAACGTCAATGTTCGTGGTATGTGCTGAGTGGCCATCTGATATAAGGAGAACTGGGACCTGCTTTGATGCCTTAGAAAATACCACTAATTGTGGAAACCATACAAAGAAGGACTCTGTGGCCATACATGCTGTGCTGTGGACCTCAGCGCAACCTCCTGCTGCCTGTCCTAACTCAAATTCTTTCTGCTTCTTCTTTCGTGGAAAAATAATCGTAGGAGGAATGTCAGCTCCGCTTGCTGACGTACTAATGAGGCTGGTTGCAGTTTCGCCCCTTTCTGCAGATGTTAACGATCGCACTGGACGGTTCCCTTTGCAAGCTGCGAAGTTCGATTAGTTTTTAGCATTAACCGAGACGCCTGTTCCATCACAATTAGTTATTTGAGAAGTCATTAGTTTGTGATTGTCAGTTACATCTGTAAGCAACGAAAAAAACCTATCGACAGCTACTTTATTAAAATCCATGATTCTTGTACCAGATGTTGCTTCGGGCTTGCGAACAAACCCGCATTTGCTTCTTCATTGTTTCATGATGTAATAAAGATTTCGATTTGTTTTGCTCGAAATTTTCGAAAAGGTATCTGTGAAACGTGCAAAAATTGAAATGGCAAAACTGTGCACCTGCCGAAATACGAGTGCGTATACTCATTTGAAAAAATGTTCCTAAACTGCTTCTGATACGCTAGAAGTTACCTCACAGTAAACAGCAATTGTAGTTGACCATTTGCCTGCACCGTATAAAGTACGGCCAATAAAATATTTTTGTAGGGAGGACACATCATCTCATCCTAAATGGAGAGTTCATCTATACGTGTAAAAGTAACCACTTGTGCCAGAGGGAAGCGTGTTGGGAGCCTTACTGTTCATGTTGTATATTAACATTACAGATAATATAAGAAAGCTCACATATTTCGAAAATGATGCCGATATCGACATTGAGGTAACAAAGGTCGTGTGAAGCGATATGCACATACAGGGGATAGTAAAAATGTGACCACCTATACTTGCATCTACATGGATACTCTGCAAATCACATTTAAGTGCCTGGCAGGTTGTTCATCGAACCACCTTCACAAGTCTCTATTATTCCAATCTCGCATAGCCCCCGGAAAGAATGACCACCTGTGTCTTTCCATACGAGCTCTGACTTCCCTTATTTTATCGTTGTGGTCGTTTCTCCCTACGTAGGTCGGTGTCAACAAAATATTTTCGCATTCGGAGGAAAAAGTTGGTGATTGGAATTTCGTGAGAAGATTCCGTCGCAAAGAAAAACGCTTTTCTTTTAATGATGTCCAGCCAAAATCCTGTATCATTTGTGTGACACACTCTCTCATATTTCGCGATAATAGGAGGACGTGCTGCCTTTCTTTGGACTTTTTCGATCTACTCCGTCAGTCCGATCTTTTAAGGATCCCACATTTCCCAGCAGTATTCTAAAAGTGGACGGACAAGCGTAGTGTAGGCAGTGTCCTTTGTAGGTCTGTTACGTTTTCTAAGTGTTGTGCCAATAAAACGCAGTCTTCGGTTAGCCTTAACCGCAACATTTTCTATGTGTTCTTTCCAATTTAAGTTGTTCGTTATTGTATAATAATAATGGCGTGTGACGAGGGCATCCCATCGGGTAGATCGTTCGCCTGGTGCAAGTCTTTCGATTTGACGCCACTTCGGCGACTTGCGCGTCGATGGGGATGAAATGATGATTAGTACAACACAACACCCAGTCCCTGAGCGGAGAAAATCTCCGACCCAGCCGGGAATCTAACCCGGTCTTCTAGGATTGACAGTCTGTCGTGCTGACCACTCAGCTACCGCGGGCGGACGTTAGTTATTGTAACACCTAGTTAGTTAGTTGACTTTACGGCTTTTAGATTAGACTACAACTTCTCTGATAGTGATTCGTCCATTCTGCTTCACCAGCAATATTGCGGGATCAGTAACGACCTGATTTGCGGATATTGCGGGCGTACCTTAACTGGCTTCTGTCTTCATAGATTAGCGGCTACTTTTGAAATGGTTGTACCACTCCTTTAGCCCTGCAGTACCCATTACTTTGTCCACAAACACACGATGGTTTCAACTTGAGAATCGCCAAGCTTGGAGCCAAATGTGATGTAAAGACGTCATTTTGCTCAGAATACTAAATCCAACGTGTACGACTTGCAAGTGTTCCGAAGTAGTGGAGAAAATCAGGTATGTGTGCTAAATATGCCTGAAAACATGAGCGCATGCGCGCCCTGATACCATTGTTGATTTCAACAATTAAAAAAGGTCGGATATTTTTTGAACAGCTCATGTATATAAGCCATCGCCAGTGATGTCGAAAGAGCAAGATACCCCTAACTACGGCAGTTGTATAGGTAGTTCGAATGGAGCGGTCTATTGTCTGACGTATCTCCATAACAGCTCCGAACCGAATACCCCAAAGTCCGACAAATGGTGCAAATGGCTCTGAGCACTATGGGTCTTAACATCTATGGTCATCAGTCCCCTAGAACGTAGAACTACTTAAACCTAACTAACCTAAGGACATCACACAACACCCAGCCATCACGAGGCAGACAAAATCCCTGACCCCGCCGTGAATCGAACCCGGGAACCCAGACGCGGAAAGCGAGAACGCTACCTTCACGTCAGGAATCAAGCTGAGCTCAGAAGGGCGCAATTCCGGGGCTGTCTCAGACCGATACTGATCTTCGGCCTGACGTGGCTGCTTGTCCTGTTCCAGGGGTTGCCCCTCAGTCTGCAAGATCCGAGCAGTCGCAGAGGGTGGTCTTACTGGTAGTTGGGAGCTCCAACGTCAGGCGCGTAATGGGGCCCCTTAGGGATATGGCAGCAAGAGAGGGGAAGAAAACCAATGTGCAATCCGTGTGCATACCGGGGTGAGTCATTCCAGATGTGGAAAGGGTCCTTCCGGATGCCATGAAGGGTACAGGTTGCACCCATTTGCAGGTGGTCGCTCATGTCGACACCAATGATGTGTGTCGCTATGGATCGGAGGAAACCCTTCCTGGCTATCTGATTTGGTGAAGACTGCCAGTCTCGCTAGCCGGATGAAAGCAGAGCTCACCGCTCACCATCTGCAGCATCGTCGACAGGACTGACTGCGGGCCTTTGGTAAAGAGCTGAGTAAAGGGTCTGAATCAGAGGCTGAGATTGTTCTGTGACCGTTACGGAGATGTTTGACAAACTCAAGTGCCAGACTCTGCAAGAGAGCCGCTCTACATCGCGGTGTAGCTTGCTCGCCAGATTTCGAGAGGGTGCGTTTCTGGATGAGGTATCGAATATATTGCTTCCCCCTACTTATACCTCCCGAGGAGATTACGAATGTAAAATTAGAGAGATTAGAGAGAGCACAGGGGCTTTCAGACAGTCTTTCCTCCCGCGAACCATACGCGACTGGAACAGGAAAGGGAGGTAATGACAGTGGCACGTAAAGTGCCCTCCGCCACACACCGTTGGGTGGCTTGCGGAGTATAAATGTAGATGTAGATGAGTGTGGTGCGTGATGCGGCGCTCCCCATCCCCATATACCGATCAAATCAGTCACGACTTGAACCGAGCGTGCACGAACATTGTCCTACAAAATGATGTCCGCCTCCTGCAGAAACCGACGCCGCTTCTTTCTCTCAGTTGCTTTTCTGCTTTGAAACACAGTCTGTTTCGTTTTCGAGTCCAAACCGCTTAACAGATATTGTTCAAATTTGGCATGGAGACAGTTCGAACTCTGAGAAAGAACATAGCCCACTTTAAAAAGCAAGAAAAATTTTTTTTGCATCAGTGAACGTAAACTACATTAAAACTTACTTATTTTGCTTGTATAACTTAAGAATTCTATAATGTATAAGTACTTCAGTAGTCGCCGTGCGGGATAGTCTCTCAAACGAAATTGCTCCCACGTCCGAGGCCTTTCAATATCACGTCTTCCATTCCGTTTGTAGTTCAGAATATTTTGGGGAAGTCTGGGACGTAGCATTCTCACCAGTCTTCACGATATTTTTGAATTTTTTAGTTTCTGTTGAAAATACTTAATTTTTCTCTAGTATCTTCATTCCTAATCATTTCTTGTTGTGCAGCTCTTCGAATTTCTTAGGAACCTCATCTCTGCCGTGTGATTTTTTTTGCTTTTTTTTTTAACCATGTTTTCGCTTTCATAGCATAATACAGGAACCGCGACCACGTTATAGAATTTCGGGACAATCTTTTTGTACTTTATTGCCCAATATTCAGATAATAGTGTCACAAACAGCTTAGAATTTGTGTAATTTATTTTAAGTATCAGAGTAAAAATCAGATCCTACAGCGTAGCCTAAATGAAAGATTAAGAGACCAGTTCTAAAGCAGGATTATCCAAAACTAGTTTTAAACTGACTGAGTATTTTCCTCGGAGTGCACTTATTTTCGTTTTGTTCCTAGAAATTTTAAAGTTGTATTCATTGCATATTTCGTTCAGGTGGTATATAGATCTTTGGAGGTCATTTCGTGAACGTGAATCATGTCATCTACAAACAGAAGCACAATCAGGTATTTCTCATTCGTTATCCCAATTCCTTTGTCTTGTCATAGTTCCTGCTTTCATTTATGAAGAACGAAGTCAATGTAAATACTAAAAATGCTGACTTAATCTGCTCATTTAAATGTATACCGAACGAGCTGCCGCAGTGGTTATTACATGGTATGATGATGATGATTGGTTTTTGGGGCGCTTAACTGCACGGTTATCAGTGCCTGTACAAAGCCCCAACCTTTACACAGTCCAGTTTCGCCACCTTCACGGGTGATGATGAAATGATGACACCACAGACACCTACTTCCCGGGCGGAGAAAGCAACCCAGCCGTGAATCGAACCCGGAATCCCGTCACCAACAACGCTAGCTTCTACACGACGAGCTGTCAACTAGTACACTAGACTCGCATTCGGGAGAATGACGTTTAAATCCACATCCGGCCATCCTGATACGTTTTCCGTAACTTTCCTGAATCGCTCCAAGTAAATGCTGGGATGGTACCTTTGAAAGGGAACGGCGGACTTCTTTTACCCTTCCCTGACGCAGTGCCAACTCCTGCTCCGTCTCTAATGACCTCGACATCGATAGCACATTAAATGCAATCCTCCTTCCGTCCTTCATTTAAAGGCATAGGTTTACGCAATAAGTCGGGCGTTAAAAGTTAGAAACTGCGTACTCGTCTAAGGCAGCATAATTTCATGGCGCGCAAATTATCGAGACTATATTCACCGAGCATTTGTGAAAGGCAGCACGTGGCGACTTCCAACAAACTTCACACATAATTTCGAAACTTGGCGAAACTTTTTTTCCCTCTGATATCCCTGACAGAATGATGAAAGGAAAAAGACTTTTATCACTTCTACATTTTCGCTGTTCGTGCAGTAAGGTGTCAGCATCAGGCTTGATGTTTCACTTCATTACATCTTTACTACTCACTTTATTCGCAACACATTTGTCAGACAGTATCCATAAACGTCGCCGAATGTACCTGAAAATTATAGAATTGTACAACACCTAGTTCAGTACATAAATATTGAGACGTTTTCGAAAAACTAGCTTCTCTTACAACTGAGCGTCTTCAACTGCAAAGGGTTATGTTTCTTCAGGTCAAGTTTTTAACACATTAACTGATACGGAATGTGAACGAACTTCTGAAGGTGTTTTACAAATGGGACTTCCAGTTTTCAGACAGCAATTTGGAGAGGAGAAGGGGGCCGTGGTTACGCGGTCTATTTGGATCTTCAGTGTTTCCGCAAATGATGCTGTTGCCTGTAATAAAGTTCTGTTTGAAAGAAGCCACGCCCTCATAAGATTTCAGTGTAGTGCAAAGCATGACAACTTAGTTTAAATGTTCCCGAAATGTAAAATTGTTCGGTTCACAAAACGATATAACCTTATCCTACGAGTATAGTGCAGCGAGTCAAATTCGCAATCGCTCAATCCACATGAATACCTGGGTGTAAAAATTTCTAGAGATTTGAAATGGAACCGTCACATAGTCGCAGTCTTAGGGAAATACGGTAGCTGGCTGCAATTCGTTGGTAGAATTCTAGGAAAATACAATCGGTGTACAAAAGAAATTGCTTACAAATCACGCTTGCGACCCATCCCCCAATATTGCTCGAGATTCTTGGATCCTAATCAGATACAACTGCCCGGCGATACTGAATGTATACAGAGAAGGGCGGCACGAATGGTCACAGGTTTTTTGACCCGTTGGAGAATGTCACACAGTTTCTGATCAAATTGAACAGGCAGGCGCTTGGAAAGAAACGTAAAATATCCAGAGAAAGTCTACTTGGAATATTTCCGGAGGAATCCTTAACTGTTGAATATAGGCGAATGGTAGTCAATGGAGGGAATGACTGCGAATGATCGTTCGATTTGCGTTCTCTTCCGTAGGCTGCGATGCAAACCAATCCTGGTCATATTCCCGGTGTGAGATGTAGTTGGCAGCTCTGTAAATGCTGACCGGTGAGTCGCTTAAAGCCCAGGTGAAATTAATCTCGGAGGGACACATCACGCTCTCAACCGACTAAGTTGGCCCCTAAGGATCTCTCGTCGTTCGTTAACAGTGAAAATAGGTGCTGGGTAGGAATTCGCGTCCGGCAAAAATACTTGCGATTTGTAATTTAAAGTTGAAATTTGAAAACTGGCTCTGTCTAAAATCGAGGTATATCACTCTCTGTATGCCTAATCAGGAGTGACAGTTAGTATCCGTCAGGCACGAAATCATTGCTTAGTCTGCATGACCTGAGTTTGCATCCATAAGCAGAACGAGACGGTTCGTCGTGTCATTTGAAGTTCATACATATTCTCAACTGGTTGCCCGTGAATAACTTCAATTTTTAATCTCATTTTGTGTTCAATGATAAGTACGGTATGTTACTTTGAAGAGGAAATCATGAATACGACGAATTTACTACGTGTATTACCTATCTGACGTAATAATGAGAGTGGTAAAATGTCAGGTATGTCATTTATTGTAGTAAATGTGAGCTACAAGCCTTAAGGGCAGTCTTATCTGTGGTAAGGTGTTCCGTGATATTTGTAGTATCGTGGTATTACTTTACATCTTGAGTTATTGCGATACAGAACAGTGTTTTCTTGTGGTGATTTGTTGGAACCATTTTCAATAGTCAAACGACTGTACCAAGGAGCGATAAGGGGACCTGCTAGACAGTTGCGTTATGTGGGTTGCATGTGAATCAGGCGAAATTCAATTCGGGCGTTAGGATAGTTTTGAGCATGACTATACGTGTAGGGTCAAATGAATGATTAGAGTTGAAGAAAAACTGGATGATTAATTCAAGACAAAGAGCTTCACAAATTGATAAGTCGATAACGTGTTGGGCCACCTCTGGCCTTTCCGCGGTCAGTTACTAGGCTTGACATTCACTGATAAAGTTAGTTTATACCCTTCTGACGGATATCGTACCAAATTCAGTTCAGTTGGTTCGTTACATCCTCAAAATCGCGACCTGCTTTAAAGAACCTGCCCATTGTGCTCCAGATGTTGAAAATTGATGAGAGATATGGCGATCTTGCTGAGCAATTTATTGCCTTGCGTGTACAAACACGTAGATACGATATCCGTGTGTGGTGCGTAAATTGTCGGTAGGCACCTCACTTAGTGTCCCGAGCAGAGTTCAAGCCGCCATAAAGACAAAGGGTGGACGCACTGCATATTAATGTCCACTAACAGGTGTCTGTACACTCACTGATAGGATAGTGTATTTCGAAATGTTAGCAGAGGCCAGAAGTTGGAGCATTTGGTCTTCCTTTTTAAAGCTTACGTGGGGCGAGTCGTAGAATCTCTAAAAAGAGACACCTCTGGCAACACTAGTTGAAAGTGGCCTTCAAACTAGCCGTCAGAGCTGCCGTAGCCGAGACGCCCCCTGGGTAAACGCTACGGATTTCTGCAGTCGCGCCTCGCGATCTGTCACGAATTATGGAATATATTCGCATATACCAATTGTAATACGACAACGGCTATACAGTTTGCTGGAAACGTACAGGATGTTCTGAAATTCCCATCACTACCTGCTACAACTTGTAGAGGGGACTGAGTACATAATACTCTTATTTTAAATTGTAACCTGTCTCCCGAGACGTACCGTATACTAGAACCACTTGAAAACATGTTGGTAACGCTGTCACTTTGATAAGTAATTTGTTACATTGAGGAGCCAAAGAAATATCGTTTAAGGTCCCCGCGAGCACGCAGAAGTGCCTCAACACGCCGTGGCATGGACTCTACTGATGGCTGAAGTCGCGCTGCAGGGAACTGACACCATGAAACCTGAAGAGCTGCCCATAAATCCGTAACAGTAAGAGGGAGCAGAGATCTCTTCTGATCAACACGTTGCAAGGCATTCCAGATATGCTAGTTAATGCTATAAAATTTACTAGAAACATACAGTATGTTTGGGGAGTTTGGTGGCCAGCGAAAGTGTTTAGGCTCGGAAGAGTGTTCCTGCAGCCACTCTGTAGCAACTGTGGTTGTGTGGGCCGCTCCATTGTCCTGCTGGAATTACCCACTTCCGTCGGAATCCACAATGGACACGAATGGATTCAGGTGATTAGACAGAATGTATCTAGACGTGTCAGGGATCCCACATAACTCCGAATGCGCACGCTCTACAACGTCACAGAGCCTCCACCAGATTGAACAGTCCGCAGTTGACATGCGGGGTCCATGGAGTCATGATGTTGTCTTCATACCCATACACGTCCATACTGTATATACATTTTGAAATGAGACACGTCCAACCAGGGATTATGTTTCGAGTCATCAACAGTCCAATGTTCGTACCGATGGGCCCAAATGAGGCGTAAAGCTTTGTGCTGTGCAGTCAGCAAGGGTACACGAGTGGGCCTTCGTCTCTGAAAGGCCATGTAGATGATGTTTCCATGAATGGTTCGCATGCTGATACTTGTTGATGGTCAAGCATTGAAATTTTCAGTTATTTTCGGAAGGGTTGCACTTTAGCCACTCTGAACGATTCTCTTCAGATTCCATTCTTGCAGGATTTTTTTTCTGGCCGCAGAGATGTTGGAGATTTATTGTTTTACTGGATTGCTGATATTCAGGGTGCCCTCGTGAAATGGTCGTACAGGAAAATCCCCACTTCATCGCTACCTCGTAGATGCTGTGTCCCATCGGCCTTGCGCCAAGTATAAAACCACGTTCAAAGTCATTTAAATCTTGATAACCTGCCATTGTAGCAGCAGTAACCGATCTAACAACTACGGTAGACACATGTCTTACATAGGCGTTGCCGGCGGCAGCACCATATTAAGCCTGTTTACATATCTCTGTGTTTGAATACGTATTATTATAATAGTTTCTTTGGCATTTCAGTGTAGATGTGACCGAGTACATCTATTGTTCTACAGTTTCACTCTTTAATAACCAAAGAATCAAAAAAATCGGTCTTCAGAGACACTGGTTTTACAGGAGGGCGTTTTCCAATTTGAAATTACAATGATATTATTTCCTTCAGCTGCTGACGGGCGTTAATAGATATCAACGAAGACAGGTGAAAATGTGTGCCCCGACCGGAACTTGAACCAGGGATCTCCTGCTTAGATGGCAGTCGCTCTATCCATCTGAGCCACAGACGGCACAGAGGATAGTGAGACTACAGGGACTGTCTCGCGCACGCCTCCCGCGAGACCCACATTCTCACCTTTGTATGTCCACACACTACATTCGTAGCGTCCTTTCGCACATGTCCGGAAGAACAGACACAATATCCATATAAATATATTTTCCAATTCGCGTGAGCTGCGTCTCCACGGGGCACCACAGACGCACCTGCTGACGGTGAAGACACCCATAGTCGAAGACGTTGTGCAATGGCAACGAAAAGCGTGTGGGGAGGAGTCAGACGTTGTGGACAACGATCTTGATAAAGGCGACCAGCAGCTCTTCCAGTACTGTGCGCTTTGGCCACACAGGATACTCGTGTCGGTGTATTCGGCAAAAGTGTGCTCAGAAATGTTGCTCTAACACTCACAGACACATGAACGAGACTCGATCCAGGTCAGAGAGGAGACAGCCGTCAAATGACATCATAGGATCAGACGTAAGTAACCCCCCCCCCCCCCTCCAGTGATTATAACCCTGTTGCATACCACATTAGCGAAGGTGTATTTATACGGCTGTAGCACGGATATACCTTTCCATACATGGGCTCCTCTTCAGGATATCGTCACTCAGTTCCCTAGAAGTTTTTAACGGGAATTTTGCAACATCCTGTATCTCTCCACTAACTATACAGTTCTTTCCAGAATTAGATCCCTCTGCAGTGGAGTGTGCGCCGATATGAAATTTCCCGGCAGATTAAAACTGTGTGCGGGACCGAGACTCGAACTCGGGACCTTTGCCTTTCGTGGGCGAGTGCTCTACCATCTGAGCTACCCAAACACGACTCACGTCCCGTCTAAACAGCTTTACTTCTGCAGTACCCCGTCTCCTACCTACAGCTGTTGTACGACATTCGAAATATTCGGATGTATTTCAGAATTTCGGCGTAATGCAACTTCGCAGAAACATGGCTGAATTTTCCTGTATATTGTTATCATTAAAACCAAGCACCGTCTCAGTACCTAATACTTTTTGATATGGAGACAATTTTCATCATTTCAAGCACTATTAAAGTTGGTAGGTGTAGGAAAAAAAATACCAGTACCATACTGAAAATATCGGTGAGAAGCGATAGAATTCCTACAAACAACTTGGAGAAAATCATTTTGGGTTCTAGGCCATGTCATTATAAAACAGTGAAACAACTAAAATAACTACATTCCGACCATCGTTTGAACGATCCTCTTCAGAGCGAATAAATGCCACGAAATTTCAAATCAGCAGCAGCGAAATGAAAGGTCGACTTGGAAACAGTTCCTATTTCTTCTTTCTTATCTTCGATTAATTTCCCAAATATCTTGTTCATTTCGTATGTTGATTTCTTTATACAAGGTGTTTCACATTTCTATAGCTTGCAATTTTACCTAGTAACTCATGCATGCAAACGTCATCTAACGAGGCTACAGAGCATCAAAATACAGGCACCAGCCCCGGCGAATGTATGTAAGTAGAGTGTGATGCCGTGATTATTTATCAATTTGATCATGTATCATGTTCCGGAAGTTACAAGGGAATATCGTTATCATACCTCTGACGGCGGAATACAAGTACTGGTACTGTTGTTGCTAACTTTCATAGGTGGTAGTATGGATCAAAGTAAGAAAAAAATGTCCGGTAAACATGGGCTACAAAATGCATACCTGAGGCGCTATGAGCACTTGTTCAACAGTGGAGATATGTTTTATGCTAGCGAAGATGAACAAGTCCTCACAGCTCTTAAGGTATGCATTTTACAGCCCATGTGTACTGGACATTCGGTCCATACTACCACCTCTGAAAGTTTCCTGCCCTACATCTTAGCTGCAACACTACTGGTACATACTGTCACACGCAACAGGAATGTCTTCTCTTCCAATTTTCCGTTATAGGGACATAACCTCAAATTTATACATTTATCCATCTCCATCATCATAGAAAATTGGTAACATCTTCATTGAATCTCTCCAGCGCCTGTAACTTCGACACCCTGTAGCGTCGCTGGATGACGTTTCCAGACATCGATTCCTATGTAAAACTTCATCTGGTAGGTCCCCTCTACAGACGCGATAAGTGTGTAGCACGACGTGTGAAACATTCTGTATGCAAAGTGAATAACATGGGTGAATGGGCTAGAATCGAACCGCCCCCCCCCCCCTCCCATTATCTCTCTCTCTCTCTCTCTCTCTCTCTCTCTCTCTCTCTCTCTCTCTCTCTCTCTCTCTCTCTGTCTCTCTCATTCTCTCACTTTCATTCTCTCACTCTCTCTTCTCAACTATCAACTGCCAGCTTTCCTTTATGTCTTTTAAGTCTTAAAATTGCTGTCTGATTTCTGGCAGAGCTCTAGATAACATGCCGCTCACTGTATTTTATCGCTGGTTGCATCATCTTAAATTCAAACTGTATATTTTGCTCAAAATTGTCAGAAGTTATTTTGTAACATCTATAGATGTTATAAATATGGGTTGAATTTCTTCAACCGATCTCTAGCGGCTAGTGTGTTCTCTCAAAATCGATTTTCCTCTAGCTCGTCTCCTCTAATTCCTGTGTAAATATTTTGGATCAGTATTTTCAGCCAGGACGTATGAAAGTGATGGTTCGATAGTATCCGCACTTATCACTATTTGCCTTATTTGGTGTTGGTGTTATTTTTTTCGTTTAGTCTGAAAATTTAGCAGTCACGTCAGTTAGCATAGATGTTGAGGAGTGAAGCAGCAAACGTCGACAGAGTGAGTCCTCGCCGGTGCTGATAGAGCCTTCTGGTGGCGAAGCCCTGCACTACAGACAACTGAGTGTGTGAGGAACTAGTAGCGACATCTAGCAGCGAAGTGATGAACAGCAAAATGGCCGCGAAAATTGAGTGACTTAAATGTCTAGTTGCTGTTTATTTCTTCCTTTACACTATTATTACAAAACAGATTACGGCATCACTGCTCGGTTTGTCTGTTACCGTATTTTTGTGTATTTCACACATTACAAAATAGTTCTGTTCTGATAACATATAATGCAAACTACATCTCGAGCGACATTAATGTACTCAGTATGTTACATTCATCATTCCCTCTTCGTAATTTAGTATTACTAATAGTTTTGTCCACACTTTTAAGCATTAAAAATGGATATGTGGCTCGGAACAGGACTACTGTTACATTAAATGTTAACAACATAATCGCACGGTATAGTGAGTTAAAGAATATTGAACAGCAACGAGAACTGTAAGTAAGTTTATGCAGTGCAACGTTAGTGATATAATAGTACAACAGTAATAGGCGTTTTTCAGCCCTTATTTCTATTTTACAGTTTCACTCATTACTGATGGCAAATGCCTTGCAGAGAACGTAATATTCTGCATCTTCGGTACGGCCTTTACAATCTCTTTCATTGAACTGCACTTAACCCGGAGAGGTAGTAATACAATTTTTTCTCTGATCTACAAGATACTTTTACAAAAAGTAGAGGCAGAGAGGTAGTCATGTAACTATTAATCGAAATATTATATGAACTATATGGGCGTGTTAGTAAAATCACCAAGAAATTCCTCTTATTAATTTTAAGTGTTATCTGTTTGATTCAGCATTCAGCTCACATAAAACCACGAGAAATATCGTTTTTATAAAAAAAAAACAGTTTATGTCATTAGTGACCTGTGTAAAATCAAACATCTCATTTTGACACTAGAATAATTTGAGAAAAAAAGGCCTGTTTTAGTTTTTGAAAATGCAATAAGTGAAAACAATGTATTTTTAAAAGGTATTGTCAATTGTTACGAAACGATTTATTATACAGAATTTATTAATCGCATAGTAAATCATGATACAAAAAAGAACACCTTGTTGGCTTGTGATACAATATTTTGCATTTTCTTATGACTTTGAAATAATTACTGCTTTTTCAGCACTGAGAATGAGTAAAATACATTATGTAATATATGAATCAGTATGATAAAATTTTTTCGAATATTCATTGTTAACTACAAGAAAATGGCAGATGTTTGGGTATTTACCTCAGAAGTATTCAGCACACGAAGGATAAAAAAAATCATTTTTTTGGTAAGGTTTTTGTTTCATAGTTTCCTACAAATATTACTGATACCATAGTGAGATATATTAAGTACCTTAAAATATATGTAGATGTGGTCTGGTGAAGAAAGTGTGTGAATTAAAATTTAAAATGCTTGCACCAGCATAACCAGGTTTAGTTTGTAGTGTGGGAGTGAGCTCCACGTGGGACCCGAAGCACGGACCCCACGGGGGTACCCGGCATGCGCCACATGCCAAGGCAGAGGTGGAGGCTAGTGTTCGGAAGTCTGAAAATTCCAGCGCCGGCCGGGGATTGAACCCCGGCCCGGTTGGGGCGAATAGCCCCAGCCGAGGCGCTGGAACGTTCCAGACCCCCTTACCACTAGACCACCGGGGACCCCGGCTGTTTCTTGCTCCATAGTCCAGCTAGTGGTCGTAGAGCACTTCCTGTTGTCCTCCGTGTTTACACCGAGGCAGCAGTGGCGTGGTGTAACAGGAAGTGTTTACTTGCGTCCGCTGGATGTCCACTTAGTGTACGACTTATTTACCCGGCTGACGTTCGTGTCGCTATAATCTCCTTAGTTCCGTTACAATTACATGCAGGGACTGAAAATCTGCCTATGCAGTTGCACGCAGTCGCATCTCACTATTTGAACCTCTGTAATTCGATCGTGTTGTCAAGACCCATGGCAGAACTGTTTATCGAAGAATGCTCATGTGTTCGGTACATTTCATAAACGGAAGCGACTGGGATAACAGACAGCCCGTAAACATTTTGTAATGAAGTGTCAGCCGGTACGTAATACTCGATATCTGGAGTTGTTTTATCGGTTATTAAGATAATCGTTTCACCCCTATACACTTAAAAAATTCCAGTGTTTTCTTAATAAAGCATAAGCACAGTACATAAATCCCTCGCGAAAATGACATCGGAGAAGTACAAGTGTTCGAGTGCCACAGAAAACAAGTGGGTCCTTGAAGGTGTGGAACGGAGAGCAGAACTAAAATAAGATGTAACGTTTCGGGATTCCCTCATAGTCGCGTAGACACTCCAGAAGCAGGAAGATCCGTTTGATGACGTCTCTTGAGGAGCGAGGAAAAAATTCACTCTCAAATAACTACTGTACAAGATGCCTCGCCGCCTCTTGAAGGGTGTCATGGGATTCTGCAGCCGTGGACTCGGCGACCTGTGAGCCAACGTGGTGTTTCTGACCACATACATTTTAGCTGCGGGTTCTCCGACGTGCAAAGGAAGCCGCGACAATGGGGATGCTCTGCGTGCCGTTTTGTAATAAGAACGCCTCTCCACATTTTATCGTAGGAATGATATAAATTTTAAACTTCTTAGATCCACCGAGTCATTATGTATTCTTAAAATATCTTTTAACTCTTTTTCAACACATATGTATCTTTTACCTCTTTCACTGAAGAAGCTGACCAACAGATTTTTTTTCAATTTCAGGTATTGGTTTTATTGCATTCTCCTTTAGCGTATTGATCAGAAATTGTAGGTTAAGATACCTTTGCCTTATTGAGTATCGTTTGCTATGCCAAACTTCGACAGCATTCATGGTCCTGTGCATCGAATTGATGACGGTAGATAGCTGACCGAAATCACTTTGAAATAAATTCTCTGAACGCAGATAACTTTGATACAGTAGTGTTAGGTATCGAAGTATTATCTAACGCAACTGAAGCCAACCTAAGAGTGAATTTATTTCGAAATAATTTTAGTCGACTGTCTGTCTTCACCAATTCCACATTTCAGGTTGTGTACTAGCATTTTCCATCTATTGACTGATTAAATAGTCTACGCCACTGGGCACTTGCTACGCTGTTACTCTCCATGCTTCATCAAGGCAGTCCGGTGGAAGATGGACTCTACAGCACACGTGCGGCAAGACAAACGAACTACTTCTTCATCCCTGTATTGCTCCACTAATCGCAGTTCTTGTATGTCTTCCACAGGCATTGCTTGAAATGAAAATTACAACTGTAAAATAAATGTCTCGGATAACACTGTTTTCATAGTTTAATTTGCAATCATTTCGAAGTAAAGCAATGCAGTTTTAAATGACAACCAAGTTATGACATTTCTCGGTTGAGAAAAAATATTTCACAATTATTTTGACTTTCCTCTGGTAAAAAAGCTAGTCTTCCGTGCTTCAGGTATCAACAAGTTGTTTCGAACACCTCTGAAACGTCCGTCCATAAGAAGAGCTTTATTTTCAAACATTTTCTCCCCTTCTTCGTAACTGATGACCAGGATTCATTTGTCAGGAACAGGGTTATTATCAGTCTCCAAAAAAACTTCAGTCACTTTCAAAATATCTTCGTGCTGCCGAATCCCTGAACTACTGCCACGGTTATGGGACATCCCAGAAGCTTCCCTTACACAGTGCAGTCTTTCTCATAATTCGTTATACTTGCGACGTAATGTAAACCTTTATCTCGCAAATCTTGAAATTGCTCTTTAAACCCTCCGAAAAAAGGCACTGTCTACTCACCGCAGACTGTTTCCCAGCAGTTATGCATTCGTTTCTCAATCTCCACATCTGTTTCGTCAGGTTGGGCGAGAAACTTACTGTTGAGCCGTGATTCTACCATTTACAATTTTTAAACTGCCGCTGCTCCTATTCCGTTCGGAGTTCCTGTACAAGCAATTCGTATAATTACCACATTTCCGGTGCTCCTGGCACCGCTTACCATCCTTTCCCCTGTCTGTTTCCTTTTCCTTTCCTTTTTCTAACCACAGGCTCCAGTCACATTAACGTGATCACCGCCTGTGTCCGACGCTAATGAGTAGGGTATGCGTAACGCGGAAACTCAGCCACTTATGTGACATCCAAAAGGACGTGATCATTGCCTTTCGGGCCACAGGTGGATGCATTTTCGAAACGGCAGAGTTCGTAAAATGTTGGCGTGTTGCCATATTTAAAGCACTCCACGCATGGCGCTGTCGAGAGCCGACGCTGAGGCCGTTGTGGTGCCCCACGGTCCACAGAGGACAGGAGTTAAAGGAGACCGCAGGTGAATAACGTGCAACTGCTGAGCAACTGACCATGCACGTGAACCGAAGAGCCTACCGACAGTGTCTCCTCTAAGATCACTCAGCGAAAAATGCTATGTGTGGGTCTCCACAGCAGACACCTGGTCCACACACCTATGCTGGCTGCTGTTCGTCCTCGACGAAGGCTGGAATTTTCACGCCAGTTCTGCGACTGGGCGTCCACTGAACGGTGACCTGCGGGCTTTCCAAGTGACAGACAGACGATGGCGTGTAGGGCGCGATTCACCTGAAAGTGAACACCCTGCAACAGTCGGCGGCAGGGGTAGGACAGGAGGAAGAATCGTTACGATCTCACAAACGTTATCGTGACACTCCAGTCGTTCTGGAAGGCACAGTGGATGAGCAGAAATATCGGTCGGAACCGTTGCCACACCTACATCGAGTCTTTTTTCCCTCGGAATCTACCAGCAGAACAACTAAATCTGTGACACAGCTTGCAGTGTGAAAAGCACCAGGATGAGTTTGCTGTACTCCGCCGACCACCAGGCTTCCCGGAATCGAGAATATGTGGGACCACCTCGATGAAGCTCTTCGTATCCTGGGTCCTCAACCGAAAAACGTAGCGCAGCTAACTAAGGCACCGGCGTCGGCATGGCTCAGTACCTCACTGACTCCTACGCGTTTCTCAGTTGTCCGCGCTTCCCGTTAATCTTATCCCCCTACAGTGACTCAATAACGACACTCTCCCGTACACGACAGCATCATCAACAGCCGCAGACTGCTGTTCACTCTGCCTGTCACCTCATTTATGTCTATACAGTATAACAGCTGTCTGTTACACTTCCTGGGACACTCCTGACGATGCCCTTGTGTCTGATCAACGCTCGCTGTCGAGAACGTACTGGTATCTGTTGTAGACTTTAAGCCGCTCTCATATCTGGGAACCGACTCCGTATGCTCATACGAGGCCCTTGGTTAACAGTGTGCAGTGGAGCACCGTGCCAAAGGCTTTTCTCAAATATAGGAGAGTGCAATGTGCTTGGGACCCTTCATCCTTGGTTCGCAGTATATAATGTGCGAAAAGGGCAAGCTGCGTTTCACACGAGCTTTCTAAAACCGTGCTGATTTCTGGACGTAAGCTTTTCGGTGTCTAGGAAATTTATTATAATCATATTCAGAATACGTTCTAGGATTCTGCAGAAAATCGATGTCTTTACTTTTGCACATCCTTTCTTTTACTCTTCTTGTACACGAGTGTCACCAGCGATTTTTTAAACTGCCTTAGGTTGGACCCATTACAGGTGTAATATTCAGAAGGCAAATGTATATTGATCTCGTTATATACGGCTGCAACTTGCGCTTTTGCCAGTCCTTTGCGAAATACTGCTGGGCAAGAGAAAGGCGATAAATGCGAATGAAGTAAGTAAAACTGAAATTGTTTTAACTTCTTCGCTGTCGCCGAATCCTTTCCAAGCGATGCGTCCTTGAGCGGGTCAAACAGGTAGCAATAAATGCTCTACAAGTGAGGTTGACTTTTGAAGTTTTTCTTACCAGTCAAGTACAATGCAGACAGCTTCCATTCTGAATAATATCAGCAATATGAAAATGAAAATTCACGAAAGTCAAATCTGGACTGTAGCGATAATGACGCAGAGTCTCCCAACCCATTACTGTTTCTTTTCCCTTCCAGTGGTTTCTTGGATCAGCTGCGCTATGTTTGGGCGAGCGTTGTTGTGTAATAGTATCACGTCTTTTCTTTGACATTGGCGACCCTTTCCTCTCGTTTTCGGCTTTACTTTGCTCATCAATATGTGTGAGTGGTCAGCGCTGCATCCTGTACGCTGATCTTCCAAATAATCACCAAAATACAACTACTTTGGCATCCAAATGATGGTCAGCATCACTTTCCTCGCTGATTCTCGAGTTTGAATTCCTTTCGGACAGGTGAACTAGTGTGCTTCCATTTCACTCCTTGTCTTTTCGAGTCGGGTTCCCCATTTTGAACGAAAGTTTAATCACACGTTAAAATCTCGTTCGAAAAAGGTTCACCTTCACGTTCATAGCACTCTTTGTTTCCTTGTGTTGTGTGAATTCTCTCGGGACCCACGTTGGACTTGTTTCGCTGTACTTGAGCATGTCAATGACGACGTTGTAGACTGTGCCACTACCTGTTGCAGCTATTTTGCTATTCAGTTCTACTGCAACACGTCGGCCATCAGGAGTAATGTCGTCAGAGCCGGCTTTAAGCGAAGGAGGAGACAGTTCAATTGGCCGGCCACGGTGTTTTTTTATTAGTCACTGAAGTTAGATTGTTTTTGAACTGTCCTACGTATTTATCAAAAATTTCCGTCTTTCGCACAGCTTCGACCATACTGAAAAAACGTTAGAGAAAATATTTCGGCCGTTTTCTGCCTTCTGAAAGGGAAAACGCATCGTTGAACGTTGCTCAGTTAATGTGGAAACTTCAACCAGACACGCCATTCTCAATTGCAACATTAAGGTTATAAATAAAACAATTATTTTTTGTCAGCCGCTCTTAGCTCATCACAGTCATGCCATCCTAAAGTCATGAAACTACAAAAATTCTTCCTACGGACTATTCGACTTCATTAATTTGCTTTGCAGGGGAAACTCACGAAGGAGTATGCGCTTAGTATTTAGTCGGTCATTTCTAGTTGATGAGAAAGTTAAAACAAACAAGTAGCAAACCATAGCTCATTTATTTAGGAACAACATTTATCAGATACAGCTGAGTAACGTTTAACCCAAACCTTAAATGTCATATATATGACACTGCTCGTAGCTGCATCATCTGGCAAGAGTACGCACTAACACCAATAACAAGAAAATGCACCATGACTTTCGTAAACTGTGCATTCTTCATGCCACTGTTGGGAGCAGACATCACACTCAATACAGTCTTCCGTGACAGACTCGTTTTAGTCTTCACCACACCTTGGGCAGTTCAAGACATGAAGTTGGAATAATAGACAATTGTGAAGGTGATTCGATAAACCCTATGCCTGGCACTTAGATATGATTTGCACAATATCCATGTGGGTGTAGATCCCTCCTTGGATTGTGCCCTGGTTGTTGCTGAAGATGATGGAGCAGTTTAATCCAGATTAGCCACAGAGATTCTACGTTGTTCGTTACTGATATTTTGTCCCTCCTTGGTTTAGTTTGTTTTCCTAACAATGCATTTTTGTACGTAGACTCAAACAGAATTCCGGATGTTTTTGCAGCTTGCTTTAGATGTTCGAAAACCTAAAATTGTGCAGTTCACAAAACGAAAAATCATAGTGTCCTATGACTACAGCATCAATAACTCTCATTTTCAGTCGGTCAGCTCACACAAATACCTCGGTGTAACACATTGTAAGGATACGGAATGGAAGCAGGACTGAATAAAACTCAAACGATTTCTACACCTGGATAAGCGTTCGACAATGTAAAATGGTGCAAATCGAAGTTGTGAAGAAAATAGCTCTAGGCAGAGACGGGTATATATTAGTACAAGACCCAAGAGGAAATAAGAGTGGAAGATCAAGAACGAAGTGCAAGGATTAAAAAGAGAGTAAGACTTTGATGTAGTTATTCGCCTATACTGTTCAATGTTTGTATCAAAGAAGCAATGAAGAAAATAAGAGAGAGGTTCAAGATTCGCACTGAAATACGGGTTGAAAGGATATCAGTGACAGTGTTTGCTGATAATATTATCGTTGTCAGTGAAAGTGAATTACTACAGGATCTGATGAATGAAATATACAATATAATGAGTGTAGAATTAGGGGTCAGAGTAAATCAAAGACAATAGTGATGAGATGAAGCATAAACGGGAAAAGCGAGAGTCTTAACATTGGTGATAACGAAGTAAGAAATGGAACCATCACATCGTGTCGGTCAAAGATAAAGGTGGTGGCGAACTGTAATTTATTGTTAGAATTAAAGAGAAATATAATCAGTGCACAAAGATGATCTTTTTTGAACTATTGGTGCGACCCATACTCTAATATTGCTCCATGGTGTGGGACCTGTCCCATATACGAGTAGCAGGGGATATTGAACTGTTCATAATAAAGACAGCACAGGTTTGTTTGGCTCACAGGAGAATGTAACAGAGATGCTGAAGAAATTGGGAGATGCCTGAAGATACACATAAGCTATCCCGAGAAAGCTTACTTGCCAAATTTCTAGAACATACCGTAAATTTTGAATATACGAGGTGTGTTAAAAAAAATTGGGAACGTTCGTAATTTCGCGCCAATGGCGTGTTGGGGCGAAATGCAGTTGACATCCCTGCACGCGCGTGTGCTTAATGTGTAACTGCGGGAAGTTTCACTGTTGTATGTCTGTTAGCTTATTGTTCAGTGCTGTATTGACTAGAACGTTGTGTCGCACAGTTGGCGAACTTCGAGAGGGTATAGTTAGAGGAGCAATGCGCCTGCAATAAATTTTGCGTGAAACTCAAGAAACCCGCCGCTCGGGGTAGCTGCGCAGTCTAGGGGCCTTGCCACGGTTCGTGTGGCTCCCCTCTGTCGGAGGTTAGAGTCCTCCCTCGGGCGTGGGTGTGTGTAAGTGGTGCAAGCCTAGGGACTGATGACATCAGCAGTTGGTCCCATAGGAACATAAGAGCTAAACTCAAGAACACCTCTACAGAGACACGCCAAATGATGCAGGAAGCCTACGGTGATGAGTGCTTAAGCCGCACTCGGTGTTACGGATGGTTCACACGGTTTAAGAACGGCCGGACGGAAGCTAAAGACGACGCTCGTCCTCCGACTTCTGCCAGCAACGCTTGTGTCAGGAACGTCAACGATCCTGTGCGTGCTGAACGAAGACTGACTGTCCGAGAGATTGCAGAAGAATGTAACATTGCAGTTGGATCGTGAAATCCTAATACAGCATCTTGCAATGTATCGTGTTGCCGCCAAGTTCGTGCCACGGCTCACGAGTCAAGAGCAGAAAGACCTCCACCTCCCAATCTGAGAAGAGCCTTAGGATCACCCAAATGAGAACGAGATGTTCCTTAAGAAAATTATAACTGGTGATGGGTCTGCAGTTATGACGTTGTCATGAAGGTTCAATCTTCACAATGTGTAGGGAAATGTTCTGAACGATCAACATATAAAATAGCTTGTCAGGTCAGCTTGGCCCTTGCAGACATTTATTTTCAAAGTTGAAAACCAAGTTGAGAGGACGAAGATTTGTAACGATAGACGCACGGTCCAGCGAAAGGCGAACCAAGTCTGCTCCCAGAAGTGGAAACGGTTTATCAGTCGTGGGGGTGATCATATACAAATATGTGAAGGTAAGCGTAGAAAATTTTTGTGGACAAAGTTCCGGAATTTTTTAAACAGACCTCTTAGACGAAAGGTAATGAATACAGGCAAGTGGTCTGCAAATGTTCGTACGCTTGAGTTCGCTTCCATTCGCTGCTGTTGAAACTGGGCTTAATAATAATATTCCCTGTGTGAGATGTAATTGGAAAACTATGTAAACGCTGAGCTGTGCGCCGCTTACAGCCCACGCGAAATTATTCTCGGAGGGACACATCATTATCCCCTTCGTGCCTAAAGTTGCTTCGGCCAAACTCAAACTCAATTGCCAGGCCGATAGCTCGTTATCCTACTGCTCTGTAAGTAACACTTGGTCTGAAACCATCTGTACGGTTATGTAGGTTAAGACACTGCAGCCACTCAAAATGGTGGCTCCACGTTTGCGAGTAACTGACGAGAAAAGAAATTCTGAATTTTGTGTGACACTCCGTAGCATTAAGAAAGCTGAGTGACGTTAGTTGGTTGTGAGGTGTAATGGAAAGGATAATAGCTTCACATGTTGTGTTCGGATACCAAGATTTAAAAGCCTGAAGTCTTATATTTCAGAAGCAAGGAGCGTAACAATCAAGTGATTTATGAACAGTACGTGCACACATTTTTGCTCGGTTGATTTTAATTGAGGTTGCAACGTGCAGATCAAGCAAGTACCGTACTGTAGAGAGGTTGAGCAAGAGAAGCGTTTGGAACATGTGTTTATCCTTATTTTGGATAGTTAGCTTTCTTATCTGAGAAGTAATTGTGGCTAGCCCTTGACATGCATCACGAATTCCTTCGTCGTTCAGTCTAATATCGCCTTCCCCCCCCCCCCCCCCCCCCCCACACAATACCCTCCACCTCTCATGATTTTGAAAATAAAAGTGTTCCTAGAAAAGTTGTTCACTGTACAGTTTATTTATGTGCCAAAGTTAGTGATAATGTGGGGGAGGGAAGGCCACAGACCTCAGGGAGGGGGGGGGGGGGGGGTAGGACAGGGGGTACTGGCAAATGTCTGATGACAGTCAGGAGCAACGGTCTAAGAAAGGCTGGGAACCACTGTTCAACTGCCTGTGAATGTATACTGAACATAAATGTGGAAAACTGACACAACCCACTTTTTTAAATTTTTTTAATTCGAGTTAACTAGTTTTGGAACCGTTTGAGGGACATCTGAAAATGTGGCGCACAGAATTCGCGTCTTTATTTCTTTAGATTGAATCTGGGTACTGGCTCTTTGACAATAAGACAGAGCACTCTTTAATGTATCGCCACGAGCGGCAGTTAAACGGCGACATGTATCGCGAAACCAAAACACCTACTTACCGTGGCAGCGTGGGCGCTATTGCAGTTAATATCCATCTAGCAACTTGCGTTTTAGTTGTCTGTTGGCCACTGGTCAATCTCTTTCCACTGTAAATATAAATACGAATTGTCACCATATATCACAAGCATAACGTTTACCACAGATGTACGTTACAAAGATCTTCACTTAAAAATACAGCATACTTTGCTCTGAAACAATTTTTTGGATTTTTGTGCTTATAACACGACGGCGTGCTGAGAAGATAATGACTCGGTCTGTTTTATTTGAAGTCAGTAACATTCTACATCTTTACTATGGATATCTGCAGCCCTCTGCTTCGTACCGCGTTACATAGCGGTGTGTGACGTGACTATGTTGGGGGTGAGAAAAAGCTCACAACACTAAAAGCACGAATTCGAAGACTTCGTCCGCATGTGGAGCACACTCTCCTTGAGCACGGCAGTGCCAAACTACACACGATCGCTGCGGCATCTGCAGCAAGCCGACGTCCTTGGTTCACTGCCGTCGATCATCCTACACACAGTCTCGATTTTCATCTATGTGCAAAACTAAAAAAACCTTCGAGCACTTCAATTATTTCAAGCGGTGCAAGCAGAGGTAAGGTTGTGGCTCTGTTAACATAGTCAAACAATATACTGTGACGGTGTCAACAAAATAGTATCTAGTTGGGGAAATTGTGCTGGTTCCGAGGGTGAGTGTGTTGAAAACTAAATTTATTGACGTGAAGAATACCGATGCAGAATGTTCATGAAGTTTGTTTTATTTAAAAATCTTTGTGACTTTTCACTCAAAACTTGTCAACATTACTTTTCTGTACGTCCTCGTACAATGGATGTCTCAAAAAATACGTACATTGATCAAAATAAGTGTTAACATGAATGCTTTTAACAGCACTAGGTTCAAAAAATTTTAACTCTATGCCAATTGCAGATTAATTTTAATGGCAGCTAGCGCGATTATATGAGTGGACTATTAGATTTAATGGTGAGCATTTATGTAATTTTTAAACATTCTCTGCCTTGTCATTCTTCCTCTCTTAAGTGCCTTGTCTTCCAGTAACACTGTCGATCGATAGCATGATCTGTTGTCCGTCCATGGTTTTTCAGACCATTGATTCAGTGCTGAACCCAAACTGCTGGTCTGAGTTATTTAGCCTGGATAATCCTGTGCGTCGTGGGTCACGTATGCCATTAATCTTTCAAAGAAATGGTTCAAATGGCTCTGAGCACTATGGGACTTAACATCTGAGGTCATCAGTCCCTTAGAACTTAGGTTTAAGTAGTTCTAACTAACCTAAGGACATCACACACACACACACACACACACACACACACACACACACACACACACACACACACACCCGAGTCTGGATTCGAACCTGCGGCCGTAGCGGTCGCGCGGTTCGAGACTGAAGCGCCTAGAACAGCTCGTCCACAATGGCCGGCCATTAATGTTTCATTGAATTATTAATTTCAACAAGTTTTATTTATTGTTGCGAAATTGCGCTACCAAAACAATCGAGTTTTGCTATGTGGATGCTGTTGAGAATTTCTGCATTTTCGTACCGCTATATTTTTGACTATATCTGTCGATGGTGTTGTTGTTGTCTTCAGTCCTGAGACTGGTGTGATGCAGCTCTCCATGCTACTCTATCCTGTGAAAGCTGCTTCATCTCCCAGTACCTACTGCAACCTACATCCTTCTGAATCTGCTTAGTGTATTCATCTCTTGGTCTCCCTCTACGATTTTTACCCTGCACGCTGCCCTCCAATGCTAAATTTGTGATCCCTTGATGCCTCAAAACATGTCCTACCAACCGATCCCTTCTTCTAGTCAAGTTGTGCCACAAACTTCTCTTCTCTCCAATCCTATTCAATACCTCCTCATTAGGTACGTGATCTACCCATCTAATCTTCAGCATTCTTCTGTAGCATCACATTTCGAAAGCTTCTATTCTCTTCTTGTCCAAACTAGTTATCGTCCATGTTTCACTTTCATACATGGTTACACTCCAAACAAATACTCGGAGAAACGACTTCCTGATATATAAATCTATATTCGATATTAACAAATTTCTCTTCTTCAGAAACGCTTTCCTTGCCATTGCCAGTCTACATTTTATATCCTCTCTACTTCGACCATCATCAGTTATTTTACTTCCTAAATAGCAAAACTCCTTTACTAATTTAAGTGTCTCATTTCCTAATCTAATCCCCTCAGCATCACCCGATTTAATTTGACTACATTCCATTATCCTCGTTTTGCTTTTGTTGATGTTCATCTTATATCCTCTTTTCAAGACACTGTCCATTCCGTTCAACTGCTCTTCCAAGTCCTTTGCCGTCTCTGACAGAATTACTATTTCATCGGCGAACCTCAAAGTTTTTACTTCTTCTCCATGAATTTTAATACCTACTCCAAATTTTTCTTTTGTTTCCTTCACTGCTTGCTCAATATACAGATTGAATAACATCGGGAGAGGCTACATCCCTGTCTCACTCCTTTTCCAACCACTGCTTCCCTTTCATGCCCCTCGACTCTAATAATTGCCATCTGGTTTCTGTACAAATTGTAAATATCCTTTCGCTCCCTGTATTTTACCCCTCTGTCGATGGTATCCTTAATATTTTTCGATACGATCGCATTTCAAATGCCTAATAGAGTCCATGACTCAGCTCCATAGAGTAGGACACCGAACGTGTAACATCGAAGTAGTCGACTGCTCTGAAGGTTCTCAGCAGTCGCCGCGGACTAAATGACTGCAGGGGACTCGATGCATTGGCCATAAGTTTTCTAGTAATTCTGGAGATTTTCCTTTGGACTAAGTATGAAGTCGTTCCTTGTTGCTTAGATCGTGCAGGTTTCAGACCGATTGTGTTAGTATTGCTACACTACTAAATGTGTATCCACCACCATATCAGGGTATATAATGAAACGGCGGCCCTCTTTCGTCATGTCTTACAAGGAGATATCTCCAGCGGTAGGATCGACTTTTTGGAACCATCTATACGGTTATGTAGGTTAAGCACCCAAGTATCGCACACTGCAGCCATTCATCCTGGTGAGTCGACGTTAGCGAGGAAGTGACGAGAAAAGAAATTCGGAATTTTGTGTGAGACTCGATAGTATGAAGAAAGCCGAATGACATAAGTTGGTTATGACGATAATTGAAAGGATACTAGCTTCACATGCATGAGGTTGTGGGTTCGAATCTCACCAGAGAAATAAATCTATTTTAGGTCTTTATCGAAGTGACATTGATAATCATATTCCTTCAACTGATGTAAATATATATATTTATTTTTTTAGTTTCACTCCTGGGTCACGTGATTCAATAGTGATATGAACTTCTTCATTTGGTCTAGTTTTTCTTCTTAGCATCCCTTCTCCACTGGAAATATTTGTTTGTGAACTTTTAATTATCTTCATGTATCAATTCCGATTTAATGCTTCCTGTTTTTATTACCCTGTATTTTCGTCTACGTTATTGTGTACATTATATCGATTTCTCACTTTGCTTGAATTTTATTTTACTTAGAAAACATTCTCTCATTTATGTCCTCATCTACACTATAATTTCCATAGTGCTCAAAGATTTTATGTTATGTTTTAAATATTTGTATATCGATTACCATGCAAAAAAAGGCACGTCTCCCAAAGAAAAACGTTTTTCACATTAATGCACAGTCAATATAAATAGATTATTTCGTCTTTTGTTTTTTAATTCATTTATCGGAGTTTTGAAGTAATTCAATAGTCAAACAGATAGGTATAATAAATTACACATTCACAAAAATTCCGATTGGAAGAAAAATTAAACAAATGGAAAAGTTCATACGGTGACTAAAACGATGTGACAAAAGAATAGAACGAAATAAATTACATTTAAACCAATAAATAGAGTACAAATAAACATCAAAGTCATTTCTATAAAGATTTAAAAAAAATTACTGCACCTGACGAGGCATGGTTAAGCTTCTATCGTAACCATTATGACACGTAACCAGACTGTGGAATACGACTTCCTTCACGCTATGTAGCATCACGCAAAATTTTGAAATCTTTTCCGTCAGTTACTTTCAAACCGAGGGCCACCTGGATGCAGGGATCTTAAGTTGCACTACGGCTTATTTGGATTCAAAAAGTCGATCCCACCGCTGGGGGCTCTCCTTGTTAGTTTTAAGAGTAACAAACGGCACATTTTGAAATAACAGTAATATCGCAGTCCAGTAGCGCCGGACCCTGCAAACTTGAAAGACAACTCCAGCAAAGGCAAAGAAAATGTTACTGTAGCAAGTAAATTACTGTAGGCAACTGAACAACAACGAAATAATAACAATAATTGGTTCGCAGGAGAGCTTCTGTAAAGTTTGCAAGGTAGGAGACGAGGCACTGGTAAAGCTGTGAGGACAGGGCGTGAGTCGTGCTGGGGTGGCTCAGTTGGTAGAGCACTTGCCAGCGAAAGGCAAGGGTCCCGAGTTCGAGTCTCGGTGCGGCACCCATTTTCAATCTGCCAGGAAGTTTCAATAATAATAATAATAGATCCAGTCATATTAATATGACCAACTCCTATTTTCGAGGTCAACGTGTAATAACCCATAGACTCCAGGAGATAGCATTAGTAGGTGATGAATGGGGGCGGGGGGAGGAGGCTGGAAACAGTGAAGTCGTTGTCATAATGCGTAAAAGGGGCGATTTATGTGACGTCCAACAGGGCATAATCGTTGGCTTTCTTCCCAAGGGTGGAAGCATTTCCGAAACGGCAAAATCTGTAATCTTTTCACATGCCACTGTATGTAAAGTAAACCGTGAATGGCAAAATCTCGGTATTCTAATCCGGCTCCAAGGCAAGTGTGTTGGACTACGGGCAGTAGGCGACACAGGTGAACGATAGCTGCAGATGTGTGTGCTGGCGAGAAGACGTGCAACTTTTGTGCAGCTGACAGCCCAGGCGAACCGAGGGCTGCCACCAATGTTTCCTCAACAACTTATGGGCTTCCGCAGTGGGCACCTGGTCCCTGCACCCACGCTGACTGCTCTTCATTGGCGTTGAAAGCTTGCATTTGCACGCCGGTACCACAACTGAAAGTCCACTGAGTGCTACAGGTGGCCTCTCCATATTCATCACATTTTGTGCTCCATCGGACAGATTGAAAGCAAACGCCCTGCAACCCTGAGGGAGTGTTATGGTGTGGGCAATGTTTTCGTGGCACTCCCTGGGTGATCTCGTTGTTCTGAAAGGCACAATGGATCAACCCTAGTACGCACCTATCCTTGGGGACCAAATCCACCCCTAGATGCACGTGTAACATAGCTCGCAGTGTATGTGCGTGGTTCTGAAAGCTCTAGGATGAATTTACCGTACTGCCCTCACCACCAAATTTTCCGCCTTTAAACCCAATCGAGAATCTGAAAGGTCACCTCGATCGAGTAGTTTGTGCCACGGATCCTCAATCGATAGAATTCTATCGCAGCATGACAAGTACTGGGGTAGGAATGGCTTCTTATGACTGTCGTTACATCATTGACTCTATTCCTGTACGTCTCGTGATGCAGAAGGTGTTTATTCGGTATTTTAACACGTGGTCAGATTACTGCGACTGGACAGTGTAATAATAATAATAATAAATTTCGCTTATTTCAGTGCCCTCGTTTAAGTCTTTCAATTGGACGGCACTTTGAAGACATGCTTATCATTAACGTACTCCAGTTGTCCAACCGGGGAAAGGGAATCGGCAGTTTAACGTGGAATCCGCACCACATGTTGTTTCTACCGACTCCTCATATCATTGAGAGGTGAAGGCTGTATTAAAAGCAGACAGAAAAATTTATTTGTTCATCTGGGATTCGATCCCGAGATTCTCGATTTGCAGGCACGCGCTGTGCCGGTAGACCACCAGGTCCAACAGTTACGAGACGGTAATCGAACTGTATTGGCAGAGTATTTCGTCGTATTTTGCGTCAAGTAAATGTGCTGTGGTGCAAGCCAAAGTACATTCACGCTAAGGGCATCAGTTCCGATCCCAGAAAAATGTGCAGCCAGAGCAGTATTGTAAGTAAAAATCAAACTCTTCCATTTTTCTTACCGAATTGCTATACATCTAGAAAACAAACCAAAATTGTGAAAACATTTCATACAAGATTACTGACAAATTTTTATGAGTAAAAATAAACGGGTATGGTAATATACATGGAGGTGAATGAAAAGTAGTGGCAGTTTGGCTATAATTCATGTCAGTCTTCATTGACTAAAATTCACTTTATCACATTTCCGTCTCGCGTCTCGATCACTTTCCACACCCACATGAAAGATGTCATACACTGTCTGTGCATCCATCTGTGATGATGTCTCGCTAGGACCGCCATATGGTGTCTTATCATTTGCTGTAAGACGTGCCACGAAATACTTCGTTCATTTGGGTGATCAGGCCATAATTGGGGGGACTCTACCGGATGAATACGGTGGATGTCCCAGTATGTCCCGCTGCCACGTATGCGGTGCTCCTGCACAGGGCTCGTCGTTTGGCGTCGTGTAAGTTGGTAGAATGCAGCACTGGAGGGAAAGATTGTTGCGCGCTCCGACCACGTGCCCTTCCGGTCTGCATCCAAGCACGTTTTTCGTGTTTCCAAAACATACTATTAAGGCACTCGAGCTAGCCTCTCCAACTCTGAGAGAGTACACACTGCAACTGACTCAAACACGACTTGTGCTGCTGACTTTACTACTTCAGCCCACCATCTGTCAGCAACAGAAAGTGTGCGTACCGAATGACTCACATCCGTCATATTATGGCATTGTGCTACCACTTTTTATCCAACACATGCAAAGACGCATGTGTGACTACTTGTTGTCTCCCATCTTGGTAGTGGCCTAATTATTGGGAGGTTTTGAAGTGCATTATCTATACGTGGTGTATCAAAAACAATCATCCGACCTGGGCCGTCTATATTTCTGGAACTAAGAAACATATACAATGAATACAATGAATTTTGTCCTTTGATGTACGAAAACTAAAAAAGTTATTTTCATCCTTTTCATTGGTGTTCAATATGCATCGTTGAGATGCACGGAACATGTCAATGCGGTGTTCAAATTGTACCAACACTGCAGCAAGCATGTCTGGAGTTACAGTTTCCACAGGTGCTGTTATGCGATGTCTCAGTTCATTTATTGCTGTTGGTAATGTAGGTACATAAAGAGTCTCTTACAAAACCATACATATATAATCACATATAGTCGGGTGCGGTGACCTTGGAGTCTAGTAGTCTAAGGGTGAGTGACTTAGTCCAGTGTGAACGATCCATCGTTCAGCAATCGTTTGATTTAGAAATTCCCACACTTCCAGATGCCACTGTCGCGGTGCCCCATCGCATTGGAAAATGAAGTCGTTCGAATCAAACTGTGGGAAGAGAAAGTTTTCAGGCATATCGAGATATATGCTTACTGTAACAGTGTTTCCGGCAAAGAAATATGAATCATACACATTTTCCCTCTAAACTGTACAAAATACATTAAATTTAGGAGAGTCTATTTTATGTTGTACACCTTCATGTGGTTGTCCCGTACCTCATATTGTCACATTGACAGTTCACCTCTCTGTGTAAATGGAGTGTTGCCTCGTCACTAAACACTAACTGTGGGAGAAAACGGCCATCCTCCACCTTGACAAGAGTGAAATTATGGAACTTCACACGATGTATCGCCCTCACGAACAGCTCGAATTAGCTGAATTTAATATTGTTTGATGCATAAACATCGACGCAGAGACGCCAGACGGACATCGGGGACGTGCTGAGCTCTCGAGCTGCACGGCGAACGGATTTCTGCGGACCCCTCGTGAAACTGTGGCGGATGCGTTTGACGTCTGTGTCAGGCACTCGGGGACGGCCCGGCGATTCGCCTTTCCGCAAACCTTCTCTTTCTCTTAATCGTTGATGCCATCATCTAATGCTCTGTGCTGTAGGAGGATCATCATCGTACCTTGTACGAAAGTCACGTCGAACACTTATTACTGCCCACACTGCGCAAAATGCAGAACACAAAACGCTTCCTGTCGCCGCGACACCATTTTTACTAGGACTGAAATGGTCGGACAGTGCTGCTGCCAAGCGGTAATCATGTAAAGCCGTAGGGTTTGCTCTTTCCAGCAGTACGCTATTCACGCACATATGTCGAATAACATAATAGTTACTTTTAAAAAAAAAATCGGTTGATCCTTTTTGATACACCCTGCATATTTACACCCTAAGCAGTACCACCAATAAATTATCCCAGTGTGAAGGAAATCGTTAGATGTGATGTACGTGTAAAAGCAAACAAATGATAACAATTGCTGTTAAATTGGGTGACTCATTCAGGAGAAAGTCATAACGCGTTGGGCCACCTCTGGCCCTTAAGGAAGCAGCTATTCGACTTGATCTTTATTGATAAAGTTGGTGGATGTCCTCCTGACGGATGTCGTACCATATTCAGTTCAATTGATTTGTTACATCGTCAAAATCTCGACCTGGTTGCAAGGATAATCCCATATAGCTCCAAAATTGGGGAGAGAGGTGGAGATCTTGTTGGCCAGTGTATTGTCACGTACGTACACACAGATGAAACTCTCAACATGTGTGATGCATAAAATATCGTCTACACTGAAAGCGTTCCCAGCAGAGGTTAACCCCTCGTAATGGCAAAAGGTGGTCATACCGCATATTGAAGTCCACTACCAGGTGTCTGGATACTTTTGATCCGATAGTGTATTTCAGAATGTTAGCAGTGGCCAGAATTTGGGACATTCGGCTTTGAGCTTAAAGCTGGTGCGAGGCGGTTCAAGATACCTCTAAAAATAGACACATCTGGCAGCATTAGAGTGAAATGTCCATCAAAGAAGCTGTGTTGCGCTCTCTACCTACAGTTGTTCTCGTGGGCGTCAGAGCCCCCGTACGCAAGAGGCCCCCTGGGTTTTATACTGCGGACACGGTAGTCGCGCCTGATGAGCTGTCAGAAATTATGAAATGTATTCGAAATTTCTATTATGGTGGAACAACAACTGTAAAATATACCGGAAACATGCACGATGTTCCGAAATTTCCGTTACAAACTCCTAGTGTAGATGGGGAATGAGTACACAATACTCGTATTCTGAATTGGAACCCATCTCCTGTAACGCACCGTTTCCTCGCTACAGCCGTCGGAAAACATGTTAGTAACGCGACCACTTCTACAAGTAAGTCATTAGCTGTGACCCAGTACATCGATAGTTCCACAATTCCACTCATTGAAAGGAAACTTGATAAGTTTTCAGAAACACTCTTCTTTACAATACGGCCTTTTGAAACTTAGGTGCGCTGCGTCTCTTTGTAGCACTGCAGTCACCCGTGCTGACGGTGAACGCACCATTATCTCAAAGTCGTTGCGCAGTTGTGGCGAAAAGCGTATGCCGTGAAGTTGGACGCTGCTGAGAACGAGCTTGATAAAGGCGACGAACTTCGCCATACAGTAGGATCATATCGGTGTATTCGGCAAAAGTGCACTCCGCAATATTTCTCTAATACTGAGAGACACTTGAGTGACGCACGAACCTTGTCAGAGTGGCAGGGCTGACGGTGAATGACATCCGACGTAAGCATCTTCCCCCACCCCTTCCGCCATCCCACGATGGCTACCCTGTTGCCTACCCACGTAGCAAACATGTATTCAAACGGCTGTAGCACGGAAAGTATACGTTTCCGTACGGGGGTTCAAATTAAAAATATTGTCGCTTAGTTCCCTCTAAAAGTGCTAGAATTTCGGAAAACTCTGTATCTGTCCAGTAAACTGTACAACTGGTGTCGTACCACATTCGAAATATCCGATTATATTTCAGGATTTGGGTGTTATGGCATTTTGCAGAAACATTACAAAATTTGGCTGTATATTGTTATCATTAAAGTGAACTACCGTTTCTGTCTCCATACCATAAATCATAAGTACAATTTATATCGTTTCAAGCACTATTCAGCTGCTAGGTTTTAGGAAAAAATAATTGTATCATTCTCAAAATATCGGACAGAAGCGATATAGTTCCTACAAAGAACGCTAGCGAAGATGAACAAGTGCTCATGGTTCCTGATGTATGCATGTAACAGCCTATGTGTACTGCACATTGTTTTCTTCTCTCGTTCCGTACCACCACACCTGATAGTTTCCTGTCCTACATCTTAGCAACAACGATAACGGTACATACTGAGGTAACAGAAAGGTTCTCTGTTATAATTTTCCGATACAAGGACATAATCTCAAATTTATGCATTTTTCCATCTGCATCATCTTAGAAAGGTTGTAACATCTTCGTGGGATCCCTCTATTTTTGTAGGCACCGGTATCTATAACTTTGACGCTCTGTAGCGTCGCTGGATGACGTTTTCAGAAGTAGATTCCTATGTAAAACTTCATCAGTTACGTCCCCTGAACAGCCCTGAGTAGTGTGAAGCATGATTTGTGAAACACCCTGTATAAAGAATGAATAACATCAGGGAATGGACTAGAATCCTGTCTCACTCACTTGTCACGTATTTCCTTTCTTTCATGTCCTTCAACTCGTACAGCTGCTGTCTCGTTTCTGGTGGAGTTCTAAGTAATGCTTCGCTCGCTATATTTTATTCCTGGTTGCATCTTAAATTCAAACTGTATATTCTGGTCAACATCGTCAAAAGTTTTTTCTGTATCGAAAGATATTATAAATATTGGTGCTGTACCCTCCAAATTGATTTTCCTCTAAATCAGCTTCTGTAAGGTGCTCCATTCCTCTGCAAATAGTTTGTATCAGTATTTTCAGCTAGGAGTTATCATAGTGGTGGTTTGAAAATATTCGCACTGACCACGAGTTGCCTTATTTGGTATTGGTGCTATTACGCTTCTCGTTTAGTGTGAGGTTTTAGCGGGTATTTCAGCCGGCGTACTCGTTCAGGAATGAAGCAGCAAATCCCGGCAGAGTGAGTCCACTGGTAGCGAAGCCCTGCGCTACAGACAACGGACTGTGTGAGGGACCAGTAGCGACACCTAGCAGCGATGTGGTGAAAAGGAAATAGTATTGCTAAAGGTTTTATCCACGATTTTTAGCATTTAGAATGGAGATATGGCACGGAATTTAATAGAAAAAGAAAACAGCTATAGTAGCAGTCTCTCTCTCGCAATGCAACAATAGACCAACTGAATCTGTAGAGGTAGTAATAAAATTTATTTTCTGACCTGCAAGATACTTTCATATAAAGCTGAGCCTGAGAGGATGTCAGCTAACTACCGTCAGAAATATAATATGAAACATGTAGACCAGTCAGTAAAATCGTCAAGAAATTCGTTTTTTAAATGTTAAATGTTATCTGTTTAATTTAACATTTAGCTCACATAAAACCAGGATAATTATCCTCTTTCATACAAAGAAAGAGAGTACCTCATTAGTGACCTGTGTCATATCATAATCTCATTTTGACTCTTGAATAATTAAAAAAAATTTGATATAATATTTTGCATTTCTTTTGACATTGAAACAATTTATCCTGTTCCTGCACTGAGAATGTACTAAGTAAATATGTAATATATGTATCAGTATTATAGCCAAATTTATTTTTCTAATTACTGATTATTAAATACCAAAACAGCTTCCAATTTCTTGTAGTTATCTTAGCAGCATTTAGAACAAAAACGAAAATAAAACGTATTAGTTTTTTTTAGTAAGGATATTATTTCATTGTTGTAATCCTACAAATGTTCATGATACTATGCTGTTTCTTTTGACAGTGAGATATAATATGTAGAAAGTACCTGGAAAATATATGCAGATGTGGTCTGGTGAAGAAAGTGTGCGTATTAAAATTTAAAATAAGTGATTGCAGCAGCATAATGAGGTATATTTTGTAGTGTGGGAGTGAGCTCCACGTGGGATCCGAAGCACGGACCCCACGGGGGTGCCCGGCATGCGCCACATGCCAGGGCAGAGGTGGAGGCTAGTGTTCGGAAATCTGAAAATTCCAGCGCCGGCCGGGGATTGAACCCCGGCCCGGCTGGGGCGAATAGCCCCAGCCGAGGCGCTGGAACGTTCCAGACCCCCTTACCACTAGACCACCGGGGACCCCGGCCGTTTCCTGCTCTGAACTCGGTCTGGTAGTCCTGTCACACTTCCTGTTGTCGGCTGTGTTTACATCGGACGCTGAGTGGCATAGTGTAGCCGGCAACATTAGAACGCTGTGAGGGGGAAGTGTTTACCTCCGACTAGTAGCTGTCCCCCCTACCCAGGTGAAGTAGCTTTACAGTTACCAAAGACATTTGAAATCAGCCTTTGCGACTGTATGCAGTCGCCGGTTGTTAATCGTTTGTTTCAACCTGTTCCCAAATGCCTCGAGAAAACCGAAGCAACTTCTTCACTAATCGAGGCGACTGTCATATGAAAACGACCCGCAGACATTCTATAATTACAAGTCAACGCCTAGCTTACACCAGATAATTCTGTCTGTTTCATCAGTTGTTTTAACAGTGCACGAAATACCACAGCATATTATTAAACCGTTGCAAATAAATTTCTGTGTGTGCAGTTCAGGTATGGGCCGTAGAGTTTTCGTGAAAACGTCTGGATAAAATCGTAACATGTGTTTCATATTAATATGAAATTTAGTTAACAATATCTTTATTACAGTGGTCACACTCACAATTTTGGACTTTTCAGTGGCTGGGGTACGATATAGCCTTTGAGTACGTTATCGCGTTGCGCAATTTCTTCCTTTTTTTTCCGACTCTGAGGGAGCTGTCACCTTCTCTCAGCGCTGCCCTATTTAGGCTTCTGGGAGGGCTTTTCTCACGTTTTCTGTAATTTAGAGAATATTTACAAGTCCTGAGACGAACTCTTCCTATGTGTCGTAGGTTTAAACTCAATATAGATTTTCGTTTATATTCCAGCGAATATTTTTATTTTCTGTTACTCCTAGCGGCGCTCCCTAAGCTGTTCATCGCAATGACACACAAATGAGAATCCTAGCTAACAGCTTCACCAGTTTATAATTTTACATAAAGATGATTCCTAACAATGACCCGCATATGCCAATACAGGCAATAAGTGACAACCACGTGGACTTAACCTTTGTTTGCGCACTGTCAGTCTCGTAATTAATAGTGATTCAAATCTGTCGCCATTTTGTCACACAAGGAACTTCGACCACGGAGAAAGTAGACGTTTTTCACTTTAGGATATTTTCCAGGAAGTTTCCGACATTCGCAAAACAGAAACGAGTTTCGACGCTGTGGAATGCAACGAGAAGTAGCAGGTAACGAATTGTTTCGGGATTCCACCATCCAAGCTGCAAACGATCATCGAGCGGAAAGATAATGTTGCTCATAAGTATTAAAAAGCGGGAGCAAGCAGACCGGGCGAGACGAAAGTTTATAGTATTGCCTTACTCAATGCAGGGTACAAAAGGTATTTGTCGGAGGTTATAGCTTAACGGAACGCTAAATCATTAACGGTTAGTCTGGGAACCGAAGTCTCAGATACAAATAAGAAGTGACACGCTAAATCCAAAGGCATAAGGTGGTTTATAAGAAATTTAGTTCACAAAATGCATCCATTCGTAACAGTTTGTTCAGTATTGAAAAATGAATGAAGCTGAATGTATGTATTTTCGAACATTTGTGTGTACCTTCCATTTCAAATACTAAAGCAAATAACATGTAAGAAAACTGGAAATACGTTAGTAAAAAGAAAATAAAAATTTTATTTCGATTTTTCCTGATTTCATCTAAAGTCGAGTTAAATAGAATTAATTATTCGAACTTCGAATTGTGCAGACTCGATTGTAACGGTCCCTTGCGCTTCGAATTTTCTAGTCAGGAGTAATGTGTAAAAAGTAAAAACAAATCTTTTCGTACTACTATCCACGTTGCAGTGGATGCTGGTTTGGTTGTCCTTTTTAGTATATCAGTATGATCATAGAGTCATAATCAACGTACACAACGCTGTTACGGTATAAAAGTACTTTGGTAAAAATAAAAGTCGCATAAGAATGCGCTTTTGCCATGCATCCCAACTCCCTAAATCCGCCATCAGGCAAAAGAAAGTAAATACTCTTTCCTTTGTTTTCACCCTTCATCGATGACAATTGATAATGACTTGGCAGCAGAGACCTGTTTAGCTTGAGTGAGTGCTTAAACGAAAGGCATGGACGAATAAAAATACAAAACAGATATATACGTAACGTCACGTAACCATGAAGAAAAGCAGACTTGGTTTATTTTACCATATAAGTTAATTCTTTTAAAACATCGTAAGTAGAATTAACAATTTCGGTCGCTTTCAACATCTAGGAATGTTCTTTATAATAGATAAGTTTCTGATATTTACTTATAGCATTCTTGTGTCTTTTCCCCTTGCATTTGGAGTTGTCTTCTCTGACTGCAGATTTTTGAGCAGCAGTGATGTCATTATCCTACATTTATGTTGGTCTGCAGCGCTGAGGTTGATCCCTCACCTGTGGCCGAGTGAGAGATCATTCCAAAGTATGGCAGGCAGCGAAAGACTTTGCGAGGGGCCGATCGTAGGGCCTCCAGAGGAACCTTCTTGGAACGCAAATTCGTGGTGTTCACAGAAGGTGAGTTTGCTGGTGGTTCGGAACTCCAATAATAGGCGCGTAATTGGGCCCCCTTAGTAACATGGCTGCCATGGTGTGGAAGGATGGCAGTGTGCACAAGGTGGGGGAGTCAGTCCTGATTTCTAAAGAGTGCTTCCGGATGCCATGAAGAGTACAGGGTGCACCCAACTGCAGGTGGTGGCCCCAGTCGGTGCCAATGGCTTGTGTCGCTTTGGATTGGAGGAGATTCTCTCTCCTTTTGTTTAGCGGAAATGGTAAAGACTGCCAGTCTTGCTTGCGAGTTTAAAGCGGAGCTCACCATCTGCAGCATCATCGACAGAACCGACTGTGGTCCTTCGGTGCAGAGCCGAGTGGAAGGTATGAATCATAGGCTCAGGCGGTTATGTGACTGTGTAGGCCTCAGAGTCCTTGACTTGTGCCATAGGGTAGTGGGTTTCTAGATTCCGCTTAATAGGTCAGGTGTCCACTACACGGGTAGTGGGGGCGGCTGGGGTGCATTTTTAGGTTAGAGGGTCTCAGGAAAACATAGAAATGGCGTCTGTCTAAAAGGGGGCAGGTAACACACAGTAAGGAGGTTGTAGAAACGATCGGTGTTGTAAATTATCGTAGCTGTGTTGGGAAAGAACCAGAGCTCCAGGCCCTAATAGAAAGCACTGAAGCTCAAACAGTTATAGGTACGGAAAGCTGGCTAAAGCCGGAAATATGTTAAGCCGAAATTTTTTCAAACGACCTAACAACGTTCAGAAGGGATAGATTAAACATAGTTGGTGCTGGAGTATTTATTGCTCTCAGAAGTAGTTTACCTTGTAGTGAAACTGAAGTAGATAGTTCCTGCGAAATAGTTTGGGTAGAGGCTGTACTTGTCAATCGGACTAAACTGGATCGTTTTACCGACCCCCGAGTGAGAGGATATAGTTGCTGAACAGTTCAAAGAAAACGTGAGTCTCATTTCAAAAGGTACCCCACTCACACAATTATAGTCGGTGGTGATTTCAATGTATCCTCGATATGGTGGAAAATTTACACGTTTAAAGCCGGCGGCAGGCTTAAAACGTCACCTGAAATAGTACTGAATGCTTTCTAAAAAAAGTATTTTGAACTATTAGATCGTGAGCCGACTCGAAGCATAAATGGTTACGAAAGCGTACTTGACCTCATAGCAGCAAATATTCCTGGATGAATAGGTAGTATCATGACGAATACAGGGATTAGCGACCACAAGTCAGTTGGCTGTACACTGAATAGTGTAACACCTACAACCATCAAAAAGAAACTTAAAGTACATCTGTTTAAAAAAAGCTGACAATGCTCTTAACGATTTTTAAGGAAACAGCCTCCACTCCTTCCGATCTGATCATGTAAGCGTAGAAAAGGTGTGGAATGATTTCAGAGAAATAGTATCGATTGCAATTGAGAGATATATATACCACATAGATTAATAAGTGATGGTACTGATCCCCCATGGACAAAACGGGTGAAATCGCTGTTGCAGAAGTAATGAAAAAGCATGACAAATCTAAAAGAATCCAAAATCCGCAAGACTGGCAATGTTTTGCAGAAGTTCTAAATATAGCGGTTACTACAGTGCGAGATGCTCTTGATAATTTCCGCAACAAAACTCTGTTTCGAAATCTGGCGAGAAACCCAGAGATTCTCTTCATGCATAGAGTACACCAGTGTCAAGACGCAATCAGTACCTTCACTGCGCGAAAGTAACGGTGGAGTCACTGATGACAGTGCCACTAAAGTAGAGTTAAGAAACGTGGTTTTCCGAAACTCCTTCAGCAAAGAATACGAAGTAAGCCTTCCCGAAGCCCAGTCAACAGAAAGTGCCAAAATGAGAAGCATATGTCCTCGGTGTAGCAAAGCAGCTTAAATCACTTATTAAAGGCAAGGTTTCCTTTCCAGATTGTATACCAGTCAAGTTCCTCTGAGTGTGCTGATACAATAGGTCCATGTTTAGTAATTATATACAACCGCTCACAGAAAGATCCGTACCTAAAGACTGGAAAATTGCTCAGGTCACACCAATTTCTTAAAGTACTGCCTTTTGTGATGTTTAACAAAACTGTTGGCAAGCGTACTTGTTATACAAATGGGCACGGCAAAGGCTTAAGGTCGTAAAAAAAATTTCAGCGTAAAACTGGAAATAGTTGTAGGAGAGTATCAGAAGTAATAACCTAATGACATCTTTAATTTCTTGTACATTAGGTTTTTGTGTTGGAGAAGATTCTCATCAGTAATTTTAATAGTCTCATAAATGTGAATGTTAGCAAGTAAATTAACTACGTTAAAGGATACGGAATTACCATCATCAGAAATGGAAAAGTTTTTAATTTTAGCTGTTAGTTAAAGGGAATTTTTGACAGTGTAGTTTTCTGCAAAGACATAATACTCTTTAAATGGTGTACGAGATTTTTTGCCGATTTCGTAGAAGCGCCGTCTGTATAGTTAACACTGTGGACAGGAAGCGAAGGCGGCGTGCAGTCGGAGGCGATGCTGGGTTCGTAGCGGTGGGCACCAATTGTCGGCTACGACGGGGCTGCCCGGGAGGCACACTCACACTCCAGTGGCCGCACGTGTCACGGTGAATGCAGCAGTGACCCTGTCGCGGATGCGTGCACCACCTGTTCTAGTGTCTCGTGTACACGAAGGACCTCTGCGGACCGAGCTGCAACTTTCTTAGCTCGCTGGACTGTGCAGTTACTGATTTACAGGGGCTATGCTCTATGCAGCCTGCCTGGCAGAGGTATGTTGCAGGGTGGCATCAGAGCCTGACGGCTTCCGCGACTGGACAAATGAACTGGCGATAAAAAAAAAAATCACAGCAACAAACGAACAAAAAAATCATGTAGAGTAATGAAATTTCGGGAATACGTCTGTCTATGTAGGATATTTAAGTAATTAACATTGCAGCATCACAGGGCAACGTAAGCGCGAAATAAGCCGTTGCAAAAGTGACATGCTGGTAAGTTAATAACAGATGTAACGATCAGAATGTTGAATGCAAACATTGAAACGGGCATGCATTGTGTTGTAATGGTGTGCGATGTCAGTTTTGTGTCGCAAATGCCGGTGGTTTGGGGGTCAGTGAAATGCATGCTACTGGGCGCCTTGGCTCGGGGCTGTCCCTGAAGTAATCGATTATTATTTCGTTATGTCGTCGACTGCTGTTCGAATTGCTACTGCAGAAGAAATGTGATGTGCCAGAGACGTACGCCAGACACGACTGCCTTCCCTCTTGGTAGCGCCACGTGACCGGTCGGAGCCCGAGCTTTTTGCAACCGTACATTCTCGCGGTCACCGCTGCCAGTATACAGTGCTACATTTTTGCCAAGTCTCCTGCGAAATCGCTGGAGGAACATCCAGCTTCTCGTGTCCCTATTACACGACCTCGTTCAAACTCGTTAAGATGATCGTAATGGCGTCTCTGTCTCCTCAAAGGCATTCTTGGCTAAGATCAAACCACCACGTCCAATCTAGAAGGTAACTAACGCTCACAACCGCCACGGCGTGTATTTACAGCAGACCTGATCTGCACCCTCACAGTGCCCCCCCCCCCCTACTAACACCATTCTTATGCGACTGGCGCGAAATTTAAATCGACACTATTTTTCAATTGTAGAAACACGCCTACCAACTTTCGTTTATCTCTCACAACTGCTTGTGGTGTTGCGATTTTTTCCGTCGTAGCACATCTGCAATGTAACGTCCACTGTTCAAAGTGCCGCCAATGCGGACAAGAGGTGACCGAGACCTGTAACCAATTGCTCCCCATACCATCACGCGGGGTGATACAGCAGTATGGCGATGACGAATACACGCTTTCGTGATGCTGTAAACAGAACCTGCATTCATCCGAAAAAATGACGTTTTGCCATTCGTGCAGCCAGGTTCGTCGTTGAGTACACCATCGCAGGCGCTCTTGTCTGTGATGCAGCGTCAAGAGTAACAGAGCTCATAGTCCATGCTGCTGCAAACGTCGTCAAACTGTTCGTGCAGATGGTTGTTGTCTTGGAAACGTCCCCACCTGTTGACTCAGGGATCGAGACGTGGCTGCACGGTCCGTTACAGCCATGCGGATAAGATGCCTGTCACCTAGACTGCTAGTGATACGAGGTCGCTGGGATCCTGCACGGCATTCCGTATTACGCTCCTGAACCCACCGATTCCATATTCTGCTAACAGTCATTGGATCTCGACCAAGCAGCAGTGTCGCGCTCCGATAAACCGCAATCGCGATAGGCTAGAATCCGACATTTATCAAAGTCGGAAACGTGATGGCACGCATTTCTCCTCCTTACACGAGGCATGACAACAACGTTTCACCAGACAACGCCGGTCAACTGCTGTTTGTGTATGAGAAATCGGTTGAAAACTTTCCTCATGCCAGCACGTTGTAGGTGTCGCCAATGTTGTGTGAATGCTCTGGAAAGCTAATTATTTGCATATCACAGCATCTTCTTCCTGTCGGTTATATTTCGCGCGTGTAGCAGGTCATCTTCGTAGTATAGCAATCTTAATGGCCATTAGTGTACATAGGAGTCACTTTTTTCCAGTCACTTGGGACTTTGCGTTATGCGAGAGATTCACGATAAATGCAATCTAAGTAAGGGGCAATGCCGTAGAGTACTGTTTGTGAAACCGAATCGGTATTCGGTCAGGACCTGGCGACTTATTTGCTACCAAATGTTCCAGCTGCTTCTCTAGGCTAGGAATGTCCATTACCGTGGTGTCGACACGAGAGTGTAACGACTGCATGTTTCTACGATTCTGCTGCGTGAAATATTCCTTAAACATGAAATTTAAAACTTGAGCATTCCTTTTGTTGTTTTCTACTAGCACACCAGGCTGAAGCTTCGCCCCCCACTCAGCGGTTTTACGCAGGACCAGAATAGTCTCGCGATCTCTTCAAGATAATTTGTTGAGGTATGACGGCGGCAGCTTTATGCTCGAGCATCGATCTTTCAACAGACGCACGAATCTCTACTAACGTTGAATTGTTGTTAGCGTGCTCTCTGTTGAACTGAGTGTGCAACAGTCTCTGCTTCATCATCATTTTCCGCAATGTATCTTCTCCATCCTCCATTCGCTTACTAGGCACATACTTTTCCACAGCACGATTTAGAATCTGTTCAAACTTGGCTTATAATTACTCTACACCCATCATACTGGAACTAAATAATGTCAATTCACTGTTTGAAATTCTAACAACCGCTTTTCTGCTCAACTACTCTCCTAGCTTTCTTGATTGATTTAATAACTTAAGTAACCATCGTCGCTACGGCGACGTCATTATCACTAACGCCTGTCTCTGTAGCGACACCCTCGGTGAGTCCAGGTATCTTTGTAGCTACATGCTCTAAAATACTTACATCAAAAAAAGTTTAGCATCACTTCGGTTGGTTCCGGAAACTATTCCAATTTTTTGTACAGAGATCGATATAAACATCGTTTCCGCCCTTATTATTGCTCATAAAAATAGCACATGGCATGTTGTACCACCGTATAGCGAGACCTTCAGAGTCGGTTGCCCAGATTGGTGTACACACCGGAACCTGTAATACCCAATACCACGTCCTCTTGAATTAATGCACGCCTGTATTCGTCGTGGAATACTATCCACAAGTTCATCAAGGCAGATTGTCCCATTTCTAACGGTGATTCGGCGTAGATCACTCAGTGTGGTTGGAGGGTCACGTCGGCCATAAACAGCCCTCTTCAGTCTGTCCCAGGTATGTTCGATAGGGTACATGTCTGGAGAAAATTGGTTCAAATGGCTCTGAGCACTATGCAAATTGACTTACGAGGTCATGAGTCGCCTAGAACTTAGAACTAATTAAACCTAACTAGCCTAAGGACATCACACACATCCATGCCCATGGCAGCATTCGAACCTGAGACCGTAGCTGTCGCCCGGCTCCAGACTGTAGCGCCTAGAACCGCTCTGCCACTCCGGCCGGCACATGTCTGGAGAATATGCTGGCCACACTAGTCGGGCGATGTCGTTATCCTGAAGGAAGTCAGCCACAAGATGTGCACGATGGGGCCGCGAATTGTCGTCCATGAAGACGAATGCCTCGGCCATATACTGTATACTGCCGATCTCGTTGCACTAAAAACGAAATTAAAAAATCGGTCGGAGGATGGCATTCACGTATTGTACAGCCGTTGCGGCGCCTTCCATGACCACGAGAGAGTACATCGGCCCCACATAATGCCACCCCAAAACAGCAGGGAACCTCTATGTTGCTGCACTCGCTGGACAGTGTATTTAAAGCTTTCAGCCTGACCGGGTTGCCTCCAAGCACGTCTCCGACGATTGTCTGGTTGAAGGTATATATATGAGACTCATCGGTGCAGAGAACGTGATGCCAATGCTGAGAGGTCCATCCGGCATGTTGTTGGGCCCATCGGTACCGCGCTGCACTGTGTCGTAGTTGCGAAGATGGACCTCGCCACGGACGTCGGGAGTGAAGACGTGCATCGTGCAGGTTACTGTGCACTGTTTGAGTCTTAACACGACGTCCTGTGGCTGCACGAAAGGCATTATTCAACATGTTGGCTTTGCTGTCGGGGTACCTCCGAGCCATAATCCGCAGGCAGCGGTCATCGATTGCCGTAGTCGCCCCCGGGCATCCTGAGCGAGACATGTCATCGACATCGCTTTCGTTTACTCCGACTCGCCTTGACACTTCACTTGTTGAGAGCCCTTCCTGGCACAAACGAACAATGCGGACCGCTGTATTGACGGTGTAGGCACGGTTGAACTACAGACAACACGAGCCGTCTACCTCCTTCGTGGTGGAATGACTGGAACGGATCGGCTGTCGGACCCCGTCTGTCTAATAGGCGCTGCTCATACACGGTTGCTCACATCTGTGGTCGGGCTTAGTGACATCTTTAAAAAGTCAAAGGGACTGTGTATCTGATACGATATCCACAGCCAACGTTTATCTTCCCGAGTTCTGGTAACCGGGGTCACGCAATTTTTTTTTATGTGTGTATTTCCATTGTATGTGCTCTCTCGAACTAGGTGCTCAAGACAGTTTTCGAAAAAACATGTTCAACAGTACTCTGCAAGGCTACTTATGTGGAAACCTTGTAATGAATCCATCGGTGTCCTTGTCTATGCTCGGAACTAATACTGCACGATTTGGGTACTTCCGCACTACTGAACGTAGACTTTCTTAGAATAACTCTGTCTCGACGGAATCGGGAGGCCGTTAATAACATCCAACAATTACCTTCTTTTCACCTAGACCTGTTGTGCGTTACCAGATAACTTCACAGCCACACTGAAATCCGACTTGAGTAGAAACAACATTTTTGTCGCCCTCGGTAAACGCTTCCCCATCAGTGGCGTTTAACATGTCTTTTCGTTACACGTTTCACGAATCGCTAAACATTTCAGAGCTTTATACAGCTCTCGGTCCCGAGAATAATTTGTGTGTGACGAATTTCAGAGAGGGCAGTAAAGGCGAAATATTAGGGATACGCAATGTCTGTTCTTTGTGACATGTTTGAATAAACGGACAGCACGCTTTCATATAACTGATTCGCCTCTACGAGCAATGAATCATGTAGCAGCGGACCCCGGGTTCGAGTTCCAGGGTTGCATACATTTTTTCTCATTGCCGATGATTCCGCGCAAGGTCTCAGTGCAGCTTACCTTAATAGTTCCTTCCGTTTCCTTTCTCCTCGCTTCAGTCTACATAAAAAGGAAAAATAGCCGGCGGCGAAGATGAGCCGGAAGACACAGATGACCTGATTATACAGGTTGCACGAGAAATATTAGGCATTGACATAGGTAAGGTAGACACTGGACGGTACGTGGATTATAAGGTGCTTCGAAATCTCATCCAATAATTGTCAAATTTGTCTCACACCGAAAAAGGACGCAGATCTTCAGCCACGAGAAAAAATAGTTAGCAAGGGCAGGGCTTACAATAAGACAAGATCTTACACTCCTGGAAATTGAAATAAGAACACCGTGAATTCATTGTCCCAGGAAGGGGAAACTTTATTGACACATTCCTGGGGTCAGATACATCACATGATCACACTGACAGAACCACAGGCACATAGACACAGGCAACAGAGCATGCACAATGTCGGCACTAGTACAGTGTATATCCACCTTTCGCAGCAATGCAGGCTGCTATTCTCCCATGGAGACGATCGTAGAGATGCTGGATGTAGTCCTGTGGAACGGCTTGCCATGCCATTTCCACCTGGCGCCTCAGTTGGACCAGCGTTCGTGCTGGACGTGCAGACTGCGTGAGACGACGCTTCATCCAGTCCCAAACATGCTCAATGGGGGACAGATCCAGAGATCTTGCTGGCCAGGGTAGTTGATTTACACCTTCTAGAGCACGTGATACATGCGGACGTGCATTGTTCTGTTGGAACAGCAAGTTCCCTTGCCGGTCTAGGAATGGTAGAACGATGGGTTCGATGACGGTTTGGATGTACCATGCACTATTCAGTGTCCCCTCGACGATCACCAGAGGTGTACGACGAGTGTAGGAGATCGCTCCCCACACCATGATGCTGGGTGTTGGCCCTGTGTGCCTCGGTCGTATGCAGACCTGATTGTGGCGCTCACCTGCACGGCGCCAAACACGCATACGACCATCATTGGCACCAAGGCAGAAGCGACTCTCATCGCTGAAGACGACACGTCTCCATTCGTCCCTCCATTCACGCCTGTCGCGACACCACTGGAGGCGGGCTGCACGATGTTGGGGCGTGAGCGGAAGACGGCCTAACGGTGTGTGGGACCGTAGCCCAGCTTCATGGAGACGGTTGCGAATGGTCCTCGCCGATACCCCAGGAGCAACAGTGTCCCTAAATTGCTGGGAAGTGGCGGTGCGGTCCCCTACGGCACTGCGTAGGATCCTACGGTCTTGGCGTGCATCTGTGCGTCGCTGCGGTCCGGTCCCAGGTCGACGGGCACGTGCACCTTCCGCCGACCACTGGCGACAACATCGATGTACTGTGGAGACCTCACGCCCCACGTGTTGAGCAATTCGGCGGTACGTCCACCCGGCCTCCCGCATGCCCACTATACGCCCTCGCTCAAAGTCCGTCAACTGCACATACGGTTCACGTCCACGCTGTCGCGGCATGCTACCAGTGTTAAAGACTGCGATGGAGCTCCGTATCCCACGGCAAACTGACTGACACTGAAGGCGGCGGTGCACAAATGCTGCGCAGCTAGCGCCATTCGATGGCCAACACCGCGGTTCCTGGTGTGTCCACTGTGCCGTGCGTGTCATCATTGCTTGTACAACCCTCTCGCTGTGTCCGGAGCAAGTATGGTGGGTCTGACACACCGGTGTCAATGTGTTTTTTTTCCATTTCCAGGAGTGTACAAAGGACCATCTAAGGATTTAAAACAACGCCACACCCCATTTCGGCCTTCAGAATGTATGTACTCTGGGTGGCAGCATAATTAAGACCGCCCCCCCCCCCCTGAAAAGAATGCGTTTAGAAACGTGTCAGAACTGAACAGCATCAAGAGAAACTATGCGAGCCAAAGCGAAAACCTAGCACCTCTCACCTAAATTTAATACTAATCTTTTGCAACATCTCTCCTTCTCTGAATGCTATCTTGAAATTGCATCTACTCTCCAACTATCTCTGTTTCTGTGCCTTTACCTATTGTTCTTGTAACTGTAATTCCGTAATTATCTTCCTGCTAGTGTCTTCGACTGTTACCGTTAACTGTAGTATTACTTGATCTGAAACTATTTGCCTGAAATTCTTTACATTGTATGCTATAGCATACAACTGTAGCTATTGTTATTTTCCTGGTTACCTTACTCGCTCACCTACTCGGTTTAAACTGCCGAGAGAAATATCGCAATCACTATTATTGTAGTAATTCCTAACTTGTTGGCATTCTTCGTTAATTTTATAGCGAACTGCTTTTCGTCCCCTGACACATCGTATCTATTCTCGGCGGCACCCCTTCACAACGAATACTCTCCGCTCCTCTCTACTCCGTACTGTAACTGGGTTTTCTCTGTTTGTGATGGTCATCTGTCAGGATGAGCACTACTGCAAAGGGCATTTGATTCTAAAGCATTATGTCAGGGTGAAAAACACTAAATAAATTACTTTTTCTCTCTTAACAACATTTTTGCAGGGTGGGTTCATCCTTGGCTCAGGTATGAGGTAGAATGAAACAGCAGTTTTACATAAGATAACTTTTATTGAAAGTTTTGTACAAGGGTTTCTGGCTGGGATACTGGCAACTGTGTCGTTTGCGAAGCCTTCTGCTTGCGTGAGCGGCGGCGTCTGATTACGCACGGCGGTGTGTATCTCGTGTCGCCGTTTCGCCCAGTTGACTGGAGACGCGCATCGCGAGGTGGTCCGTTTAATTATTGAGGAAGAAGTCGTGAATCGGACGGTGACGACTCGGATGTGCGCTGTCTCCTTCCCGTCCTCACGAGTCACTCGGGTACATAAAAATCTGGCCTCAAATACCTTCTGTCTTCTGGCGCCGAGGCTGCTGCTTGCTATTCCATTACAGCGGCGGACTCGGTGCTTCTGTGTACGATGTAGTATCTTCCTGCATGACGGTCTTGAGCACCGACTGTACCGGAACTGAACTGAAAGCTACTCCTGTCGGGCCCACTGCGTCTCGCGTGCTTATTCACTTCACTTCACTGGAGGTGAACAACATCGCTGTCGTTGCCTCTTCTGTCACGTCGAAAAGCTTCGCGAAGAATCTTCTTAACGTCGGTCATTGGCTCTCGGAATGTAGGCGAGAGCCTTTGATCACGTGTGACAATTGAGAAACACGTGAGCCGGACGGGCGATGCCCTGACGGCTGAATCGACAGCTTCTGCTTACGTGGGGGAGGACGATAGCTTCTCCTGAATGTGCTGACTTCGCGGTCATTGCCTCTTCTGCTCTGCCCGTTGTTTGCCAGAGTGTAACTCTTCTAAGCTAAACGAAGTTTCTCATTAATTTTAAATTTCTGCTTCACTTCACTAATGTATTTCCCTATCTTAAGTACCACTCAACAGTATTTACGCCGATCTCCGTGCACTGTTTTAGGAAAGTGTAATGCCGTCACTACACGGACGGTGTTGTGAACGTCAGTCTTGAGCGTGCCAAGTTGAAAGTGCTGCCGAACGCTCTGACTTGTGCATACAGCATGTGCGTGTCAACGTGGTACACGCGACCGCAGCGGCGGCATCTGGGTCACACATCACCCGGTTGTCCGCCCCGGTAGCTGAGTGGTCAGCGTGACAGACGGGTTCAATTCCTGGCTGGGTTGGAGATTTTCTCTGCTCAGGGACTGGGTGTCGTGTTGTCCTAATCGTCATCATTTCATCTCCAACTACGCGCATGTCACCGAAGTGGCGTCAAGTCGAAAGACCTGCACCAGGCGAGCGGTCGGGAGGCCCTCGTCACACGTTTCTCTCTATCACCTACTTTACAAAATGCATGGGCGTAAAATTCTTAAGCTAGCGCTATTAAAACGCGCCTTTCCTCTCTTGTCCACGTGAGAGTCACGTTGTTCTGCGTGTAGTGTCCACGGACATGTTATAAGGCAGAAAGAGAAGCTCCGTAACAAATAGCGCGATTCAAAGTCTTACTTTATATTTGTTCCTATTCAGCAGCAGAATCTTCACAACATGTGAAATAAAAAAGAATTGTTTTACACTTTCTTGTTATATCTTACTGCATGTAGTGCAATCTGTCTTGTAGATTAAACCATTCGAACAAACTCCATCCTCAGATGGAACGTACATATGTAACATCGAATATTAGAGAATATACTTTTATTGCACTGAAAAGAAAGTATCAGATCCTAACAGAAAAAGCGAAGACTAGTAATAAAAATATTCGGATCCACTGAGGCGCAAACAAGAATCACATTACCAGCTACCTCATCATTTCGCTCTACCGACTGTGACTGTCGAATGGCTATACATTGAATCTGACCTACTGAAAGTTTTAATGGTAGATACGTTATTAACTGACACTGAAATATGACAGATTGTATCAACGACAATGCGTTTCTTATGGATCCTCACTGTGCCCGTTTACAGTCTGTCCCCACTCTGGCTACCCAGCCACGTCACCTGGCGCCTCCACAGGCTGTCTCACGACGCAGTACCGCCCTGCCGCGGCGCGCGCTTTAAGTCGGCGGCGACGCCGTCTGCATACACGGCCCGGCAGCGATAATTTTTAGACGAGTGTTTTAGTACCGTAAAGAATACAAAAGACGATAGCTTCTTCCGAAACATAACGCTATAGAGTAAATAATATTAACATATGAACGTAAGTCGGGATTTTACTACAAACATGGAACCGAATGCCTGTTCATGTGAATGTACGTTCCTCTACTTCTACCCCATAAAGCGCAATGAAACTGTAGAATTTAAGAATTATTCTCACTTTGTGTTTCTACTAAAGGATAGAAGTTTTCTTTGAAGGATTGCGTTGAAACTTAACAGGTCTTGCAACACGATGAGTGTTTAAAAAGTAACAAGAAATTTACAATTTCTTGTGTTGTACTAGTCCGATTTGCACTACATTTTTTGTCACTGCCTTCGTAAACGTACGTGAAAAGTATGTGGACAATGTTATATCCATTGGCTATTTGCTCTATTGTCAGCTGTCAAAAAGGATACATGTGTTTTGGTAGCATCAACGATTATTTGTTTTGTGTAAAAACAGATTAGAGAATCTTTCTTACATAAAGAGTATGGAATTTTAGAAAAGTTAAATATTCCTTTTGGCGAGCCTGTTACGAGTAAAACTGGAGTTTTTTGTTTCACGACAATTTGTAGTTTCCGTAATGTCGGCACTATTTTTAGATTGATGTAAAAGCCCTCCATCGTTTGTGGAAGGATCGATTTTATGAAATTGTCTACGACGACGGGTTTCCTCCCAAAATTACTAGTTTTCCTTCGTGGCGATCCCTGTAAACCACGCGGTTTATTTTTGCGTTCCTTCCTTAGGCGTGACAGACGTTTGCATAAATTGGAGCCCTTTGCTTGGAACGGGTAACAGTTCTTTTCGTGTCACCTCCTTAACACACGCTGTAACATAACAGACGATCGAACGCTCGTTACATCTACATCTACATCCATTCTCTGCAAGCTACCTGACGGTGTGTGGCGGAGGGTACCTTGAGTATCTCTATCAGTTGTCCCTTCTATTCCAGCCTCGTATTGTTCGTGGAAAGAAGGATTGTCGGTATGCCTCTGTGTGACCTCTAATCTCTCTGATTTTATCCTCATGTCTCTTCGCGAGACCTACGTAGGAGGGAGCGATATACTGCTTGACTCCTCGGTGAAGGTATGTTCTAGAAACTTCAACAGAAGCCCATACAGAGCTACTGAGCGTCTCTCCTGCAGAGTCTTCGAGTTTATCTGTCATCTCTGTAACGCTTTCGCGATTACTAAATCGTCCTGTAACGAAGCGCGCGGCTCTCCGTTGGATCTTCTCTATCTCTTCTATCAACCCTATCTGGTGCGGATCCCACACTGCTGAGCAGTATTGAAGCAGTGGGCGAACAAGGGTACTGTAACCTACTTCCTTTGTTGTCGGATTGCATTTCCTTAGGATTCTTCCAATGAATTTCAGTCTGGCATCTGCTTTACCGACGATCAACTTCATATGATCATTCCATTTTAAATCACTCCTAATGCGTTCTCCCAGTTGCTGACCTGCTATATTGTAGCTAAATGATAAGGGATTTATCTTTCTATGTATTCGCAGCACATTACACTTGTCCACATTGAGATTCAATTGCCATTCCCTGCAACATGCGTCAATTCGTTGCAGATCCTTCTTCATTTCGGTACAATTTTCCATTGTTACAACCTCTGGATATACTACAGCGTCATCCGCAAAAAGCCTCAGTGATCTTCCGATGATATCCACAAGGTCATTTATGTATATTGTGAATAGCAACGGTCCTTTGACACTCCCCTGTGGCACACCTGAAATCACTCTTACTTCGGAAGACTTCTCTCCATTGAGAATGACATGCTGCGTTCTGTCATGTAGGAACTCTTCAATCCAATCACACAATTGGTCTGATAGTCCGTATGCTCTTACTTTGTTCATTAAACGATTGTGGGGAACTGTATCGAAAGCCTTGCGGAAGTCAAGAAACACGGCATCTACCTGTGAAACCGTGTCTATGCCCTTCTGAGTCTCATGGACGAATAGCGAGAGCTGGGTATCACACGACCGTCTTTTCCGAAACCCGTGCTGATTCCTACAGAGTAGATTTCTAGTCTCCAGAAAAGTCATTATACTCGAACATAATACGTGTTCCAAAATTCTACAACTGATTGACGTTAGAGATATAGGTCTATAGTTCTGCACATTTGTTTGAAGTCCCTTCTTGAAAACGTGGATGACCTGTGCCCTTTTCCAATCTTTCGGAACGCTACACCGCTGCAAGAAGGGGGGCAAGTTCCTTCGCGTACTCTGTGTAAAATCGAACTGGTATCCCATAAGGTCCAGCGGCCTTTCCTCTTTTGAGCGATTTTAATTTTTTCTCTATCCCTCTGCCATCTCTTTCGACATCTACTATTTTGTCATATGTGCGACAGTGTAGAGAAGGAACTACAGTGCAGTCTTCCTCTGTGAATTAGCCATTTAGTAGTTCGGCCTTCAGTCTGTTTCAGTACCATTTTGGTCACAGAGTGTCTGAACATTTCGTTTTGCTCCACCTACTGCTTTGACATAAGACCAAAATTTCTTAGGGTTTTCTGCCAATCAGTACATAGAGCTTTACTTTCGAATTCATTGAATGCCTCTCGCATAGCCCTCCTCACATTACATTTCGCTTCGCGTAATTTTTGTTTGTCTGCAAGGCTTTGGCTATGTTCATGTTTGCTGTGAAGTTCCCTTTGCTTCCGCAGCAGTTTTCAAACTCGGTTGTTGTACCACGGTGGCTCTTTTCCATTTCTTACGATCTTGCTTGGCACGTACTCATCTAACGCATATTGTACGATGGTTTTGAACTTTGTCCACTGATCCTCAACACTATCTGTACTTGAGACAAAACTTTTGTGTTGAGCCGTCAGGTACACTGTAATCTGCTTTTTGTCACTTTTGCTAAACAGAAAAATCTTCCTACCTTCTTTAATATTGCTACTTATGGCTGAAATCAGTGATGCAGTAACCGCTTTATGATCGCTGATTCCGTGTTCTGCGTTAACTGTTTCGGGTCTGTTTGTCGCCAGAATGTCCAATATGTTATCGCCACGAGTCGGTTCTCTGTTTAACTGCTCAAGGTAGTTTTTCAGATAAAGCACTTTAAAAAAATTTCACTGGATTCTTTGTCCCTGCCACCCGTTATAAACGTTTGAGTCTCCCAGTCTAACGGGTGATCAAAAAGTCAGTATAAATTGGAAAAAGTGATAAACCATGGAATAATGTAGATAGAGAGTTAAAAATTGAGACACAAGCTTGGAATGCCATGGGGATTTATTAGAAAAAACAAATTCACAAAATGTCTGACAGATCTATTATGAGCGTCGTTTGGTGATGATCGTGTGCTGAGCCGCCACTTTCGTCACACTTGGCCTCCTAGGTCCCCAGACCTCAGTCCGTGCTATTGTTGGCTTTGGGGTTACCTGAAGTCGCAAGTGTATCGTGATCGAGCGACATCTCTAGGGATGCTGAAAGACAACATCCAACGCCAATGCCTCACCACATACTCCGGACATGCTTTACAGTGCTTTTCACAACATTATTCCTCGATTACAATTACTGTTGAGGAATGATGGTGGACATATTGAGCATTTCCTGTAAAGAACATCATTTTTGCTTTGTCATGCTATTCTGATCTGATGAAGCGCCACCTGTCGGACATTTTTTTGAGCTTTTGTATATTTTTTTTTTTTTTTTTTTTTGTTCTAATCAAATCCCATGTCATTCCAAGCATGTGTGTCAATTTGTACCTCCCTATCTACATTATTCCGTGATTTATTCAGTTTTCAAATTTATACTGACTTCTTGGTCACCTGGTGTATCTGGCAAATTAAAATCTCCACCCAGAACTAGAACATGATGGGGAAATGTACTCCGCAAATAGCTCCTCTTCGTCTTCTGCAATTTTCTTGCAATGCAACGCTGTTATCCAGCACTTCCAGATACCGAAGTATGTCAGTGACTGATGCTGGCAACAAGGATCTCACGAACAGAAACGACGTATTGTACACCACTGCACGCCGATCTACGCCGCTAGACAGGTAACAGGCAACTGATTTTGGGTGCCCCTGGTGAGACAAGCCTCTACATCCTTACATTTGTCCTCTATCCATCCCTGCTTAGCCATTTTGCACTTCCTGTCGATTTCATTTTTGAGACGTTTGTATTCCTTTTTGCCTGCTTCACTTACTGTATTTTCATATTTTCTCCTTTCATCAGTTAGATTCAATATCTCTCCTGTTACCCAAGGATTTCTACTAGCCCTCGTCTTTTTACCTACTTGATCCTCTGCTGCCTTCACTATTTCATCTCTGAAAGCTACCCATTCTTCTTCTACTGTATTTCTTTCCCCCATTACTGTCAATTGTTCCTTTATGCTCTCACTGAAACTCTGTACAACCTCTTGTTCTTTCTCTTTATCCAGGTCCCATCTCCTTAAATTCCCACCTGTTTGCAGTTTTAATCTACAGGACATAACCAATAGATTGTGGTCAGAGTCCACATTTGCCCCTGGAAATGTCTTACAATTTAAAACCTGGTTCCTTAATCTCTGCCTTACCATTATATAATCTATCTGATACCTTTTAGTATCTCCAGGGTTCTTCCATGTATACAACCTCCTTTCATGATTCTGAAACCAAGTGTTAGCTACGATTAAGTTGTGCTGTGTGCAAAATTCTACCAGGCAGCTTCCTCTTTCATTTCTTAACCCCAATCCATATTCACCTACTACGTTTCCTTCTCTTCCTTTTCCCACTATCGTGTTCCAGTCACGGCGTAGCGTGCCATCATCATCAGATTACTCCTGTTGACTGACGTCCAATGCCGGCGGGCGGTGTGGTATATATACCTGTCGCCTCTCCCCTCCACTGACTCCGCGTATGGACCGAGGGATGTGCAGGCCGCGGTGGTCTTTCAAATTTCAACGCTTTTTTCATCAAAAGTGCAACAATGCTATTTGCTATTAAAGGTTTGAAAGCTACTGGAGTATGGGCCACGGACCAGTCCGTATTCACCGATGCAGATTTCCTCCCGGAAGACAAAACTGACATCGGACTTGAGAGGCCGTCAGATAAAGAGGTTATTGTATCTGGAGCTGAACGATTGGAGTTGCCTTCACCTAGCACACCAGGTAAAAAAGACGACGCCAACAGGTTGGGTGATCAAGCTGGCAGGTTTCAGCGAATTGTAACTATGAACTGCCGCCCAAGAATGACGAAGTTATTGAGGCTAATTGTTCTAGTCCTGCAACTGCTAGATCGTACATTTATGGGTGCACTTAAGACTCACTACAGCGAGAATATTTGGCAGTGGATGCTCCATGAAAGCAAACTTGTTGGATCCTATGATATAGTGTGTTTCTTTGGCAAGGGAAGGAAATACAGTAGAAGGATGAAGTAGTGAAGGCAGCAGAGGATCAAATAGGTAAAAAGACGAGGGCTATTAGAAATCCTTGGATAACAGAAGAGATATTGAATTTAATTGATGAAAGGAGAAAATATAAAAATGCAATAAATGAAGCAGCCAACAAGGTACACAGACGTCTCAAAAATGAGATCGACAGGAAGCGCAAAATGGCTAAGCAGACACGGATGGCTAGAGGACAAATGTAAGGATGTAGAAGCTTATCTCACTAGGGGGTCTTTGGCAAAGTTCTTTTCCTCTCTTTTCTTTAATAATGACTTCTAACTCTTTTTTGTACAGCAAATCAGTTGAAACAATGGTCTTTCCCCTCATCCATTCTCGGGAATACGAACATCAGGGCAACATAAGAACCTCCTGCACTCAGCAAACAGATGACCGTTACTAGAGACCCACACTCAGCAGCAGTCAGAGAACAAATTTGGCGTTTACCTCTGCTTGCAGTATCAGTCTGAACTACACTAAGGCCTGTTTCCTCAACGTTCCATACACGATCTTCTGGATATTTATGTTTCCAGAATTCAGCTTATAGCAAGTCGTAGAATGAGTTAACTCTCTCATGCGAAAAGCGTTTTGCTCGAGCATATGATGTTCCAGTTGGCTTTCTAATCGAAAGCTTATCTTGATGACGTCGAAGAAAATGGCCAAGACAAGCCCTTCCATTCACAACTGCAAGTTGGTAGGCCATTTTTCTAACATCCATACTAGTAAAAGCATAGAATTTGGCCTCCATATAGTGTATGTAAACCACTAGTTCTCTTTCTAGGGCAGCTGGTTTTCTTCCAAACTTTTTAGTTTCAACATCTGTCAGATATTAGCCTCATACACATACTGGCACAGAGTTGTTTTTGGGACAGCGCAATGTTTGCTTTTTTAACTCCCATGAGTTTTACTACAACAGCAGACACTGCCTCTCGCATTTTGTTTTTATCCCACACCTGCCTTTTACGGGTTCATTTAGGTGCCAGATTAGTCCTAGGCATCTGAAAACAGAAATAAAAACATTTTACGGTCTGCTTATAATATGGACCCTGGGGTCCACATTACAGTCACATACACCTTGTAAACTAGTGTAGACAGCTTAAAAATGCAATAATACCATACTTTTAATCTATTTGAAACTGTTGCCAATACTTAGTAGGTTGCATCTAAGTATTAACCAATAATGGTATGTTAATACACCACTAGAGTTCAGCTAAATATTATTAAGATATTAAGGGGGGGGGGTGCATATTACCACCACTTACTCTACATGGTAATGCAAAGCAGGTGAAACATTTGGATAAAGGTGTACTTGCATTCACATTGCTTGTAACAGCAAATCTGTTTGACAGGCTCATTGTCATTGTGAAAGCAAAACTAACAAGTAAAATGAAAACATCCACCATAAGCACGAATCCAGTATTTTGATGAATAAGGACTCAACTAGAAAGGTAGGCTGAGGTTGGAAAGTACCAGCCACAAAATCACTTGAAGTTTACCTTGTGGAAGAAAATATTATCCACTGTAACTCCAAATTAGTGTGCACTGACTGTAAAGTAAGAATTAATAGATATTACTATGCATGTATTGGTTATAGCATTAAGTTAAATACATGCAAGCATATACATAATGTTTATGAAGTAGAGAGTATAGAAGAAAAACCGTTTGAAATTTTTGAATTACCAGATGTACTACTTATGAATGTTGGAGAGGAAAATTCTGAAGCCAGTTTGTTCCTGTGACACAGAGGTACTGGCAGAAATTGTTTCTGGTATTTCAGTTACTGAAGTTTAGCTGGCCAACAAAATGGTAACTTCACTTAAGGCTAGTGGAGGTGCTGTTCATGCCAGTAGTGGCGTCTCTTTCAATAGCCCACAAAGGAGTCACAAGAGAAAACTTGCAGTACAGAGGAGACTGTTTTGAGCAAAGAAAACAAATTCCTCAAGCTGCATACTCATGGCAGTTCCTGATACAGAAGAAACTGTGAACACTTCTGGATGAAGGTTTACACCACATTAGCTAGTGTGTTGATCTCACATTCAGGAACATGATGGCTTTATTCCGTGTCCTGCCATCCAGTTTTAGGTTTTCCATTATTTCCCTAGATCAATCAAGGCAAATTCTGGGATGGTTCCTTTGAAAGGCCAAGGCCAATTTTCTCCCCCATCCTTGAAACAGTCAGAGCTTATGCTCTGTCTCTGACGGCCTCACTGTTGACAGAATGTCAGATGTCGATATTCCTTCCTTCTTCACTGGCCTCTGGTGCGGCAGTTCTGCTGACACGTGGGACCACCAGAAACTGCTGCGGCTTGTGCCAGCAGCCTAGAATGCTGGCATCACTGGGTCAGCCCCCTCCCAAGCCGTGCTGGGCAGTGATGACTGTGACTGAGGCTCAGCGCACTGCTGGTGATGGCCACACATTTGACAACTGTCCCAACGTGACAACAGAGTGAGTTGCAATCGTCAACTTGTAATATATATGTATTTTTGATCTAGCTAGATGGTTAACACTAGTGCAACTGTTAAACAGATTAAATATTTTCATATTCTAGCAAAGAATACACTAACATCTGATTGTTCACAATCAATTTTCCTGATAATGTGACTCATTTACCAAAAAAAAAATTTGGTGAATAAATAATAATTTCAGTATCAGTACAAACACATGCAGTTGGAATTAGGAATGAGTAATTATGAATTAGCAATATAACCCAACTGAAAGCCTTTCAGGTTCCAATTTGCAGTATAATTTTACTTTTTTTAAAAAAATCCCCTTTTTGAAAAGTTATCTGTAACCAAATAACTCATATTCCAGAATTTTCTGTTTTTAGCGGGCCATTATTTCCTAAATTTAAGCATATAATTTTGTAGTTCTAATTTACCAGGGCACAAAAGTGGCTGTTTTTATTTGGAAACGAGTAATAATTTCAAACTTGTCATTAATGCTAGTAACACCCTGACACAGATGCTAAGAGAGCAGATACCAAGTCTCACTGCTTGCCTGCTGGCTGCAGATGTTGATTGATTGTCTGAATGAGGAGAGGAACGAAACAGTGACATCATTTGTCCCAAGATCCAAAGTGGCAGAGACTGTGGGAGCAGCAAACCAACAGCACAATCTATTTGATGGCGAAGCAAAACAGGCAAATGAAGATGGAACACTGGGGTGGCAGGAAGATTAAAGAACTGGAGGGAGGAAGGGGGAGATCATAAGACACCCCAATGGTGCTATGTGTGACATGGTGCTGGAATCACTGCTAACCCACCCCAGTTCCCACTTCATACCATGATTGCGACACAATGGGGGATGACACAAGAAGAGGGGGTGGTGATGAAACAGCACAAAATGGAGAGGAAAACCTGACCAGCATGAAAGCAATGATGAAAGCCTTCAATTGTGGAAGAGAATTCAGGTACTTAAATCTAGGGAACAAACCACTTTTATGATGAAAACCAAAGACAGATGTAACTATGTAAGGTTGTATGCTACCATCTGTGATAATGGAGAATGGAAGAGTGTGTTTAGTGCAAAAGGCCAAATGGTAGGGGAGTCTCATAAAATGTGGGGGTTACAGATCATTATGGAGTAAGAGGCTTAGATTCAACCTTGTATGACCAATACGAAGTTCGCAGAGGATGGTAGATCCCCAGTGGGCCATGTGGCAAGAGTCCCCTTATCGCAATAAGTTTATTAGGCAGGGGGTTGGCCTCCAAGAGTCAGCTCAAGGCTGAGCAAAAAGGAATTGGACATGAGGCTGCAAACCCAGCACCAGAGAGGTCACACAAAAGGGGCACACCCTCCAGCCACAGGATCAGCAGTTCATTACCTGGGATACCCACATGAGTGGGAACCCAAAGAAAGTCAACTGAACAACCAGCATGGTCAAGATTGGTAAGGTGGTCTTAGATGTCATAGACCAAGAAGAGGGAGGGAAAACCACTGCCTGATAGCCTCAAGGGCAGTTATCGAGTCTGCACATAACGTGGGTGGGAGAGGACTGTTAAACATACTAAAGAACCTGGTAAATGGCCATTAGCTATGCAGTACACATGCTACATGGGGCAGGTAAGAGATGGTGTTACTTGCCAGCAGAAGGCACATTCCTTCTAATTAGCAGATTTAGAGCCTAGAGCCATTCCATTAAAACACAACAGCAGCCTGAAACTCCCATAAAAGCTGGCAGAACAAACAATGAAACACAGACCCCTCTGAATCTGGGATCAAGGAACTAACCAAGGGGGAGGAGGTTTTTGGAGAGAACGGGGAACAGGACAAAGAGGGAAGATAAAAATCATGGCAAAGGACTGCAAGCTGGAGCCCAACTGTTAAACTCACCTGAAGAGCGAGCAATTTCCTGCTGCTAAAGTATAAAATATAAGGGATGTGTGGGGAAAGAGAAGATGGTGATGGCATAGGAAACAGGAAGCTTAGACTGTTGTACCAAAAGGGCAGTGAGTGGGGGACAACCCCAGCTTCAACCAGGAAACAATACGGCTAGTGCAAAAGGTACTGATGATCAGATAGATACCACAATGGTGGACCTGCTCCAAGAGGATCAGTATGGAAGGAGCAACTGAGCCCTAAATTTGGCTACCATGCCCCCCTCCCCCTCCCCCCCCCCCACACACACACACACACAAGTAAATGTCATAAGACGACCCAAGAAATGGAAGTGGTGGACCACAATCAGAAATTGGGTCTCGAGATAGAGCTCCAGTAGGTATCGTACACAATATGGTGACAGAAATGCACCACCCACAATTTAAGAGGAGAAAACTGAAAACTGTGTGAGAAGGTCCATGCAGAAGCATACCACATGGCACCCTGGAACTGTCACTTCACAAAAGCCACCAAGTGTTTGAGTTATTTAACACAGAAGTCATCCACATGCAGAGCAGGGGTGACCAACAGTTTGACGGAGGTCACAAGTCCTTTAATAGTGATGAGGAAAAGGATACTTAACACTGAACCCTATGGAATGCCATCCTCCTCAGCAATGGAGTGTCCTCATCCCAGGACTTATGTCCCTTCTTCTCTTTCATAAGTAGAGGAGGACACACGCTAGATGCCAGAGAGGTAAGGGGGGAGAGAGGCTTCTGCTAGTTCTATAAAGAGAGACCAGGCAACCTTGGGGATGCTAGAGCTGCCGGTTCCATGGCCAATGTGTACCAGCAGACTCTTGGACTGAGAGGAGGCCCTAATGGCAGCAGACACCAGAGAAGAGGCACTTCTCTGGTGGATGAAAGGAGCAACAGTTGGAGGGGAGGAAGATGTAATTTGAGGGGAGAGGGAGAGAAGAGTGAGGCATCACTGGGATAAGGTGGGGGAAAGGATGTAACAGAGTCAATATAGATTTTTGTAGACACAAGGCAAAGCTGATCGTATACCCCAATATATTCTTTCCTTCTTACAAACCAGCGACAGTTGTGACAATGAATACATGTGGTCAGTAGAACAAAGGCACACCTGGGCATCCTCATTCATTGCATACAGGATTAATACATGTGTACAAATCATAAACACCAAAAACATTTTAGCAGTGGCAAGACATACATCACAGTGCACAGTGATAAGCCATAATCTTGACCTTGTCTTGGGGGTATCCCCTTCAAAGACCAGAATAAAGTGGTCATTATCAGTGTGGTTTTCCTTAGTGCCTTTCTGAATATGATGAACAAAATGAATGCCTTGCCACTCCAGACTGGCCCACGCTTCACCAGTTTGGAAGATGAGGTCTCTATGAAAAAGACACCCTGAAGCATATTCAAAGGCTAGTGAGGAGTAATGGTTTGCAAACTTGTCTTTGATAGTTTCTACCAAAATAATGGGTTCATGGTGGGAAGGTGTCCTTGTCAGTCTTGATGCAGACCAGGTAATGGGGAAAAGATTTGACCCCAAGCAAGCGAGTCTGACCCTCCTCCCATGAGGGGATAGTTGTAAGTTGAAAAGGGGTACCATGAAAAGTCGTTCCTGACTAAAGGTCAGCCAAAGACGGCCGGTTTTTTAAGTCTGATACAAAGTGTAGACCCTAATAGCACCAAAACCAATCAGGGGCTCTCCCCTTGTGCACTACTCAGCCACACCAAGGGCCAGTTGCTGGGAGTTCCAATGCTTCAGAATGACAAGCCACTACTCCTAGGCATACACAGGGAGGTAGCAGCTCATGTATCAGAACTGTCATCCCTGTTTTCAGAGGACTCCATCAAAAGAGTACATAACACCCCAAGCACACGAAATGACTACTGTGCTAGCTGTACAGCACAAAAAGGGCAATGGCTTCCGGTAAAAAATGGAAGAGGTGGTAAGCCCACATGCCAAAGACTTCATGTATGGTGTTATTCCACAGCTGGCTCACACCATGGAGACAAAATTTAGAGTAGTTCAATCCCCAAAGAGGGACCAAAATTTCCAAAAAGGGAATTGTAAAGCAAGAGGAATAATACTGTAAGGGATATCAACAAAAAAAAGATAGCCAGGCCAATGTAAGCAAGGGAAAGGATTGAGGACAGGGATGGATGAGCACGGGAAAGTTAATGCAATTTTGAAAAGTAGAAAGGATCCAATTGCTAGCAGCCTCATGTGCACAAAATAATTGTGACCCCCTTCCACTGGGGAATGGGGATGGAGCAGATATAGAAACATGATTCTGTGATGTTAAAGATAAACGAATCTTCATATGTGAGTATTACTGGATTTGCTCCAAGTATCCACTGGCCAACATGCAAACATGTAGTACTGAGGTCAGACTGGCCATCGTGACAGCTCTATTTCTCATGCAGTGAAGTAGACAACACTACCCAGTGCTGTTGGCACTGTTGCAGTCACATGTTGTATTGCCATGCTATGTGACACGACAACTCATCATAGTGCACACAACTACACACTGCTTACTCTAGAGCCCTTCAAATTAATATTAAACCGACTGAGCATATACAAATTAAGAGATGACTCACAATTCAATAATGTGCATATCAGAGAATCAGTTTCATACGTAGCGTGAAATGAAATGACAGTATGGCATTTCTGGCCGGGAGATCGTATGCAGGAGAAATCGGCTGCCTACTGCAAGTCTACATCAGTTGATACTGCTTATTTTTGCATCTAAAGAAATGGTAAAATGGTGATAAGCACAACACAACACCCAACCTCTGAGAGGATAAATTCTCAAATTGGCCAGGAATTGCACCTGGAGCCCCTGCACAGCTGTTGGTCTCTCTATCCGACAGCCACAGTGATGGACAGAGCTGGCGTCCAACACACTCATTTACTGACAGTCCTGTAAGGCATTGTGTATCGGAAGAGGAAAGCAACATTGGGCATATGAATATAGGGATGACTCACAAGGCATTTCAGTATTGTGCTTACACACAATCAGTTGCATATATGGTGTGCTGTTTGGATGCTCTTGCTGCCATGGTATGCCAAAAGCTTATCCCTCACACCCAATGTCAGGTCCTGTAAGCAAATAAGTAAACACTAAATCAGAATGCAGGCATTGTGTATTGAAACAGGAAAGTAACATTGAGCATATTTGAATTTATAGACGTCTCACAAGGCATTTCAGTATAGTGCATATTACATAATTAATCTCATACCTGGTGTGCTGTGTGGAATCTCCAGCTACCTTTTTTAAGCCAAAAGCTTACCCTTCATGCCCAGTAAGTAAACAAACAGGAAGACAAGATGTCCAGCGAGTGAGATCACAGGTGTTTTCTTCGTCCACTAAAAGAACTTATTTGAGAGGAAATAGTGTCAAATTTAAATTTCCTTTGTTTTGTATATTTGCTGTAGTGTCCATTCTTGTCACAAAACTGAATATTTGCGTCCCCATAGAGATTATTCTTGAAAAAAAAAAAAAAAAAAAAAAACTTTGTGTAATCTGAAGTCACGATAATTGTGACATAATGCGAAATTTTGCATTCCAAAACACAAAAAATTGCATTAAAATTTTCTTGATAGCGGAAAATTCGTTTAAGAAAGGCAGCTACTAGTTTCATCAGTGCCTATTGTTACAATAAAAGTATAATTAAAAGTTTTTTAAATTGTATTTAACTAACACATTTCATATTGTTCACAAGTTAGAGGCGATCTAGGCATAAATTTAAAACCTGACCAAACACTAAAGTAAATTCTCTAAAAGCAAAGTAATTACTAATTCACTCTCCTGTCATTGTATCTCTAAATCAGTACAAAAACAACAACAATGGCATGTAAGACCTCCATGTCATTTTTGCATACATATAGCCAATCTCGTGTCCTGGACAAATTTAAAACTTAATTATTCTTTTGAAACTGATCATGAGTGGGAAATGTGGAAGCTGTTATAGCATTGTGAGTAGAGGGATTTGTTGCTAACCTTGTAGGAAATATTTTCACTGGGGGAGGGAGAATCTTGGGAGAACAGAAGAAGCTCTCTCCTGGAACTGCAGAGTATGCAGTAGGAACATTTTGGTTGGGGTACAGGAAAGGAAAATCTGTGCCCTTGGGGCACAGTTGAAGGAAGCAAGGAAGGAACTGATAAGGATCAAGAGAGATAGGGAGGTTGTGAACTGGCAGCTTGTAGGAGGGTAGGAAGAAAGAGAACATGATCTGATGTTTTTGGGGTTGATGATAAAACTGTGTGTCTACCACTGCCAGAGCCTCTGGTAGAACACGGAGCAAGAAATGTGCAGCACACTTCAACTGAGGCCAAGAAGCTTAGAAATATACAAAATGTTAGGAAGAAGAAAGTGCTGCTGCTAGGTATTAGGCATGGGTGAGTTGTAGGCCCCGAGTTACAGGAATGTTTAGGGGCAACATACCAGGCCACCAGTATGTTCCAGCCAAATGCAGGGCAAAGTCATGTGATAGAGGACTTAAGGTCTTTACAAAAGAAGACCATGTAGTGATAGTGGGTGGGGCAGGAAACAGTTTGCACAGGGATAGGGCACATGACATAGGTGGTGACCTGGGCAAGATAGCTTCCCTGACTTGTGGCAGTACACTTTGTTGAGCTGTTCCGGTGTCACGATTGGCCACACCTTGATGGAGATGTGAGGCGAATCAATTTGGGGTTAGGGAAGCCAACTTTGCTCACATGCCCGTCGGGACTATCGACAGATGGGGTTTCACTGGGTGTGGCCTATACCTAAACAGGACTGGCAAAGGAAGATTGGTACAGCTGATTCGTGAAAGTATAGGGGGTGGATCTCGGGCCACACATGGTCAAATACCTGTTGTCATCAGTATGAGAAGTAGGTCTTTTTTAGGATAAATCCAGACAACAGGTTCCCCTGCCTAAAGAGTGTCTCCAGCAGTTTGAATTAACAGGGCTTGATATCACCAAGATATTAATAATTTTGTGTTTCTATGGATCTCCCAGAGATAGTGTGGACACTGTTTTTCAATAAATTAACAGAATTTCTATATAAAGTCTCAAGTACAAAGCTCAGCACAATTCTGTGTGGGGACATGAATATCATAAATGAATCCAGCAGCACCTTCATAAATATACTTCAAAGTTTTGGCCTCTCCCTATTGGTCAATAGTGCAACAAGGGTTGCTACAATGACTTCATCAGTAATTGACCATGTTGCCACAAATATGGGCAGGGAAAAATGTGATGTAGCTGTAAAAGATCTCGGATTATCAGACCATCTCTGTCAAACAACAACAGTAATATGAGACATGAAATCATCCCATAAACTACAAGCCTACAAATGACATCCATTGGAAATGAAAATAAAAGATTTTTCAAAGGAACTAGCAAAAAACAAAAACAAAAAAACGCTGGTATGAAGTGTATAGGGAAACCAATGTGAATAAGAATCCACATTATTTAAATTGAACTTTGAAAAGGCATTTCCAAAAGTATGCATGTCTGTATCAACGTCACACAAAAGTAGATGGATAACAGCAGGTACTAAGAAGTCCTCCCAAACAATTAAATACCTCACTTCCATGGAAAACAGTCACAATGATCCATAGGAAGGTGCTGATAGCTGCAACAAAATCGTTTAATGACACAGTAATATATAATGCAGGGAATAAAAGCAAAGCAGTCTGGGATGTTATAAAAACGGGAACGGGAACAGGGAGAGGCAAAGAAAGACAGACAGAATAACATATTCCTAAGGGAGGAGGATAAGGTAATAAATAAGCCACAACACTTATCAAAGTATGTAAATGAGCATTTTTCAAGTATTTTAGGGAAGTTACGGCAAGAATTCCCCAAAACAAATATAACCCCTGTAAAAAATGTTGCACTAAATACAATGATGTTACTTCAAATCACAGATAATGAAGCCAGTAAAACTTTGTTCGAAAACTAAAGTCAGTAGGCTTAAATGAAGTATCAATGTGTGTACTAAAACAATGCATAGAGGTTGTACAAGGTCCCTTAACACACATAATAAATGAATCCTGTACACCAGGGACATTTCCACAGCAGTTAAAACAGGCAAGAGTTGTGCCTTTGTTTGAGAAAGGTAATGCAGAAAATTACAAGCTGTCACCATTCTCAAAAATAATAGAAGCAATTATGAAAAACAGATTAATGAATTACCTGAATAAATACAATCTTTTAAGTGAATCACAGTTTTGTTTGTGATGTGGCAAAAATACGGAGTCAGCTGTCGTAGAATGCACAAAAGTTGTACTTGATGCTCTTGATAAAGAAGAGTCTGTCAGAGGGTTCCTTTATGATCTTTCTAAGCCCTTTGATGCAGTCGACCACAAGATTCAATTAAATCAATTAGAAGCATTAGGAGAAAGAGTGGTAGCTAAGGACTTGTTTTGATCATACCTAGCAGATAGGGTACAAAGAATAGTGATAACACATACTTCAAATAGAGCTTAACATTTAGTAAAACACTTACCCGAACAAATGTAAGCACATTACACACATCCATGCCCGAGGCAGGATTTCAACCTGCGACCGTAGCAGTCGTGCGGTTCTGGACTGAACTGCTCGGCCACCACGGCCGGCGAAAAATACATTAATATGGGGTTTCCGCAAGGTATCAAATGAGGACCAATAGTATTCCTGATGTACATCAATGACTTTCCCAGTAGTGTTACTCATGGTGAAAAAATTCTTTTCACTGATGACAGCAATATTATAGTCAGTGAGAAAACAAGAGAACTCCTCTAAGAGAAAGCAAATGAAACTCTCAAGGAAGTCTACAATTGATTGATTTTTATTGTTGTAGAGACCTCAGAGGCATTACAAAACAGAGAAACTTCTGGTACAAATTGATATTGCATAGTAAATTTAGCCAATTACAGACGTACTCATATATAGAAGCATGTAAAAACTGATCACAAAGTGTGGTCATACCATATTCTTTGCCTCCCTTCAAAATTCATCCGTTTCATAAATGTTGAGTTCAAGAAGAAATTCTTTTACTTTTTTTTTTTTTATTGGAAGATCTGTGATATGTTGGGGTATGGCATTAAAAAATTTTATGGGCTTGTATAAAGAGCACTTTTGTGTTTTTTTATAGTTACATCAGAAAGAAACTAGGTCTTGCTTGTTTCTTGTGTTATAATTATGCCGCATGTCATACTGTTGATACTTCGGATAGATTTCCTTGGTATGCATTACACACAATGGTATAAATATTGACAGCAGGGTCATAATCTGTAATTTTTTAAAGCTTGGTCTACAGTGAGCTCTGGGTGCCAAGCTACATATCAGTCTTATTGCCTTATTTTGTAGTTTGAAGACATTAGCTGCCTTGCTTTGATGTACCCACAGTAAATGTGACTGTGGTTTCTTTTGCTTTAAGTACTGGCACATTTAGACCAAGACACAGCTTCCTTGGAGAAAATATTCCTTTGCTAATGCTGCTTCCCACCTTTTTGAATCAATTGAGATTCCTAGGAAATCAACAGCATTTGAGCTCTGCTCAAGTTCAGTGTTATTATTCCACGATACATACAGGTCTTGATTTTTTTTTTTGACACAAAGGGAATTAGCTTTACACCAGTTTTCAACTTTGACAGTGCACTGGTCTGCTTAATATTTGACCTTCTGTGCTGTTTCTGCAGTTATACAGACTGCAAGATCATCTGCAAATAAGTAACTCCTAGCTGATGGCCCAACTATGTTACATGATAAGTCATATATATAAATAATAAATAGAATTGGGCCAAGTACAGAACATGCCCACAAGTAAGTAATCGGATTCTGTACCATTAAAAACCACCTTCTGCACTCTATTACTTAGATAGGATTTTATCAATTCCCGAGCACTTCGTGTAAAGCCATAGAATTGCACTTTGTTCAATAAGATTTCATGAGACACAGTGTCAAAAGCTTTTCATAAATCACAGAGTTTATTGTGAACCATGAGCTTGCTTTCTAGTTGCTTCACACACTGTGTTAAAAGTGATAAGGCAGATTTAACAGTTCCTAACCCTGATCTGAAGCCAAATTGTCTATCACTGAAGATATAGTTTCCTTCAAAGTATTTTACTATTTAATATAGCTTCTATCACTTTAGACAAGACTGGCACAATTGAAACAGGCCTAAAATTATCACAACTTTGGAGGCTGCCTTTTTTGTGTTTTCGAGTGACTTTACTGCCCTGGGGAACTGAGCCTCCAAAATACATGTATTTACTACATGTGTTATCAATTCTGGCAGCTGAACTGAATCACATTTAACATGGCTGAACTTAAACCATAAACGTCATCAGTAAAACTGTTCTTCATTTTCCTCAGTATATAGGTAACATCCTGTACCTTGACAAATTTAAAGCTAAATGTACTTCCAGGTTTTGTGGTGTTTCTCAGGCAGTATTTATGGTCAGTGACTATATTGTAAGTGCCAATCACCTTCTCAGTGAAGGCTGTATTTAACTGTGCAGCATTCAGATTGCTGCCTTCAGCCTGTGAAGTCATTTTCCTGTTGCATTGACTGTTAATGATATTATTTTCTGATGTTAGTATTATATCTTCATTTTTTCATACACCTAGCTTCCTTTAAGGCCTGTCTTAATCTTTCCTTTTTCACTGTGCGCATGTCTTTAAATACTTGAGAACCTGTACTTTTGTACAGGCATAATGTTGATCACACTCCCTCTTGATCTCCAACACCTTTTCACCCTTGACCTTATTTACTCTTAGTGCCTTTTTATTATTTGGTACGTTAATGGGAAACGACATCTTAGCATATACAGAAAGAGTAGATATGAGTTCTTCCACCTTTCTACCTATTGCATGTTCTCGATAAACTTGCAACCAATAACTTTTATCACCATTAGACTTAAACATATTTAGATTATCATAATTGACCACACATACACTCTTTCCTGCCATGTGCACTGAGTCAGTGGCCAGATACCCAGGTCTTAATTACGTCTGACTTCAGATGCACTAACTCATTTGATACAAATATATATTCAATACATGTACCAGTACCTTTATAATGAAGCCTTGTTATTTCAGTGGTTGTAATATAAAGACCAAATGAATTTAATAAATTATTTGCATATGAGTTACAGATAGTGGACAACTGAAAATTCAAATTGAAATCTCCACAGACTGTCAGTATTGCCTCACGTGTTCCAATATTTCTACGGAATCCAAACTGACCTTCCCCAAGGTTGGCTTCAACTAGTTTTTCCATTTGTCTGTAAAGAATTCACATTAGTATTTTGCAGCAGTGACTTATTAAACTGATAGTTTGGTAATTTTCTCATCTGTCAACGCTTGCTCTCTTTGGGATTGGAATTATTATACTCTTCTTGAGGTCTGAGGGTATTTCGCCTGTCTCATACACCTTGCTCACCAGATGGTAGAGTTCTGTCAGGACTGGCTCTGCCAAGGCCGTCAGTAGTTCTAATGTAATGTTGTCTACTCCTGGGGCTTTGGTTCGACTCAGGTCTTTCAGTGCTCTGTCAAACTCTTCACACAGTATCATATCTCCCACTTCATTTTCATCTACGTTCTCTTCCATTTCCATAATATTGGCCTTGTATAGACCCTCTATATACTCCTTCCACCTTTCTGCTTTCCCTTCTTTGCTTAGAACTGGGTTTCCATCTGAGCTCTTGATGTTCATACAAGTGGTTCTCTTTTCTTCAAAGGTCTCTCAAATTTTCCTGTAGGCAGTATCTATCTTACCCCTAGTGAGATCAGCCCCTACAGCCTTACATTTGTCCTCTAGCCATCTTGCACTTCCTGTCAATCACATTTTTGAGACGTTTGCATTCCTTTTTGCCTGCATTTTTATGTTTTTTCCTTTCATCAATTAAATTCAATATTTCTTCTGTTACCCAACGGTTTCTACTAGACCTCTTCTTTTTACATATTTGATCTTCTGCTGCCTTTACTGTTTCATCCCTCAATGCTACCCATTCTTCTTCTACTGTATTTCCTTCCCCCATTGGTTCCCTAATGCTCTCCCTGAAACTCTGTACCACCTCTGGTTCTTTCACTTTATCCAGGTCCCATCTCCTTAAATTCCCACCTTTTTGCAGTTTCTTCAGTTTTAATCTACAGGTCCTAACCAATAGATTGTGGTCAGAGTCCACATCTGCCCCTGGAAATGTCTTACAATGTTTCCTTTCCTCCCTACCGAATTCCATTCACCCATGACTATTAAATTTTCGTCTCCCTTCACTACCTGAATAATTTCTTTTACCTCATCATACATTTTATCAATTTCTTCATCATGTGCAGAGCTAGTTGGCATATAAACTTGTACTACTGTAGTAGCGTTCACTATGCTGTTTGTAGTAGCTTACCCGCATTCCTATTTTCCTATTCATTATTAAACCTACTCCTGCATTACCCCTATTTGATTTTGTGTTTATAACCCTGTATTCAACTCACCAAAGTCTTGTTCCTCTTGCCACCGAACTTTACTAATTCTCACTATATCTAACTTTAACCTATCCATTTCTCTTTTTAAATTTTCTTACATACCTGCCCGATTAAGGGATCTGACATTACACGCTGCGATCCGTAGAATGCCAGTTTTCTTTCTCCTGATAACGACATCCTCGAGTAGGCCCCTCCTGGAGATTATAATGGGGGACTATTTTACCCAAGAAGACACCATCATTTAACCATACAGTAAAGCTGCATGCCCTCAGGAAAAATTATGGCTGTAGTTTCCCCTTGCTTTCAACTGTTTGCAGTACCAGCACAGCAGGGCCATTTTGATTAGTGTTTCAAGACCAGATCATTCAATCATCCAGACTGTTGCTCCTGCAACTACTGAAAAGGCTGCTGCCCCTCTTCAGGAACCACACGTTTGTCGGGCCTCTCAACAGATACCCCTCCGTTGTGGTTGCTCCTACAGTACGGCTATCTGTATTGCTGAGGCACGCAAGCCTCCACACCAACGGCAAGGTCCATGTTTCTTGGGGTGGGGGGGGGGGGGGGGGGGGGGTGTACTTTTCATTAATAATCCAAATTATTAGCATTGAGATTGTTGTGTTTTAACGTATTATTATAATACATTATTAATGTTAGTGTTATTATTATTTTGTTTTCTGTGTAATATTGTTCCTGGTCATGTGTAATTTAGCGCCTGAAGCATCTAATCTAGTCAGGGTAAATAAGCCATAAATAAATAAGTTTGGGAATTTTGTTGCAAAAACTACAACAGTTAACTGATAAAATTTGTCAAAGTTTCTTCACTCTGAATGCTGTCTGATTTTGTTATCTGTATGTCAACTGCTTTGTGTTCATCAGAGTATCTCAGACTACCATGTAGGCTAAAAACCACCATGTGCACCCCGCAAGTACTTACCTAACTGAGTAGCTGCTTCCTTTGTGTAGTGTACCCTGACCTGTCTAGGAGAGTCCTACAATTATCCACCCAATAATGGAGGTCCAGCCAAGACTGTCAGACTCAACAAAGCCTCTGGCCGAGATTGTCCACTCGGCTCCAGACCTGGGGACCCCAGTCAACTCTGGAAACTGTGCTGCAAATCGTGAGCTGTTCTTGCATTCGATATGAGAGGCCAGCAGCCTCCACCAGTCATCTGAATGAACTGAGGATGACCTCGGAACCCTCGCAAAAGGCACTGTCAGAACTGATGCCCCTCCTCGGAGATGACTGCACCCTGCAAGCTCGATAGCCACAGGCAAAGGTGCCCCATCTCGGATGAGGCTCCCTGACAGACCTACTGAGTGCATATTGGCTATCTTTCTGGCTCTGAACAATATTTCCCTAATGTGTCCAACACTTGTGAACCCCTCCTCCAGTGAGCTCGCTCAGATGCCGTCGGAGGAGTGACTCACAGACGAGTGGGCGTGGCCGGACAGCCAGCCTCCACATGCCTAACCTAGTAGTGTAGTTAGTCGTTCAAGAGAAATGACGACTGTGCTACACACTACTTGAATTTCCACTTTAAAGTTACAAAAATGTGAGACTACACCTCTTAAATACAAGAAAACTCATGGAATTTAAGAATTAATCTATGAAGAAAACAGAAAAATCTAAAGACATAACTAGCTGTTGTCCACATCTGGAACCAGTGTGTAACTCAGCTTTACTTGTTTCTTGTCAAGACAAGATTTAAAAAAGATTTGCTCTGGGTTGATCTATATTTATTTTTGTCGTTATGAAATTTTGAACTTTATTTATAAGCCAGTCAGTGCCCCATTGTGAATTTACGGAAAAGCTGAATAATGCAGCAATACTGAGCATTAGCTGAAGTTTAGATATATTAGGAACCTGTGCATACTGTCAGTCTTTTAGCCTCCTTCTTTTATAGAGTCTTTGTACATATGATGGACTACAAGCACACTTTTATAACAACAGCTTAATAATCATATATTTTACTCTTCCATAAAAAAAAATTAAATAACAATCAGTACTTTTCAGCCATGACTAGAACCCCCCCAAAAAAAGATATATGCGAAGAGGCATCGGACGTCTCAACAGTGATGACTGACAACTGTGTCATCCTCAGCTAACCAAATTAATTGGAGGGGCACGTGGTCAGCACACCTCTGTCCCGGACCTTGCCAGTTTTTGGCAACGGCGATGCTACTTCTCAGTCGAGTAGCTCCTCAGTTGGCCTTACAAGGGCTGCGTGCACCCTTATTGAACCTTGCCCACACAGCACAGTACAGAGAGCTTCGCTCACAATGTTTCATCGAGATGTGCGTCGGTTAAAATCACACGTGGTTTCTTACAGGGCTCAGAATTTTGCTGCCAAGCTGGATAACAGACATGTCTAATCCCACAACCATAGTTTTTTATTACAGTCCCAATGTATTTGACTAAATTGCTCGCTAACAAATGAATACTTCACTTACAGGCTTTGTGAAAATTGGCTACAACTTTCAACAGAACTTTGCCCACTTCATCATAGCTTGATGTGAGGAGTAAGAATATTGTGGTCAAAATTTTGTGTTTGCTTCCAATAACAGTATGCTATTAATCACTTAACTTAAACCATATGCTAGTACATTTGTATGTCATCCTGATACCAAGTTCCCACCATATATTTCATTCCCTTGAGAATCAGCTAGCAAATCTCCTTACACTCTATTCGTGCATGGTACGACGTATGACCAGCTGTCTGCTATCCTGAATGGACTCTTCCAAACTGTGACCAACAACCACCTAAACTGACTCGTGTGATGGAATGGGGCATTTACACAACATTTTAAAATATTTCACATTCCAAGCTAAAATTTCAATTGAAACAGGAGCTTTCTTTCTGTGGCCATAAAATGATGTAGACTTAACTATGAAGCTATTATATTCGTTACAGGACAACTTTTCAACACTGTCATACAACATACACAAGTTCTTGTGAGTTCATAGTAGAGGTCCACCTTGAGCCGTGCAATTAATTACGAATGAAGCACGGTATTGATATTAAATGTCTAAGTGATAGTCAGTTTAGAGAGTAATTTAAAACAGATTTGTACATTAGCTGGTAATAAGGGGATCTGGCTGAGCTCGTCTGGAAAGCGGCGGTGAGGGGAAACTTTCACTGTGGCAGCCTGGCCCAGTAAGTGTCTTTGTGATCCCTAATGGCACCACCGTGCAGATGGACAAGAGTCAAGACATTCTGCATTGTTCACTCACACAAATATTTTACGTGTTGGAGTGAGAAGTAATGTTTGTGAAAGATGCAATTGACTGCCAAATGCAGAAAATCTGGCTTTGGGATGTGTGCCAGAGATTGCTGTCTTACAGGTGAACTCCCAGCTAGGCCTTTTAAATGCCACCAAACACATAACTCTTACAAAAATTTTGTTTAGGGATTTAAGACCTTTGAAAAACATCAAGATGAACCACTGTCCAGAGTGACAGAGAGCTAAAAGGAAGCTGCCTCACTGACACGGGAGAGAGATATGAATAGTGAGGCATGACTTTTTCCAAGGGGTATAGCAGAAATGGAAGCAATGGTTGCCCGAGTAAAACATAGCCCAGGGAAGGGGAGTTGTGCTCTCTGAGTAGCATTTTTCCCAGTCAGAGCTTGGAAGATCCAGAGCACAGCCAGTAAAATTAAGCACATATTGAAAAATTTGGCAATTTGAGGTTTCTCTCCTCACAGTTGCTACACTGATGTGTAAGGAGACTTGTCAAATATTTGGCCAGCCAGAGAAGTGGTCTGCTGCTACTGAATGGTATCAAGGGAACTTCAAGTCATCTTGTAAATACAATCTCAGAGATTCATTCGGAATATTTGTATTGCAAAGTCGTTAACACTCTGCTTCTAAAATCCACAAAAAGTGTGACAAATTACCTCCAATAACTTATTAGTTTCAGTAGTTCTATTCTGTGCTCATAAACCAACTAATCACAATACATGTTCCACAGTCGTAAAACACTCCTTCCCACCCAAACACACAACCTCTCAAAGCTTCCAGAATGAAATTTTCTCTCTGCAGTAAAGTGTACACAGATTTAAAACTATGTGCTGTACTGAGACTCTATCTCAGTACCTTTGCCTTCTGTGGGAAAGTGCTCTACCAACTGAGCCACCTAAGCATGACTCATGACCCATCCTCACAGCTTTACTTCCTCCAGTACCTCATCTCCTACCATCCAAACTTCAGAGAAGCTGTCCTGCAATGCTGGAAGAAAGGATATAGCAAAGACATGGCTTGTCACAGCGTAGGGGATGTTTACAGAATGAAATTTTCACTCTGCAGTGGAATGTGTGCTGATGTGAAACTTCCTGGCAGATTAAAACTGAGACTCAAACTCAGATCCTTTGCCTTTAGCAGGCAAGTGCTCTCAAAGCTTGTCACAGTTTGGAGCTACCATGTACACAAAGCCATTGCTGCTAATTTTGGCTAACAATAAAAGACAAGCTGCTCCATTACACTCAGTCCAATACATTATTGATAGAGTAGTTTGTATTAGGAAACCTGCAATAAAGTTCTATGCATGCACACGGATTAGCATTTTACTTAAGTGTCAGTGTACACCATTTTCCCAAAACTGCGAAAAAGAGAATAATGTATCATGTAATAAAATGTACTGTAGCCTGTTTGATGCATCAGCCCATTTGTCACAAGCAACTGGAGTTGAGTAAAATAGTGTTAAAAGCAGAATAAGTGCTAAGTGTGAAACGGTATATTGAAACTTACTTAACATACTTGTAGACAGAGTGTCAGGGACACAGATTATTAATAACAACTTTTTCATTTATGGTCTTGTGCTGGTATGAACTACCAATTTTCTTTTGGTTCCAGCTGTATGGAATTGAATTCTCACAAGCTTTTTGTTGAGTACTCGTAAACCGATGTCAGATGGTAGCTGACTCTCATACCAAACACGACCTCATCCACAGCCATGTTGCCAGCACTATCATGAAGATGGCTGCAGTATAATTGGATAAATAAGATGATCTACTCACCACACTGGTGGCAGCAGAAACTATATGCAAAGGATATAGAAATGTGGAAGCTTTCAGAGCCAATGGCTCTTCCTTCTAGCAGAAGATTTGAAGGGAAAGAAAGAAGACTGGCAAGACTTAAGAAAGGGAGAGAGTTATGGAAAAGTTGCCCAAAACCATAGGTCAGAGGAGACTTACCAGACAGGATGAGAAGGAAAGACTGATCCTTGGTGCCTGCGCTGGATGAGATTTGAAAACCTGAGAGCTTAACGATGGAAGATGTGGTAATCAGCAAGACACAATTTACTGGAAAAAAAAGGTCATTTGGAGTCAATATGAGCTGAAAGCTAACTGCATTGTACATGATAGGCATATATGGGGAGGGGGAAGATGGTGGAGATGTGTGTGTGTGGGGGGGGGGGGGGGATAGACGGACTGCAAAATGAAAGGGGAGCAAAGAAAAGGAATAGTTACTGAGAATAAATTCTGACAACACTGTGATGCAATTTTACTTTTTTAAGCTGATGTTTCTCATTGATTGTGTAAACAAAACAAACGGATCACATACTTTTGGACATATAAATACAGACTGATTATTGGCTCCAGTGTCCAAGGTTGTTGAATAAGTCAGTTTGCAGTCTGCTTGTTTCTATTAAATCATTGTCCACCCACGTTAGCTGAGTGGTGAGTGTGACATACTGTCGATCTTAAGGGCCTGCATTTGATCCCCAGCTGGATAAGAGATTTTCTCCACTCAGGGACTGGGTGTTGTGTTGTCCAGATAATCACCTATTCATCCCCATCCAAGCACAATTCGCCAAAGTGGTGTGAAATTAATTAGTTTGTTTATTTTCATTCATTTTAGAAAAACATCTGTCTGTCTCTGATTTGATTGTCTTGGCCATGGTTTCTAAATCTGCCTCTACTTGTGTGACACGCCTCGTGATGTCATCATGAGGGGTAACGCACTTTCCTTCTTTTGTCATTATGTGCTACTTAAAGGTTTGACATTGATTTCATTATGTTTTGCTAAAACTGTTAGTTTTGAAAACTAGGTGGCCATTTGAGTGATCCTTTTGTTCAAGTCAGTACCAATTTTGGTTAATTTAGCGTCATTACTGTCAAGTTTTTTCTTTATTTCCTGAAATTTTTCCGTAAACAATTTCTCATTGTTCTGTAAACTTGTATTCATCTGCTGAAATTGTTGCATGACTGCACTGATAAATTGTGAGAAATTTACTGTTTGAACATTATCTGCTCCCGGTAAATCGTGAGAATTTACTGCTTGTGATCCACTTTCCATATCTTGCAACTCTATGTTGCTGTCGGTTCCTACGGCTAGATTATTTAGTTTCTGTATTTCATTTACTGTTTCACTTGTTTGAGCAAGTGTAATTTAATTCTATGCTGCTTCATTGGATATGGAACTTGCAGTAGGCAAACTGTTTATGTTATCCATTCTGTGAGTCATGACCGTATCAATAGTAATAAGATTTTTTTTTTAAACTCGTCTCTACAATGTTTAGCTTGTATGTAATGTTATTCAAACAATGCATAGAGTTGATCTATTATTGACAATGTCTCTACACGCCATGTTGTCTCCACTGAGCTGTGTATCGGCCATTTTGCAGTAATTGTTGTCGTACTTTGAAAAAAAACAAAAAATATACACTCAGCAGTAAAAATCACTTTTTAACTTTAGCAAAACTTCGCTATATATCATGAGTTAATGAAAGATTGTGCCAACAAACAGCCCAAGATGCTATGGGGCAATGTATCACAGGATGGCATTTGGCACCTTTATGTGTCAGAATATACACCTGCATTGCCATCAGAGAGTGGTATGCATTGTAGTGATGTGACAGGACACCCTTCACTGTGACACATGTTCCATTTGACCTGAATTACAGCGACGTCACATCGTATGACAAAAATGACCATTTCCTTGAGGGTGTTGCAGTTTCTTCTTTCAGCAGAGTAAATGGTATGCATTTCATTGTAACCTTTCTAGTTTAGTAAATAAATCACCTTCCTTGACAAGGATCTCAATATCTGTTTATTGTTGTTACTAAGTATATACTACAGGTCAAAATTATTCGATCACCTATGAAAAAAGCTGTGCACTTTATTTTAATAGACAACTACACTCTTCAAACTAAATAGGCTAACAATACAAATATTTTCTCTCTCTCTGTCATTAAGTACCCTTCGTGCTAAGAACAGCTGCGCAGACTGTTGGCATTATGGAGATAATATTTTTGCAGAGATTACAGTCCCATGCATCTGTAATCCATAGATTTTCAACATTAGATGATGCCAGTTCTCTGATCTCTCTGCCATGTTCATCCCAGTGGGTGAGGTGGAGCAGTGGTTAGCACACTGGACTTGCATTCGGGAGGACAACGGTTCAAACCCATGTCCAGCCATCTTGATTTAGGTTTTCTGTGATATCCCTAAATCACTTCAGGCCAATGCCGTGATGGTTCTTGTGAAAGGGCAGAGTAGACTTCCCTCCCCATCCTTCCCTAATCCAAGCTTGTGCTCCGTCTCTAATAACCTTGTTTTCAATGGGACATTAGTGTTTAATCTCCCTTCCTCAAGTTCATCCCGTAAGTATTCGATGGGATTTAAGTGAGGCGGCTGACTTCACCAGACCATATTCTTCAGTTTCCCAAATTTCTTTCCTCTGTTGACTTACTATTGGCACAATTTAGAAGTCTGTCTGAGATCATTGTCTTGCTGCAGATCAACCCACAACTAATATGCCTCTTGGCAGATTGAACTGAATTGTTGATCAGTACTGACTTCATACATTCTCCACGATGTCAATGAGTAAACATTCAGTGAAGGCTTACAAATTTAAAACTCGATTAACCCTTGGACCATTGCAATCAATTCAACTTCTCTCTATCCATCCATGTAAGTCATGGTCACACAAATGGCATTGCTCTGCTGAGACAAAGGTTGGAGCTTCTCACATATTGTTTACTTTATTATTAATTATAGGTGCAGGAGGATTCTTCACATTTACTCTGTACACATAGGAACTAATCTTTGCTTTACCGTGTTACTCAGGGTCTTCCAGATTGTCAAACACTTGAGCTGGCACCAGAGCAATGTATACACTACTGTAGGCTTGGTTAGGCCAAAATTTGTTACTATTGCCTTGCTGGAATAGCCTTTGTGAAGCAGAGCTACAATTACAGCACTTTTTTCAATTCCGACCTCCTCCTTCCATCATATTAGGATGCAATACAGCATGAACTTGAACAAGTATAGAAACTCACTTCTAGGTACACACAGTGTACAAAGGCAGCAAAAGAAATGAGACCTATTTAAATGGAACCCTCTTAGGTAAAGTCCACCAGTGTTGTGGAGACTCACCAGCACCTCTCTGGGTGAAGAATGAGCTTAGTTTTTGCATGTTTTACTATCAAAACAGGTTTATGGTGCAATACTCAAAGTTAAATCCCTGTGTTAACGCAAATCAATAGCTGTGACTGAAAACTTTTCTTCACTTTAGCATCTAAAATTCGCAGACAATGTGTGTGATCATCTGGACCACAGCCCTTGGACACCCAAAAAGATCAAAATGCATCTGACAGCAAGCCATCCGAGTCATTGGCACATCTCAAGGGCCCAAGTAGTATGTACGTGGTTTTATAGTGATCCCAACATAAACTGCTTCCAAACCTCAGAAATGGAATTCTGTGATTGAAATTCAACCTTTGTAAGAGATTAGAATGTATGCCACTTACTACTAGCACAGACATACTGCTATTTTAAGTGTTCTCTCTGTCAAGGTAACTGTAACTGAATTGGCAGAGAAGTGACTAAACACAGGAATGATATTGAGTTGCTACAACAAAATCAGGGATCTTCTCTTTATAACAGTATCTAATTTTGTAATATGTTTCTGCTGTTGAATTGTGTTCCATCTGTGTATGACAGTGCCTATGTAGCACCAAAATGTTCCATCTTCAAAATTTGAATTCAGAATATTTTCATGTGCTTTTGGAAGGTGTGAAATGTCACAACTCGTATCCCTAGAAGTGTTGGTATTATAATTGCCAGCTCAGAGACATGGTTATTCATTACAAATGATGGGGGAAAAAGCCTCCAATTGAATACAAAGCTGATATATAAATGAGTGAGTGAACGTACAATTGCTCATTGGATTACACTGTGTCTGTTATTGTTATATTTCCAATTCTTAATTTTCTGCATTCAGTTACAGTTATCATTGTACAGCTTGCTACATCGAAGCATGGAAATCACCCCAAGACAGTGAAGATCACATGGAACATGGAATGAGTGTCTGAACTGAAATGATTCCAAGCAAGCTACCCTGGGAATTGATTAATACAAAAAGTGTGTACTGCTTGGAGTATCTGACAAATTGTGCAGGGTCAGAAACACATACATTTTACAGAAAAAGTACAAGATGTGGTGAACATTCTGTCTGCAGTCTGGTATAGTGAACTGCTATGGGTGAAGCAGAGTACAGTACTGCTCAAAGTAGAGGTGCTAGTTCTTGGAGTGCATTTACAGTAACCAGGATGAAATGTTTGTGGCTTTGCTTGCCTGTGTGAGAAGGACTGTTGCTAAAGAAAAAATCCATTTTATTTTGCCAAATGTGTTTAAAAGTAAAAAATAATACATATATTGACTGAATTATAAAGGTAACTAATGATAATGGTGTTTCAGACATTCCAGACTACATCTTGGGTACAGTTACAAGAATTATCAGGTGCTGTGAAAAATGGTATTGGCTGCTAAACATTTAAATGTAATGCTGTGGTAATTTAGGATCAAGAAAGTGCCTTGAAAAAAATGTTTATGTCTCCTTTTTCGTATATTTTTTAAGTTGAAGTGACTGTACATCATGTGGCAATAGCTGAAACAAATTGGCAACAAATTTAAATGAAATGTATACAATTTTTACGGTTCATATAGAAGATAACATGTTTAATAAACAATGCTGTTTTTAACAATAGTATAATGAATACTATGCCTTATCTTACGATAACATTAGAATAATATTTAAATACCTAAATTTGGGAGTTGTTATAGCCAGTAGTGTCTGCAACACATCAAACAGAGCTTTTCGTTAGCTACCATTGTATGTTTCAGCACCATGTTAACAAGCCTGCCACTCCTATCATACTTTATGTACACCCTATATAAAGTCCAGGAACACTTTCAAGTAATTACTGCACAAGAACTAAACATTGTACAGATATCATACATATTGCAATTTGAAGCGAAACTGTAAAAAAACTTCCAAACAAACGGGGCACTGCTTCATCATGTGGTAGAGGCAGTACATACACCAGATCTTTAATGCGTCCCCACAGAAAAAAGTCACATGGAGTGAGATGTGGTGATTGGGGAACCATTTAGTGAAACACCTGTCCTCTTCTGTAGCAAGGCCGATCCATCGATGCAGCAGCTCTGTGTTCAGACACCCACAAACTTCACGATGAAAATGGGTTGGAGCTCCATCCTGCTGAAAAATGAATGAAGGGTCCAGTTGCATTTGAGGTATCAGCCATTGCTGCAACACATCCAAGTAGGAATATCCAGTAACAGTGCTCTCAGTGAAGAAGAATTGCCTGTACTGTTTTTGGTACGACAAGGCACAAAAAACATTTACTTTTGGGGACTCATGCTCAAATTCAATGCATTCGTGTGGATGCTTTGTACCCCCAGATATGACAATTATGCCTGTTCACTTTCCCATTAGTGTGAAAAGTGGCTTCCCTGCTAAATATTATGTAATCAAAGCCATTACCATCCCCATTCAGTTTTTGCAACTCTGAATGCTTCTCTTTGTCATCATCATTGAGTTCCTGCACTAGCTCCAGTTTGAATGATTTCATTGACACCTTCTGTAGCAGGACTTTTCACTATGTCATTGGAGCTATTTTGAGATCATGGGATGCACGACGCACAGATTTTCTCGGACTCCTTATAGATGACTCTCGTATGCACTCCTCATTCACTTCACTCACACTGGGACGTCTGCTTCTCTTTCCCGGGCACAAGCAACCCATCATAACAAATTTGTTGTGCCAGTGGTAAATGGCCTTCCTTGTTGGTGGCTCCTTACCACACTAGTTTTTGTTGGACGCCAACACACCACGTTTGTGACTATCCTCAAGTTACGAAACTACACTGTGGTGGTATACATTAAAAAAAAAACTTTCAGTGTCTCTTTGAAATGACACATGTATGATAGGTGCACACTGTTTGGTTCTTGTGCAATAAATAATTGAAAGTGTTTGTGGTCTTTATGTACGCCTCATATTTTTTTATACATGGCAAAATCATGATATTCTCAACATTAGAAATGTTCATAATGTAACCATATGCATAAATTAATTTGCAAATGAATGTAAAATGACTCATTCCTCATCATTATGATCCATAGAACATGTATCCTACTAACTAAATTGGATTAGATGATGATGCATCACTATTAAATCATTTGCCTGTATTCTCTCTGTCGCCAAAAAGTGTATTATTAAGGGAGATAAGACTATTAGTTTGTTCTTTCAGTTGTCACTTGAAACTGAAAATAACATTGATATGAATGATCATCAAAAAGAAAAGAAACTTTATGGTTCCATGGACCTTTACAAGTCTCAACCAACTATGCAGTATACATGTAGACTGAAGAGATGAATGAAAATTTGAACCCAGATCCTCTGCTCACTGGGCAGATGCACGAACCACTACACCACCCTGGCACAGTGGCTCTGCACTGTTTGCCCCAGCATGCCTCCCTCCTCAGTCCAAAATCCTCTTCACAACTCAGTCCACTTATTTCCCCAAAACACAAAGAGCACCACAGAGGATGTCAAACTGTCATGGAATAGCACCTCAGTTTTGAATGAAATGGGGATTCCTCTCTGGAACCATATAGTTTCATTTAATGAAAGCAGCTATACCTGGGTCTCAGGCAGGACCTCCTGTTTCGTTTGATTCTGAGGTACTATTCCAATACTGTTGGACATGTTCCACACCCAGGAGGATACCCTCTTTTGTGGGTCTGTGGAATAAATAATTAATGTAATCTAGTCTGAGATCCCCTCCTCTTGTGGCAGTTAATTGTATATCACTGGAGCAACAAGGCATTGTGACTGAAAAGGACACACCATTCCCATTTTCTGGAATGGTTGCAAGGCAAATGCACTTACTTGCAGGCCTTTATTATGGATAACAATCTGTTGAAGCATTAAAGAACACAGTTAACATTTCTGAATTGTGACACACTTTATAGACCAGAATTGTCTTCTCTAGGTCTAAACATGAATTTGATGAAGGGTAATTGCCTGAAACTTTACTGATAAAGGCAAAATAGTTCTCTTAATTCACCTCAAAAGCACGATAACCGACCTCGATATCAGATGGAGCAATAAATGAAATATTCGAAAGTGTCATTCATTGGTTCTCAATAAATGGTCTAGCACATCATTTACAAAGAAAAGGCATCTTATTCAGTTTTGTACAAGGAAAGACAAATCATCACTAATAATGAAGCATTACGGAAAAGAAATATGTGAAGACTGATTGTTAAAAATACTTGGGGGTACATAGTGATGAGAACAAGAATTATAAAACTGAGTGCAGCAACATTTGCTCTAAATTTGATTGCCATAAGTGGCAATGACATCACTAGAAAATTTAACTTCCTTCTTTCATTGATGTCATATTTAGAATGGGGGCCTCTGACCCCTCCCCCTCCCCATCCCCCTACACACACGCACAGTGCCTATCCTCAAACTTCACATAGATAAAGAAATTAGGTAGCCTCACAACACATACACTCTTACAAAGTTTGTTTTGAAGGATCAGCACAATTTGAAAATAATACTAGCATTCATAAATACAATACTAGGAGGAAAACAGTGGGACTTAATCTTGTTGTAGCACAGAAAGAAGCATATCATGCAGCCATAAAAATATTTGACAACCTCCCTTTAATTAACAAGGTGCTGGCTGATAATGAAAGTTGACAAGTGCTATTCCATAGATGAATTTCTGAGAAGGAAACAACAGGTTACCCACGAGCACTGATGTGCTGCTTCCTGGACTTGGGTAGGCGCGCCGGCCCCGGACTGAATCAGCCCAGCAGGTTAACAACGAGGGACGGCATGCCTGAATGTGGTTTTTAGGCAGTTTTCCACATCCCACATGGTAAATACTGGGCTGGTCCCCATGTACCACCTCAGTTACACAACTTACAGACATCTGAAAAACATTCGCACTATTTCATGGCTTACACTAGACGCAGACAGCTAGGGTACATTACTTCTGTCCTGGGGGGTACATAATGGTGACAAGAAGGGCATCTGGCAACAACACTCTGTGACTCTAACATTGCCAACTCTATAGTAACAGGGTCAACCCCGTGTTGAAGCGGGGCAAAGGCCCAAGCAAATTATGAGAAGGTGACATCCAAAAATGAACATATCTACTAAATGCAATTTATCACAGTCAACATGAAACTTATTTTGGGCATACATAAGAATGAAAATAGCATACTGCAGTGTGAATGCCTTTTACTTTTAGGCCAAAAGGCAGTTCATATCTGTAAATCAAATCTACAATGAAAATATTCCTTTAAAAAGCACATTTAAATATGGACATGTTCTCATTACATGAACCATGAGCGATTTTCAAAACTAAAAATCTTCTTCTTTCTTTCAAAATAACTTACCTCTTATTGTATAATGCTTGTTATACCATATCATTTCACACATTTTTATAGTGTAGTATGTGATAGCATAGAAAAAACTGTAAAGTGGCCACTATAGTACTAATATTCGTTTTCAATATTTTATTCAAATTTCAGGTTTATTATTACTTCACAATTATTTAAAATGTTTCAGATCACCATGCCAGAATAAAATGACGTAACTGTGGCATTAACTATCTTTAGAAGTATTCTTTGACGTAAGTGTTACATGCAAAAAAGAATAATTTTCTTAACAGTCACAAACATCATGGAAATATCATCGGTGATGGTTGTGTTCCAACTTAAGTACTAGTGATTTTGGCAGGCTTCTTAAAAAATAGTTTACTGTAAACCATCAACATCTTTTTTCCTATTATCTTAGACTGGATGGCTGAAAAGTACTTGGGCTTTTGTAGTGGTTCATCTGCTCTTTTACATCTAGTTGGGACTTCTAGAATGCATTTGTCTCAACATCAGTATGAGTGTTTCCCATAGCTTTGTACTTGTGTATGGAAATGCATTTTATTTCACATATTTAATGTGAAATCCCTATCTAAGGACCTACAAGATGTACATCGGCGAGCAAGGTTTCTTAGCTGAGTCACTGATTGTAGATCTCATTGTATTCCTCTTTTGTTACAATTGTTGGCCTTTTTCTTAGAAGTTTTCCTATTCTATCAAAAGTGGAGTCAGTGCATAAGTAACTGTGTCCTTTTAATAATAATAAAAAGTAGTGCTATGCAACATACTATGAGGGAGCACGGAAGCACAAACAGTTGCTCTGCATTAGAGAAACAGTGTGACTGGAATGGAAATCACTCGACTGGATGTAATGGATTAGTTATCCTTCACACAAAATGTGTATGTGGACACAGATGTATTTTCGTAGGCTTGTATCTTGGCAAATGTTTGATTTCACTTAAATTGTATGATTATCTAGGTTCTGCTTATCCTGTTTGTTTTGTTCCATTCTGTGTCTCATTTATTTTAAATTCCTGACATGTTTGCTTTTGTGTGTAAGCTCCTCATATAAAATTTTGTTGAGGATTAAGGCAGCAACAAAGTTCAGTAAATAGTCAGCATGAACTAATTCTGTGCAATGGGAACCCCAGAAAAGCAGATGATAAAAGCTCTCAGGTTACAATTGCCTTCCTCATCTTCCAGAAAACACGCTACTTTTGATTTTTGGGTCATGACAAATGTTGACCATCTTGATGAGATCAGTCTCATTGACTGGGTGCACATTTGTCAAACATGGATTTCATGAGCTGGGGACTTGTTAACACGAACAGTCGATTGCTACTCTAAGCTCTGGACATACTTTTGCCTACCATCCAATGACACAGTAATGGAACATTGTACGTCATAGTGCATGGGATTTTGATCTTATTGGCTGAACTGTGAACATTGTAGGAGAAAAATAATTTTGAAAATGCACCATTTGTCAATAAGGGTTGAGGGGAGTGAAACAATCATTACTGAGTAACTGCTATGGAATATGCTGTACTGGGGCAAGCAGGGTTCTGTTTGGGTGGGCCCCAAATAGGCTTGTGATTATCTCACTGTATAAATTTCCAGAGGGTTATTGGTTGACCCTACCACCCCATCAGCAAACAAACATTTAACAGTAAAAATGTGATAGTAACACAGTATCAGGAGAATTATTAAATAATGTTGCACTAGTTACAGAACACAGATTTGAACCGTTGCCTCGTGACTCACACACATGAATGTATCTTCTTCTGCTTCTACACAATGAGCACTGATCCAAAGGAATTGCTGAAGAAATGGTCTTGGATGGTTATTGATTCATTCAAGAGACATACTTGAGGTATAGGGACTTCTGAAATTAAGTTACGCAACAGGCACGGCACCCTTTCAGAAGAGTGGGCATGTTACCAATTTCCTGAGAGACAATTCTGCTGCAGTATGGACAACAGGTTCATCACATTGTGGGAGTGAAATGGCTCTCCAAAGTTGAGGTACAAGGAACAGTAAGTTTCTTGTTAGCCAAACATACAAATTGCACACAAATTCGCCATGGAATTCTTGCAGTGTATGGTGCAATGCAATGTAGCATCCAGTCGTAGTGAAACAGTGCCAACAATTTGATGAAGACCATTCAGTCTTTCCAGCAAGCTCAGTGGATATTTGACAGGAAAGATATTTTCCATCAAAGAGGAAATTCACACAGCAATCCTCAAATTGTTCCATGACTGAGGCACACGTTTATATTTTCAAGAAACTGAACAGTTTGTGGGATGTTACAATTGTTGTTTACAGGTTTTAGTGACTGTAGTGAAAAGTAGTATCTGCATCACTTTGAATTGTATTGCAGCATACAGTAAAAGTTACTCAGTCTGCCATAGTAACAGGTAACTTTCTTTCTGAAGTCTCATAGTTTCCTGCTGCTTTCACACCTTTCTTTGACAATCATCAGATGTCAGGTTACTCCTGGATGCATCAGTGAATGGAATCCTACTCTGCTGACTGAGTACCCATTCTGTGTTTTCGCATACCCAACTCCACAGACCAATGCTTTGGGGGAGGGATGCTAGTGCTATCTGAGGCCACATTGATAATGTGGAGACTTGGATTCTGTCTTGACCATAGTTGCCTGATATCCCAGATATCTGGTTGGAAACCCAACTCCCAACTGTACTTTGTTGGGATAGATAAAATTCCTGGTTACATAAAAATGGACAACATTATATAAAATGATGTGGTCTTCACTTCAAATTGCTCATTACCAATTTCTAATGAGGGGCAGTCTTGTATGAGTTACTGACTTAAACTCCTCCTTTTATTAACAGCACTAAGTGGCCATACTTGACTAAATAGCCATTGTTTTCGAGTAGTGCATCAGAGGTCAATCGTGACAGTGCTTTGTAATTCTCTGCTGAAAAAATTGAATAGGGTTGTGCAGTTTCCTTCCCCTGTGGCAGCCTTAGTCGTCATGATGATCTTATCAAAACATTCGAAAGAGAAATTGTGACAAAGGAAGCTGGGATAATTTTTTAATTTTTACTTCCCCCTTGTTTTGCAATATGCCTCCTTCAAATTTGTTTCTTCACTTTCAACTAATTACCATTAACATATGTGAATTGTAATCTGCATTTTCATAAAAGAGAAAGGCAGCCCCCTCAGGTTGAATTTTGTCTGTGTAATTGATTTTCTAATTTATATTGAGTATTCCTAGCTAGTATCTTTTATTATAGGGCAAAATCAGTCATTTTTATGTAACTTTAATTCCGATGTGGACTTATAAACAAATATAAATGGGAAGTTGTGCACTGGCCATACATAACTGTGTATTATTGGGAGGATGTGAAAAGTGAAAGTAGAAGACTGTGAAACGCAAGTGTGCATCTGTCGGCTACATCATTTACAGTAGACAGTACTGCACACCCCTATGTTTTCAGCCAGTATGTAGACACCGAGGACAACAAAGGAACAAAGTAGGCAAACCACAACAAAATGGCAGTTTACTTGCAGCACAGTCTAAACTATGTTGAAAAATGATTTGACTTTGAAGAAAGTGTCTACAGGACTTTCAAACCATTTTCACTGACAGTGAAACAGAGCTCAGTTTCAGAATATCTAGAAGTTATTTCTTGCAGATGGGGATTTGATGTTTGAAGAATGTGTGCAGTTAAAGAACTTTCTCAAGGATGAAGAGAAGAACTTTTCAAGCTGAAATCTGATTAGTGGAAGGAATTTTTTTTCATTGTTATGAAAACTATGACAACTTCTTAAAACTTTTCCGTTTTGTTTCAGATGATGGTGAACACTTGGTGAGCTGAGAGGAAACTTTTCCCAGCAGCAACATTAGAAGCTGAAATAATAATAATAATAATAATGAAGATGGTTTAGTGATTTACATGTCTCCAGTTTTATTGAGGAAGAAGAGAAGATTCTATGAAGGAGATTGAAAAGTGAGCAAAAATCTCAATAAGGTAAAAAAAACAAACATTGAATTGTAGCCTGTGTGTGTTTAGTCTTGGTTTTTTAAAAAATATCCCGATTTAGTTCAGAAAAAACTTGGTGTCTGGTCTGTACTAATACAGCTGCCTTCTAAATGGGCAGTGCACAGCTCTTTTGCATTTTCTTGTGGGTGCCTATGAGCCACAACTCTTATGCTCTAAACAGGTTGTCGACTCCAGGCTACCACTGGAAGATGGTTTGTCTCACAGTAGTGGTTCTCTGTTTGAATGATGTCACTGTGGTGTATGACAAATTGACAGGCAACTTATCATGCTGCTATACACTCACAATGTAGATAAGCCTGAAATGATCCTTCAGAGCATGTTTACAGACAACACAGTTGAAGATTTTAATGAATCTGTCTCACAGAGACTTCTGTTCAATAGTAGATTATGATAAATATTCTGGCCAACAAAGTATCTGATTCCATTAAATTTTCAGCTATGTTTTTTCAATAATTGCAAATCTGCTGTTAAAAAATGGAAGCCTTTTGGATTGATATTTTGTTTGAAATTTCTTTCTGTTTCTTTGATGTTTGAGATTATAAATTTCATGTGTTTCTAATTATTTGGTTATGAAAATGCCTCATAGCACTTCTGTGTCAAATAGAAACTGTTATAATTTTTCATAACCACTAGAACAGTTCCTGAAGTTAATATTGTAAAAATGTACCTTTGATGCTTTGCACCCGTGAGTTGAGTTGTGCTATCGTTGTTAACTTTCTCAATAGTTTTAGTGAGGTTACTGAATGAGAGTAGTTGTCTTGGACTTGATGTCACATGGAACCAAGTGCAGTTTTATCTGTTGGACTGAGTAATGTGAACTCAGTGTATATCATGAACTGTAATTTGCTTTTATACTTCTGCAACTTTGAAATCAGTGACTCTTTTTTAGCCAGTTGCCAAAGCTTTAGAAATGTGGTTTAGCTGTTGATTACATTTGGAGAATTGGGCTTATCAAAAGCTACAATGTTGTTTCATCAGCAAGTCAAGATATTAACTGAAACTATATGACCTAGAGCCCACATGAATTGTACTTCTAAATATATTTGGATGGTGAGCTGAGCCACAAAATACTTCAAATCATGTCGATGATTGTTGATACTGTTTTCTAGGTTATGCAACAAATGTCATTGGAACTCTATCCTACAGTGTCATATCCCAACATTACACTTCAGACAGTTCTGACAAACAAGTGTTACATCGTTTCAATATTTTCTTGTTGTTTGGAGTGAGTAACGGGACTCTTATAATACACAGGAAGAGAGAAGAAATAAAGCTCTTGATATCAGAGGCAGGAAGGGTCTTGGAAGATAAGTTGAATGGAATGGAAGGGATAAAAATCAGAAATTTTTGACATTCCTACCTGGAATTTCCGTTGGTTGTTTTAAAAATGCTAAAATTCCACCAACCGACATGTTGCCCCCTGCCAGTGGTGTGGTGTGGTGTGATGTGATGTGATGCAACATGGAGGGGCAGCTGGTCAGCACACCTATGTCCTAGGATTTTTTTTACTGTGAAACCACTACTACTCGGTCAAGCAGCTCCTCACAAGACTGACTGCATTTTGTACCAGTCACAGTCCCCCCCCCCCCCCCCCCCCCCCCCGAGGAAAAATCGCTGGCAGTTAGTCGAATGGCACAGCTAAGGAGGCAGACAGTGGAATGGGTAGTGTGTTAAAGAGCAGTTCTAAGATGAACATAAGACAAGAATAATGGAATGTAGTCAAGTTGAATCAGGAGATGCGGAATGAATAACGAGGGATGATCAGCGAGTTTGCATTTGAAAGCTGTACGAGGAGGGGTGAAAAAGCTTCTACCCTAACAAATAAAGAGTGAAAGAAATTTCATAATATAAATTTATTTGTATATATAATACCTGTGTACACCAATACACTTGGAGGCATGCTCAGATAACTTCTGCAAACCATTCAAAGAAAAGATCTTTGATTTCAATTGCAACAAAGCATCAGTCACTGCATCATCATCATCCTTTGAGGTATTTTTTTTTTTGGTTTGGGACAAGGAAAAAGTCTGACCCAGTCAGATCTGGAGAATATGGCAGGTGACACGTTCCACATCATTACGAAAGAATCGTGTTCATGATCCATGGAACAACTAATATAACTAACTAGAATTGGAAGTTTTTCATTGTCCATTATACGAGGTTTGTCCGGAAAATACGTATAAAGGTTGAATAATGTCTTTATGTTACAGGTTGCAGTCACCATCAGGTGAGACTACTGCTGTAATCAATCAAATCAATGCTCAGAGTCAGAGCACTCTGCGTGAAGGTGGGAGTGTGCAGCAGCTTGTGTTCTTAAAGACCGTGGATTGACAGAATGATTGCTGACGAGCTGTCAACCCTCAAAACAATTGTTCACAAAAACTTGAAATGAAGAAATTGTACCGAAGCTCTTGACACCAGAACAGAAAGCAAAGAGGGTTGAGTGCTGTAGGGATTGGTTGGAAGCAGAGGAATGAGGTGACTTTCTCAACCGAGTCATCACTGAAGACGTGTCCTGCTATTAGAAATTCGATGTGGAGCTCAAAGCAAGGAATGGAAACTAGCAGGAGAACCGAGAACAAAAGAGTCGTGAAAATCAAGGTCCAATGTGATGACAGTGTTGATTCTTGGAGCATTGTTCACAAGGAATTTGTCCCTCCCAGCAAGAGAGTGAACGGAAATTTTTACGTTGAAGTTCTGACACGTCTCGGAGCTCTTGTGGCAAGAGTTTGACCCTTCATCACAAGAATGCGCCCGCACACATGTCGCTCGTTGTGTTTTTGGCCCGAAGCTAAATCACCACTGGATTTAATCCCGTGTGAGTTCTTCATGTTCCCAAAAATGCGTAATGGTGTGGCATTGGGAGATGTGGAAACGACATGGCAACTAAACAACATCACAACTGAAGACTTTCAGCAATGTTATCAACAGTGGAAATGGCGTTGGCAGAAGTGTATCACGTCTCAGGGTGAGCACTTTGAAGGAGACCATATTGTAATACCTGAATAATTGTAAAATAAAGTTATTATGCAACTTTTATATGTATTTTTCGGACAAACCTCGCAGATTAGGAAATGAGACACTGAAGATAATAGAAGTGTTTTGTTATTTGGGTAACAAAATAATTGATTTTGGCTGACACAGAGAGGATATAAAATGCAGGCTTCACTGTATATCTGAGAAAGAGGAATATGTTAGGAGTGGATGTAAATGTTACGGAGTCTTTTCTGGAGGTATCTGCGTGAAGTGTAGCCTTGCTCCGAAACGAGATGTGAACAACAAGCAGTTGAAGCTAGAAAAGGATGGTATCTTTAAAAATGTGTTTCTAGGAAGAAATTTTGATGATTTCGTGGATAAAACATAAGGTAAACTCTGTCCATCGGTACTGGCCGACCACCGTGTCATCGTTTACCAATGACGTCCAGCACACCACTATCCTGCCTGTGTCAGTTTTCTTGTCCTCGAGTTCCTCAGTTGGCATCACAAGGGTGAATGTACACTTTCCCAATCCTCTCACCCAGAAAAATCCCTGGCAGTACAGGGAATCTAAACCTGCGTCCTCGCCATGATAGGCAGCAGCAGTGAACACTAAGTTACAGAGGTAGTCAATAAGTGGATAGATGACTACTACTGGCACTCGACACCCTCTGCACTGCACCTAGAGGTGGCTAATGGAATAATTATGCAGTTGCAAATCAAATTACCAGGGACATAGTATTGAAAGAAATTTTCAGCACAACATGAGTAAAAGAAGGAACTGGTTGATAAGACATACGCTGATGCATCGAGGAATCATCAATTTGGTGTTGGTGGGATTTGAGTGAGAGGAGGAAAAACTGTTGAAGGGGAAATACAGTAAGCAGGTTCAAATAGATGTAGGCTTGCATAGAGAGCTGCATCAAACCAGTCTTTGGACTGAAGACCACAACAACAAAAACAGTTGGCTGTGTGTAGGAATTTTCTGTGGTCAGGAAAGCAATGAGAAATGATTTTCTGATTAAGAAAAGTGCAAACACTATACATTAATGTGGTGTAAAATGTTTCTTGAGCTGTTTATGAAGCCAGAGAAATCTTATATTAGATCTTTTGGCATGATAAACCTGTACACGATGATTAAACTACACCTACCCATGGGTTTTATGCAACTTGCAATGCCTACAAATGTCATTGGCAAGATTTTCATTTCTCTCACCCACTACATGCAAATTACTAGTCCTACTTAAAAAAATGAACAGGATCTTTTTGTGGGAAATTTAATGTAGTCATTTCTTTTTGGGAGGGGAGGGGATACATTTTTACTAGAAGCCATAGTTTTTGAATTATTTAACAAAAAGTACAAGACAGGCATTCAAATGCCTTTTTTCTTGAATGCCACAGAAAGTGTGGTGTCCAACAAAGTACAAAATGTAATGTAGTTAATTTTGATACAAAAAGGTTCTGTTCATTGTTTTTGCAGGACTAACAGTGAGCATGTAGGGAGGAGAGAAGATTAAAATCATGGGTGTGGTTCTTGAAGATGTTGCAGTTTCCATAAAACTTTATGGCAGGGGCAGCTGAATAACCCTGTGTATGATCCACAAGATTCAACAACATGCTGATCAAACCTCATGGTCAAACATGGCTGCTGATAGAAAATAGGTGGTTCATATTGGCTTGAGTATCCCCATTATGTGACTGCTGTAAAGAAGAGGATGTGGGGTGTTCTCCGTCAGCTTTTATACCCACACTGGTATGCCAAAAGGCATTAAAATATACAAGGCATGCCAGAAAAGTAAGTACCATTGTGGGAAAGGACACATGAAAACATTTCTTCAGACCGTAACAGCCACCACTGTTCAGACATTTGTCATAGCAGTAATCCAACTTTTCTATGCCCTTTTCATAGAAAGATAATACCAGTTAAGACCTCCAATACTGATCACACTTGCTTACATCATCATAGGTGTTCAAGCACCTTCACCCTGACTGATGATGAAGTAAAAGTGGTAGTCCGAAGATGTGAGATCAGCACTGATTGGCAGGTGGTCTCACTGTTCCCAAGTGAATTGTTTAGTAAGGATTTCAGTGCCACCAGCAGAAATGAAGCATCATAATGATTCGATTGAGAGTTTTGCATCTTTTGTTTTGAATAGTGTGATGGAGTTCTCTCGGTGTTTTGCAGTATCATACCGCTTTCATGGTTTCAGCTCTGAGAAGGAACTCAACAAGCAGAATGCCTTGTTGGTCGCAGAATCCATTTCACCTGACTTTTTGCACTTGCAACTTCATTATGATTTCTTTTTTGGGGGTGGTGGAGGATTGTCGGACTGTCAGTTCCTTCACTCCATAGATTGTTGATTTTATTTTGGAGTGTCATGAAGACCCCAAGTTTCATCACCAGTCACGATTCTATTTAAGAAATCATCTTCCTTATCACTGTATTCAGTGCTGAAATGTCAAAACTCTGCCAAGGTACATAATTTTGAAAGCATTTTTCAAACGCAATTCACAAAAATTTAAGCAATTTATGACTGAGTCATGCAAAACAGTTTTTGAAATACATTCTTATTGTGAACCATGTGTTTTCTCACCCATACCATCAGTGACAACAGAAGGCTGTCCAACACATGCTTCGTCATGAGTGTTTCTTCAACTGTCTCATCCACTTTCTCACCGTAAATGTCTACAAGTTGATGAATTTCAGGTGGCTTAATGTTCTGTGTGTTGGAACTAAACATAACAGAGCACACTTCACAGTCACTGGGCTCAGAGGTTGTCCTAAAGATTTTGACTGATCACTAACAAATATAAATACCACAAAATTGAGCTGCAGTGTCAAGACAATGAACCAGAGAAATGTGTGAACCTACAACACAAGTGCTGCAGTGGCAGTAGAATGATTTGGCAATTACTTTCAGGATGCACCTCATACTTAGGACTTCAATGGAAGTGCCTGTCGCCTTTTAATGTAAATTTTTGCTTATGATGGTAACTATGTTTAAGCAGTGTGTGTGTGTGTGTGTGTGTGTGTGGCAAGGGGGTAATTAACAGTTGAACTATCTTTGTTTTGTTTATCTCTCTCTAGTCATGACAGGTAATGTGAATCAAGGACAAAGGTACTTTCTGAGTTACCTTAGTCAAGCTCCAACCCTTCTGTCCTGTACAGCTACTTGCTTTTAGACTGAGGTTGTTACTCTCTGGTCAGCAGGTGCTCCTAAAAAAGTTGCATACATTGTGTACAAAAATCTACATTTACAAAGAATTTGTGGGGCCAGACATGTTAGTAATGCTCAAGATATGGTGTGACTATTGGTATAGGGGCAATTCAGATAATATCACCTGTCTACATTATGGCACAACTGGAATATGCTTGCTCAAATAGTGACAATGCATTCAGCTGAACTGGTAACCAGTGCTTCATATACCAACATCGTCTCCCCCTATAAAAAAAGAAATTTAGAGGCAGTCACATAAAAAAAAGCTTCTTTTCCTCTCCTAAACACTCGAAAATTGTGTGTATGTAGTTTGTTTTCATATACAGGGTGTATTAAAAGAGCTGTCACCATTACCTACACTGCTTGCATGGTGTTAATTTGCACACAGATTACTGGTTGTTCCACTGGAAAGCTTACCAAGACATTTACAGCATAAAATTGATACCTGCTTGTATTTTAAAAAATGTACACAGCTCAAAGGTAGTGCAACTGCAGCTCTGTAGAATTACCATGCCTTTCATGCAGTACAACATTTTTAACCTCTGGGATTTGCTATGAAGTAATTACTCGATGCCATACGAAAAAACAAAACAGCCTCACTGCTAATATTTCTCACATACGTAATAGGTGATGGGAACAATGAAACCAACAAAATTAAGAAGACCATTAGCATTTTTTTTAAATTCATCTATCTTTTACAGTAAATTTCAACCATAAATGTTTCGTAGGCACATTACAACATTAACAAACACTGCATTATAAATATAATTTGGGACTTCAGTGTGCAACTATATACATGACCATTTTTATTACTTAAGGGTTAATTTTATCAACTTACAGAAACAGTTAGTTTAAGAAACATTTAATCATGCCGATGGTCACCTGTTATCTCACTGCTACATAGTGTTAAACCATAAGCTAGGTGGAAGACTCACTGGACGAAAAATTGTTAGAACTACCGACATACATTGGTAAAAAGCACTTCTGCTGGTCTCAAAATACTTTATTGTGCGCTTCTGTTCCAAATGACAACTTCACAGCTACAGTAATTTCACCAATAAGGTGGGCTACAAATAGGTTGTAATATTCTGACCTGAGTAGCTCTTCAGCAAATAGAGCTACATAATATGTGCTACTGTTTTTACATGACCACTAATGCTAGTCATGTTTACAATAGAAACAATAATTAGGCCCAATACATTTAAAATTGTATGTCTACAGCCAGAATGTACTACTTGTTGGAAATGAAAATTCATCAAAATACTTGTAGTACACACTGAAATACCTTGCATCCATTCTCTCTTGCTGCAATAAAGCTAAATCTCATAGCCAAAGGCAGTTGTACATTGTTGTGGGGAACTAGAATAGCTAGTAAATGTAACTAAATAATATCTGTATTCATTTGAGTTTGTTTCACCAAGATCGAGATTATGTTGTCACTTATGTCCCCTTGTTCTCACATTAACCGATTAGTTTTCAATTTTGGCCAGTTGATACAAGACAGACTTATAACTCCTTCATGTTCATTGTTATTGGCAATAACTTTATTAGCTCTGATGACAATACAAAACTTGATAAACAAGTCAATGCAATCTGTGCCAGCACTTACCTCTTTCAAATTTTGTTTACATTCAGTGCTATTCATTTTGTTCTAAGGCTTGTGTTTAGTATAAATAACCAATGGTGCATCTGTAGGCCATACCAGGTCCAATATTAAAACTGCCTCAATTTGATCCCATAGATTGCCACTTTACTGATGTGGCATTTAATAAATTAAAAAGAGCATCTCTCTTGAAATATTTACAAACTGAATACTGCTGAACAAGACGTACGTACATTTTGACACAGTTATACAATTGAAAACGTTGACAGATGCTCCAAAAATTTCTTTTGCAACCTGAATACTGAAACATGTTCTAGGAACTACTTTAAAATGTTAAAATTCTACACTGGAAGACACTCTGTTTCATTTTTATATTACTGCAGAAGGGCAGGAGCAAGATAAGGTACTTTCAGGTTCCAGTACTGACCATGGTCTTACTGTCATCCAGTTAGAAACATTCACACAATGTTAGTCATAGCAGAAGCACTTCCACTACAATGGTTGTGACAAGTATGCTCCTAAACCCTATTATTCTCATTTACTTTTTTGTGGTTTACATTGTTCACTGATAAACAATGGCATCCTAGCAGACACTGTAGAAATAAACTTCTTTGGACCAAATACATGTTAAATGTTTATTAGTATTTCTGTCACAACAATAGAAGGTAAGTAAGGTTGCTCCACACCAAAATTATAAAATTTTTTACTGCCAACACCAGTTGTTCTGCTCCAAAATCAAACTAAATTTTCAGGTCTTCTGTGTGGTCTGCAAGTTCCTTTATGTTGGGAGCATATGTTTTACTTAATAGACAAGTTTTCTAGAACTTGTGATTTAGTAGAAAGCAAAGAAAAAACTAAAAGGCGATGAAATGAGAAATTAGAATGTGTGAGAATCACTCCAATTAGGCCAGTGGCTATATAATCTTGGTGGTGCACGGAACTGGGTTCTCAAGGCTGAGAAGAGACAGAAAAATGAAGTGAGATGTTTATGTTCCTTTGAAAGATCTAGAGACACTAGGAAGGATTATGTATGCCACTCAAGGACTATTTAAGACCATGACAGTTGGTCCTCTTGACTAGGGGTGTGAGAGAACAAACCACCACAGAAGAAAGGGAAAAATATTGTGAACTGCTATGCCAGATAGACAAATGTGTAAATTCATTAACTGAACACATAACAGGTATTGACTAGTAATAAGTTTCGCCAAAGCCAGTTGTCATTGGTTAGGTCAATACATGCCTAAGATGTCATTTTTCATGAGTAACACTGTGTGAACAAAGAACAGCTCTCAAGCATACTAAACATCAATGACCCGCTGCCTACTGGAATAACAAAGTTTCTTTATGGACCACATTTTGATTACTTGGCAGAAGCAATCTCTAGTTTATAGTGGGCTGTAATGATATCAAGCATAATATCTCACATCACCTCATAACTTTGGCATTCTGCTGTTTTTAGGGCAGTGCTTAACAAATCAAAGAAGTTCGCCAAGATATGGCACCGTTTTTTATAATACCTGCCACTCTGCTTGTGTCATGTTAATGGAAACTGACAATCATAGCACCCACAATGGTTCAATTTTCACTTTCACAAAAAGAAAACCAGACTGTCTGTGGGTTTGGTGTTCAGCAGGGGGCAAAACCTTGTTAGTGGTCTCGCTGCGAGACTCAAAAGCATTCTAATGCCCGTGCTTACATCACCGGGTTTTGAGAGAACTGTCAGAAGGCAGCAGTGTTATTCTTGGCAGGTCCTGGCAAAAATTACTATTGGGACAGAAAATGCATTAAATCAATAGAAACTGCTGTCAGGTAGAACCACTGTACTCAATAACAAACAGAATCATTTCTATAAGTATCGCATATGAGTGCAGCTTATGGAAACTATATGGACATGAGTTCAAAATCCCTTTCTTATCTGCAGGAATTTACACTAGATTATCACACAACAGCTGTAGGGACCTAGAATAAGTTTATTCATTGAGAATACAGAAAATTGCGACACTCTCATTTCGTTATTTTCAACAGAACAACCAAAGGAAATGGAAAATCTAGCTGAAGAAATTAATAAATTACACCACAAAATTCAATTCATTTCACTGTAGGAATGAAACATTAACAAAACTTTTTATATAAAATTCTGAAATTTCCAGGAAGCCAACAATTACCAGGGTTACCATCCATATCAATATAAAAATGTGTTCTTCAGAAGAATGTTTAATCACATGCGTAATGATCCAATGGATACAAGTGAAATATAAAAAGAAACACAAATTGTAAAATCAGCTGCCTCCAGTTATGAATACATTCCCGCTGTAATACATAAATTAAACCAACCACCCACAAACAGGAAGACCATCTTTGTAATAAGCTGACCTTCCTCAAGGAAGATTTCATGCCAACCTCTTCAAGTTGTATGACATAAAAATAAGCTTCTTCACAAGCAACACAATACTGAGAGCACTAAGCAAGAATATCACAAGTCAGGTATGTCCAAACTTCTGCAATAAACAAACTGGTAGAAGCACAGGGATGCACTCTGTCTTAACATCCAAAACAAATCTGACTTTGCAGAATGAGTTACTGGGCAAGAATTGTGGCAATCAGTGTAGAAAAGAACCAGGCAAGAAATCTGACTTTCTTGAAGGAACTGAAATATCTTTCAACAGAGATACAGCACCAGTCTACTTGCTCAATGACAAATCTTGCCTTCACAACTATGAAGGCTTTATATTTCAAAAATAATTAAATTAAAAAAACCTGCCCCCTATCTCTCTTTACATCTTACCTACATTAATATCACTATAAATAATCTTGCATGATATATCTAAGCCTTCTACTCTTGTTTTTAAAATTAAACTTCATCTACATAGCAACAGCTGCAAATATTGGAACTTAACTCTATTTTTGGGCATTCATGTTCAGTTTTGATAAAAGTATTTACCCACACACTTTTATTGTCTCTGAGCAAAGTATGTTATATCTTCATAACACGCATCAGTTGTACAGTGCTGGCTAAGTTTAGTAATCAATTGTGCCTCATGGGCATGACTATTGTCTGAAGTAGTGATGGAAGGAATTGACACTGTGAATGCTGCACAGAGGGCTCTGTGAGTATCTTTTCTGAGCAGCACATTGCAAATCATACCAGATAAGCTCAATTTTCAAATCTGGGGAGTTTAGTGGCCAGTGGAAGTGTTTAAATTTAGAAGAGTGTTCCAGGAACCACTTTGTAGCAATTCTGGACCTGCCAACTGTATCATTGTCCTGCTGGAATTGACCGAGTCCATCAGAATTCCCAATGGACAGGATGCTTATGTATGTGTCACCTTTCAGGGTCATACCTAGCCATATACTCCAACTGCATGCCTCCTACATCATTACAGAGCCTCCACCAGCTACAACTGTCCCCTACTGACATCCAGTGTCCATAGATTCAAGAGGTTGTCTCCATGCCTGTACGCGTCCAACTGCACGACACAGTTTGAAATGAGACTTGTCCGACCAGGCAATGCATTTCCACTCATCAACAGTCAAATATCGGTGTTGATGGACCCAGGTGAGGCATAAAGCTTTGTGTCGTTCAGTCATCAAGGGTACACAAGTGGACCTTCCGCTACAAAAGTTCATATCGGTGATGGTTCACACTCTGACACTTGTCCATGGCCCAGCATTGAAATATGCAGAAGGGTTGCACTTCTGTCACTTTGAATGATTCTCTTCAGTTGTTGGTCCTGTTTTTGCAGGATCTTTCTTCGGCTGCAATGATGTTGGAGATCTTATGTTTTACTAGATTCCGGATATTCACTGAATGCTCATGAAAATAACCACTTCATTCTTACGTTGGAGATGCTTTGTCCCATTGCTCATATGCCAACTATAACACCACATTCAAATTCACGTAAATCTTGATAAGCTGCCATTGTAGCAGCACTAAGCAATCTAGCATCTGTGCCAGAAAAATGTTGTCTTATATAGGCATTGCCGACTGCAGTGCCATAATCTGTATGTTTACAAATCCCTGTATTTGAATACGCATGCCTAAGCCAGTTTTGTTGGCAATTCAGAGTATATACATATCCAGTGAGAAGATAATGATATGTTACCAATCCACATACTGTGATGGAAGAGGTACATGGCAGGGAATGTGTTCTGTTGTTTGGTGGTTGATGGTATTCTGGGACCATTTTATCCTCAGAAAAAAAACCTCTTACCTTGATATGCTCAGGCTGTTACTATGACTGGCTGACTCCCGAGACACAGTCTTTTTCCAGCAATATGGTGCACTGTGGCAGATGTTGCGGACCAGGTGTTACGAGGTATGCTGAAATGGCAGGGGTGGTCCTATTCCCTGGTGTTCTAGGCCAACAGGCATTAGAAACGTGGGCTTCTTTCTGTGAGCACATACCAAGGACAGAGTCTAACAAGCAGCTGTCAACCACATCAAAAATTTAATGAACAAAATCATTTCTGTCCTTGCCACAGGTGATGCAGATATAATGTGCTGAATGTGGATCGATCCTGATAACAGACTGGAAATTGTGCCCACAGGTTGAAATTGATTAAACTGCATAAAACTTTGTGACAATACCTTAGGTCAAATTTGTTTGCATGCTGTTACACAACATAAGTGTTCTGTAACTTTTGAGACACTCTGTTTATCCTCTGCCCATTGCAGGTTAAAAACCTTATTGTGCTGTCAGAGCCCTTGATATGTTCTCAGAAAGAGGCTAAACCACCACACATTTCAAGTCACCTGCTGTCCAGTTTATGTGGTGTTTGCTCCACTGACAACATATACATTTTTATGCCTCAATAGTCTTCTGCAACGGTCCCACTGCATGCAACTTGGCATCACAATATTTGGTTGAAAACTAGTAGACATGGGTCTGCAGTGATTCCTGTTGTGTTTGAGACTGACTGTCAATGGCAACTTACAATGTTCATCTCGATGACTAACTACGAGTTAGGATCTTAATGTGGCCACATTGTGTGGTACAACATTCCTTGTAGACAAGCATTTGGGAGAGAATAATCCCATACGAGGAGGGTTGAGGAAAGAGCATGTAAAAGGCACATTATAAAATATGTGATGAAGGGAGGCAAATAACGTTGAGTAGCATCTATCGACCCACTTCACTGAGTGGTCAGCATATCTGACTGCCATGCAGTTCATTTCCAGTCATGTCGCACCTTCTCTCTGCTCAGGGAGTGGGTGATATGTTGTCCTTATTATTGATTCATCATCGCCAGCATGAAAGTCACCCACCGTGGTGTCAACAGAAAAGACCTGCTACTTGTCAGCCAAACTTACCCAGCAAGTGACTCCCAGGTATCAATGTCCATATGACCACTTCATTCCACCTAGAGCATTAGAAAGGGAAACGTACCAAAGAGGAACAGTGACTAAATATGCTAAATGTGTTGGGCTATAAACAAACAAAGATACTATTTCAAAATTTAAAAGCTTTTGTCTACCTTGGTCACCAAAGTCTGAACATTATGGCCTTTCCTCAGAAACATACAGTGATCACAAGTCCAAAGTAGCAACCGAAAAGATATCTTATCAGTGTACTATCAGATATGAGGCTCCTCTGAAATTGTCTATGGAGGTTTTTTACTTTCTCCTACATAAAGGGTGAGATGAACTCCACTGATAAAATTCAGGTGGTGGTTCAAAGATGTTTTATGAGTATTTTGGTACAATGGACCTTGGTCTCCTGTGGCTCACTGCAAAGTAATAATGTAATTATGATTTATTTAGTTTGTTACCTTCATTTCTTCTGAAAATACACTGTCCAGACACGTTAATGTGACTACCCGTCAAGACCTCGAATAACCTCTTTTTGCAGTGCACACCGTTGCGAGAGATTCATGGAAATGATCATATGGCATTAATGACTGGCAGACCCCATCCAGGCTCGATCAGTTGCCTACTGCAATTCTTTTCATTTTATGCTGCTTTTGAGACATGCTTGTTGATGACAAGAACAACACAATGCCCACTTTCCAAGGACACAAAAATCCCGTATCAAACTGGGCTCCCCCACGTGGCTGTGAGGTTCTGTATTAACAGGGGTGTGGAGCCATTACTATTTCATTGCCAAGTCCAGGTGTTCTAGGTTTCTCATGTGAGGATCCACAGACAATACACCCTGGCAGGGGGGTTCCCACAGATTCTCAGTTGGTTTAAATCCGAGGACTTTGGTGGTTAGAGGCATGTAATAAACTCGTCCTGTTGCTGTTTGAACCACACATGTACACTGCGAGCTGTGTTGCATTGTACTGCTGGTAAATGTCACTATGCTGAATAAAAACAAACTGTGTGTACGGGTGGACACGGCCCTCGAGGACAGACGGATACATCTGTTGATCCTTTGTGCCTCCCAGAATATCATCACCACCCAGGGAATGCCACAGACTCCCTCCCCTGTTGTGCCCCATTCTGACAGTTGTTGCAGTGTGTTTTGCTTTCAGACATTTAACAATGTGCATGCCAATGGCCATCTGTCATTTGAAAAGCCTCTCGGTTCATCTGGGTGGTCAGTTGTTTAACAGATGCACGTCTCTGCAGCTGACACTCACCCCTGTCATCTGTGGCCCATGACTACACAACAGTATCCACGGCACCAATTCTGAATAGCACCATTTTGCTGAGCACAGTATACTTTAACCACACTGACATGCAAACAGTTTACAGACTTACTCATTCCCAAATGCTTCCACCCTTTCCCCAAAAGCCAATGACAGTGCACATTTTGTCTCCTCCTTACAGTGACAACTGCACTATTTTCTCTGGCTCCCAACATGCTTTGTATACCCTTCACTGCTAGTGGTGTTGTCTGTGAGTGATTACTGCATGTCGATTTTGATTGCAGGCAGTGGTCACATTAATATTATGGACGAGACCGTGTATCTACACAATAAAGAAAAAACCCAGTGTAGCATATCAACTGTATTTTGTCAAAAAATATGCAAGTTTTTTCCACAGAAACGAAAATTTCTAAATTCGTTCCCCTGTTGAAAAAGAGTGATAATCTTGAAACAGAAAACTGCAGACCTGTCTCACTTCTCCCAACTTTCTCTAAGGTTTTGGCGATGCTAATCAAATATAGAGTGACACATTATCTTAATTATGGAATCTGATAAACAGTAATCAGCATGGATTTCTAGCTGGGAGTAGTACCGAAACAGCTTTACTGGAAAAAACCCAAAAGAAATAATTAGTAAATTGGGAGAGGGAAAAAGTGTTGTCAGGATAAATCTAGAGCTGTCAAAAGCCTTTGACACTGTTGACCACAGCATACTTTTGGAAAAGCTTGAAGCTATAGGTATCAGAGGACCAGAACAAAAAGTGGCTTGAGTAGTATCTGGAAAAGAGGATGACGGTGGTTGGAATTACAGCACCAAAAGAAGTCTATTAGGCCCCTTGCTGTTCCCCATTTACATTAATTATATTCATGTGCCAGATAGAAAAGCTAGAATCAAGTTGTTTTGCTGATGATACTAGTTTAATTGTTTGTTTTATGAAGCAGTCATTGCACACTATTGTGGACCATATACACAAGATACACAAAAATGGCTCTGTGCCAACAAGCTAACACTGAATGCAAAAAAAAGAAAACACTAATTATGTGCAATATGGAAGAATAAGTGAAGATGACGACCTACATCTCACTATGGAGGAAAAAAACTTGAAAGAGTTCAGTGAGCAAAATTCCTGGGTATGCACATTGATGAGAAGATAAACTGGAAGGACCATGTGGTGAGCTTAGCACTAAAACCCAATTCAGCATGTTTTGTACTTGGAATAATTTCAAGAGTTTGTAGTAATGACTGTACCAGATTAGTATATTTTGGCTATTTCCAGTCAATTGAGGCCTATGGGATAGTATCCTTGAGGAAAAACAAATTGTTGTTTAAATGAGATTTTCAAATTACAAAAACACCCTATTCAGATAACGACCCAGAGCCCACATCAAACACGTTGTAGGCCCCTTTTTAAAGCATTGGAAATTTTTGCAATTCCATCATTATACATTCTGAAATGTCTGTCGGTGATCAAACAAAATCGCGACAAAATGAAAAACCAATACAGGTTACCATACACGGCAATGTAAAAATCTCCACTTACAGGCTGTAATAAGGACCCAAAGTCAGAAACATGTACGTAATCAAGGCATCAAACTTTTTAATGCACTACCAAAACATATCAAAGAGCTGGAAAATTAGGATAAATTTAAAACTGTTATAAAGAACAACATGCTTGACAAATGTTATTACAGCATAAGTGAATAGCTGTGCACAAATGTATAAGGATTTAATTTCATGTGATGAACAAAATTTCATCAGTGAATGTGTCTGGCAAGCCCATAAGAAGATCAATAACCACATGCTTAAAAAATGTCACTAAAGTATAAGTGAATAGCTCTGCTCAACTGTAGAAAAATATATGATGTGGCAAATGAAATCACAACTTCAAGGAATAGGTCTGTCCAGCACATAATTTCTTGTGTCATAAAAACAGTTATTTGTTGTATATTGTAATAAAAATGAGATAAATTAATATGAATACAGCACAAATTTGATCATTGGGATGTTGTGGTCTTAAGTCCTGATACTGGTTTGATGCAGCTCTCCATGCTGCTCTATCCTGTGCAAGCTGCTTCATCTCCCAGTACCTACTGCAACCTACATCCTTCTGAATCTGTTTACTGTATTCATCTCTTGGTCTTCCTCTACGTTTTTACCTTTCCTGCTGCCCTCCAATACTAAATTGGTGATGTCTGAGAACATGTCCTACCAACCGATCCCTTCTTCTACTCAAGTTGTGCCACAAACTCGCCTTCTCCCGAATCGTATCCAATACCTCCTCATTAGTTATATGATCTACCCATCTAATCTTCAGCATTCTTCTGTAGCACCACATTTCGAAAGCTTCTATTCTCTTATTGTCCATGTTTCACTTCCATACCAGGCTACACTCCATACAAATACTTTCAGAAACGACTTCCTGACACATAAATCTATACTCGATGTGAACAAATTTCTCTTCTTCAGAAACGCTTTCCTTGCCAGTCTACATTTTATATCCTCTCTACTTCTCATCAGTTATTTTGCTCCCCAAATAGCAAAACTCATTTACTACTTTAAGTGTCTCATTTCCTAATATAATTCCCTCAGTATCACCTGACTTAATTCGACTACATTCCATTATCCTTGTTTTGCTTTTGTTGATGTTCACCTTATATCCTCCTTTCAAGACACTATTCATTCAATTCAACTGCTCTTCCAGGTCATTTGCTGTCTCTGACAGAATTACAATGTCACTGGCGAACCTCAAAGTTTTTATTTCTTCTCCATGGCTTTTAATACCTACTCCGAACTTTTCTTTTGTTTCCTTTACTGCTTGCACAATATGCAGATTGAATAACATCGAGGAGAGGCTACAACCCTGTCTCATTCCCTTCCCAACCACTGCTTCCCTTTCATGTCCCTCGAATCTTATAACTGCCATCTTGTTTCTGTACAAATTGTAAATAGCCTTTCGCTCCCTGTATTTTACCCCTGCCACCTTTAGAATTTGAAAGCAAGTATTCCAGTCAACATTGTCAAAAGCTTTCTCTAAGTCTACAAATGTTAGAAACGTAGGTTTGCCTTTCCTTAATCTACTTTATAAGGTAAGTCGTAGGGTCAGTATTGCCTCATGTGTTCCAATATTTCTACGGAATCCAAACTGATCTTCCCCGAGGTTGGCTTCTAGTTTTTCCATTCATCTGTAAAGAATTTGCGTTAGTACTTTGCAGCTCTGACTTATTAAACTTATAGTTTGGTAATTTTCTCATCTGTCAACGCTTGCTCTTTTTGGGATTGGAATTATTATACTCTTCTTGAGGTCTGAGGGTATTTCGCCTGTCTCATACACTTTGCTCACCAGATGGTAGAGTTTTGTCATGACTGGCTCTCCCAAGGCTGTCCGTAGTTCTAATGGAAGGTTTTCGACTCAGGTCTTTCACTGCTCTGTCAAACTCTTCATGCAGTATCATATCTCCCATTTCATCTTCATCTACATCCTCTTCCATTTCCACAATATTGTCCTCAAGTACATCACCCTTGTATAGATACTCTATATACTCCTTCCAACTTTCAGCTTTCCCTTCTTTGCTTAGAACTGAGTTTCCATCTGAGCTCTTGATATTCATACAAGTGGTTCTCTTTAATTTTCCTGTAGGCAGTATCTATATTACCCCTGGTGAGACAAGCCTCTACATCCTTACATTTGTCCTCTACCCATCTCTGCTTAGCCATTTTGCACATCCTGTCGATCTCATTTTTGAGACATTTGTATACCTTTTTGCCTTCTTCATTTACTGCATTTTTATATTTTCTCCTTTCATCAGTTAGGTTCAATAACTCTTCTGTTACCCAAGGATTTCTAGCAGCCCTCATCTTTTTTCCTACTTTATCCTCTGCTGCCTTCACTACTTCGTTTCTCAAAGCTACCCATTCTTCTTCTACTGTATTACTTTCCCCCATTCCTGTCATTTGTTCCCTTACGGTCTCCTTGAAGCTCTGTACAACCACTGGTTCTTTCAGTTTATCCAGGTCCCATCTCCTTAAATTCCCACCTTTTTGCAGTTTCTACAGGTCATAACCAATAGATTGTGGCCAGAGTCCACATTTGCCCCTGGAAATGTCTTACAATTTAAAACCTGTTTCCTAAATCTCTGTCTTACCATTATATAATGTGAAATATTGCAGTATCTCCAGGTGTCTTCCACATATACAACCTTCTTTCATGATTCTTGAACCCAGTGTTAATCATAGCTAAGTTATGATCCGTGCAAAAATTCTACCAGATGGCTTCCTCTTTCATTTCTTCCCCCCCCCCCCCCCCCCCCCAATCCATATTCACCTACCACGTTTCCTTATTTCCCTTTTCCTGCTACCGAATTGCAGTCACCAATGACTATTAAATTTTCGTCTCCTTTCACTATCTGAATAATTTCTTTTACTTCATCATACATTTCTTCGTCATCTGCAGAGCTAGTTGGCATATAAAGTTCTACTACTGTGGTAGGCGTGGGCTTCGTGTCTATCTTGGCCACAATAATGCGTTTACTATGCTGTTTGTAGTAGCTTACCCACACTCCTATTTTTTTTATTCATTATTTAACCTACTCCTGGTTACCCCTCATTGATTTTGTGTTTATAACCCTGTAGTCACCTGACCAAAAGTCTTGTTCCTCCTGCCACCGAACTACACCAATTCCCGCTATATCTTACTTTAACTTATCCATTTCCCTTTTTAAATTTTCTAACCTACCTGCCCGATTAAGGGATCTGAAATTCCACGCTCCGTTCCGTAGAACGTCAGTTTTCTTTCTCCTGATAACGACATCCTACTGAGTAGAGCTCGCCCAGAGATCCGAATGGGGGATTATTTTACCCCCGAAATGTTTTACCGAAGAGGACGCCATCATCATTTAACCATACAGTAAATGTGCATGCCCTCGGGAAAAATTTCTGCCATAGTTTCCCCTCGCTTTCAGCCATTCGCAGTACCAGCACAGCAGGGCCGTTTCGGTTCGTGTTACAAAGCCAGATCAGTCAATCATCCATAGTGTTGCCCTGCAACTACTAAAAAGGCTGTTGCCCCTCTTTAGGAATCACACCTTTGTCTGGCCTCTCAACAGATACTCCTCCGTTTTGGTTGCCCTATGGTACGTCTATCTGTATCACTGAGGCAAGCAAGCCTCCCCACCAACGGCAAGGTCCATGGTTCATGGTTCATTGGGATGATGATAAATAAAAGTGGCGAGTGGATGAGTGTGTTATGCATTGCAAGGCAAAACACAGTCAACTGGGCACGGTATAGCAAGAGCCAACGCTGCAGCACACTACTGGAACAGAAACCTTTCATCATTTTCCACTATAGAAGTGTTTAGAGAACGTGAGCTTAAGACCTAAACGTACATAGTGTGGATGTGTAAGCCCTCAGCCTTCGTGCACTAAATTCTTCTCATCTCAGTACCACAGCCTTCGCCATCGGCGTAACCGTGGAATGCAGTAAGGGGTTGGCTGTTCGACCACAAGAAGCAGCAGCCTGCCCTGAGTTACAAGGGGCTAGCGGAAATTCGCGGGGATTGTCAGCTGCACTGTTTTGCTGCTTTACCTACAACTCAGACTATTGTGGTCGTGACATTTCTTGTACCTATTAAGTGTTGCAACAATGTATTTGTATGATTTCAGCTGTTACAACTGCGACTCTTTGGCATCACGGTAATAGGGTACGGCATTTTTTCGCCTGTTTAACTGCACAGTTTTATTTTTCGCTATCGATTTGCTGTAGTACCTTAGAACATATTCTGAGGTCAAACAGAACGACCTCAACGCGAGCCAGCATGAATTTCGAGAATATAGATCATGCAAAACCCAATTCACTTAAAAAGCACAGTTGTCCTGGTGAGTGAAATGCGTTTCGGAAATCAGTAAACACCGTTCTCCCCTGTCTGCCTTGATCTCTGGTTTTCAGACTGTCGTTCGAGTCGGGTTGCACGTAGTCGATGTTTTCGGAATCCATGCTGCTTAGCAGGGGGGAGCTCATTCAGTCTGAGGTAACTCGTTACGCCTGAGTTCAGAATTATAAATTTTCTGCTTGACCAAGATTTCGTGCCACCGTGAAGACCAGCCTAGACTTCAGGGTGGCTCTAATGCCACTCTTGATTCCTTGTGGATGGCTTGGAAGTTAATGCTGATAATCTCTGAGAACTGTACACAGTCGTATGCGTGAATACAAGGTGCGCTGATAAAAAGTAAAACATTTATTAACTGTCGGCTGCTACTTGGTAATCAGCACGTGATTACCGACGCAAAAGGTAATACAGAGTTTGACAGTAGGCGTACAAAAAATATCTCGTGACCAAAGACGTAAGCGTAGTTATGGCGATTCGCTTCTTAAAAGTTTACACAAGTACAGATGGAAATTGTGCTCGAATATCTGATACAAATAAAGCAATATACTGATGTGAGTTGGGCGTTTTACTGCTCTGTAACTGGCAACAGGATCGCGTTTACGTGTAAGTTATCTGGGCATCACAACCAATTAAAATAAATCTCCCCCCCCCCATAAGCATAAAAAAGCAAATGTCGGGCTTGGTAGTCTAGCGATAATGAGCGTGCAGGAACAGTAGAAGTCGCTAGTTCGAATCTCGGTGCCTTTCTTTTTTGTATTTTTAAGTGCAGTGTGCCATGTTTTTGGCACCCTTTTACCCTTGTTTTCGTCTGTCTGTTGCAGATCCTTTGCTTCGGGAACGGGGAGATGTATCAAGTTGAAATTTTTTTCACATACAGAGGTCGTGTTCCCTTCACGGTGTAAAATATACAGACCTAGAGGGCACTTTCTGTTGACCTACACTAATGAAAATTAGCAAGGAGCAAGGTTTTACAGTACACGTAAAGGAAAAATCCGAAAACTGGCAATTTGTTATTATATCACACGGAAATTGTTATCCAACATCGAACTTCAAATTACAACATCAGTAGTTCTGCGTTCATGTTGACTGGGTCCCAATACTGAACGTCAAATATCGCGCAAGGAATGGCAGTATTGTGTTTCGGAATGTAGCCGTCATCAGATATCCATATGCGATTACTGCATGTGCATATGTCGTTCAAAGTTGCATGTGAAGCAAAATTACGCAGTTAGCCTCAATGCAAAACTTCTAATTACTCTAATAACAGTAATACTTAAATATCTTCAATATTTCGCGGTCCTGTCACCAACTGTATAAACATTAATTTTAATAATGAACAGTCTCAGTTGCACCGTTTATCTAGAATTTACCTGTGTTTCAGTCGGGATAACCCAACCTTCTTCACAATAACATATCTACTGTCTGTCCATAGTGGACATCGCCAAGTTAATACTACTAATTCATAAACTATCGCCAGACTGTAAAACTTATCTGGCACTGCCTCGGCCCCACTTCGCGACCACGATACGGCAGCCACGAGTGCTGTACTGGATCTCCACTATGAACACACAGTAAACACTGTTATTCTGAAGAAGGTTGAGTTATCCCTACTGAAACCTGGGTAAAGTCTAGGTAAGCGGTGCAACAGAGGCTGTTCATTATTAAAATAATAATACTGGTCGCCTGCTTCCTGCATGACTTTGTCACATTTATACTATTAAAACGAAAACATTCTCGAAAATCTTTTAATCCGTGGGATCGGTATCTTGCCAGGATCAATGTCGATAACGGGTGAAAATAGTCGAGATTCTCTACTCACGGAACGTATGAACTGTCTACATACATAATTAAGTTTGTATAACATCCTCACCGAGCGAGTCCATTTTTTCGTTTTTTTTTTTTTTTTTGTATATTATGCAATGTACCTTTTTTCTCTTTTGAAAATGTGTCTTAATGACGTGTAAGATTTGGCAGTTCATGGATGACTGACATGCAATGATTCAAACCCATTACATTCTTATGCCTTGTATTAAATAACAATGCTGCAATGAGACTGAAAATTGAAACCTATTACAGGGTTGCCACAACTTTCCCCCAAGTGAAAGACCTAAATTGTAAAAAAAAAAGTAATGACCTCTGTGTTTCTGAACGTGTGAACAAAAATCTTAAGTACTAACATCAAAATGTTGTGTAATGAACTGCTTGTAGATGGAGAAAGGAAGCCCAATGGTAGATATGTTTAATTAAGATCACTGATTTTATTTTCATAAAGCGAAACCTATTTGGTGACGAAAATATGCATTTTCTTGGAGTTGCGAGACACATTCCTGAAAGCAGTGATGGTATTTAAAATAATCTCAGAAAAAAAGTAGGCCTCTCGAAATAAATGTACAAGGTGGGGAAGAGGTGTGTCAACCAACACTGTAGGTGACTGCTAATAAAATTATGCTTCTATGTTCGTAATTGTCGGTTATTACTCACTGAGTTATGTCTATTATCTACAGGTATTGTGTGATTTTTTTTCTTTCAATAAGTACATGACTTCATAGTGTACAAACTGCCTGTGATTGCCACAAATTTTTTTTTCTTATCGTCCATTCTTTCAAATATATAAACTACTTTCGAAGTGCCAAAATATACTATAATAAATAAATTTTGTATCAAACGCCGCACTGTACAATGTACTTGCTGTGAGACAGTCACGATGCCCGAAATACATCGCCTGGGGCCGAGGAGGGGCACCACAGTCCTAGGTCCATGGTAGTACCCGCACATTAGTGGCAAACTATGGGCTTTGGATCGGCAGGCCCGATCCGTTAGAGAGACCCACAGAAATGGCCTGCAATTTTGGCCCGCCACGAAAGTCCATTCATGTGGCCAGCCATTCACATGTCACAGTCACCACGTCGATGAAATGAGACCGCGGCGATAACACACGCAACGGGTAACTCGAGCAAATACTCTGAGAGTAGTCAGCAACTCACCGTAAGGATGATCGCTCAGGCACATAGAAAAGATCATCAAACTCTATAACTAAATTTTTGGCTATAGCCTTTGTCAGAAAACGAAAGTAGTTGTGACTTTTTTTTTACCGCCAGTTCATTCGTCCAGTTGCGGAAGCTGTCAGGCGCTGACGCCACGCTGCAACACACTACTGCCAGGCGGGCTGCATCGGGCACAGCCCCTGTAAATTAGCAACTGCACAGTCCAGCGATCTAAGAAAGTTGCAACTCGGTCTGCAGAGGTCCTTGGTGCACACGAGACACTAGAACAGGTGGTGCACACAACCGCGATAGTATCAGTGCTGCTGCGGACCTTTCGCTGCATCCACCGTGACTCGTGCGGCCACTGGAGTGTAAGTGTGCCTCCCGGGCAGTCCCGTCGTAGCCGACAATTGGTGCCCAGCATCGACTCCGACTGCACGCCGCCTTCGCTTCCTGTCCACAGTGTTAACTATACAGACGGCGCTTCTACGAAATCGGCAAAAAATTATATACACCATTTAAAGAATATTATGTTTTTGAAGAAAACTACACTGTCAAAAATTCCCTTTAACTAACAGCTAAAATTAAAAACTTTTCCATTTCTGATGATGGTAATTCCGTATCCTTTAACGTAGTTAATTTACTTGTTAACATTCACATTTATGAGACTATTAAAATTACTGATGAGAATCTTCTCCAACACAAAAACCTAATGTACAAGAAATTAAAGATGTCATTAGGTTATTACTTCTGATACTCTCCTACAACTATTTCCAGTTTAACGCTGAAATTTTTTTTACGACCTTAAGCCTTTGCCGTGCCCATTTGTATAACAAGTACGCTTGCCAACAGTTTTGTTAAACATCACAAAAGGCAGTACTTTAAGAAATTGGTGTGACCTGAGCAATTTTCCAGTCTTTAGGTACGGATGTTTCTGTGAGCGGTTGTATATAATTACTAAACATGGAGCTATTGTATCAGCACACTCAGAGGAAATTGACTGGTATACAATCTGGAACGGAAACCTTGCCTTTAATAAGTGATTTAAGCTGCTTTGCTACACCGAGGATATATGCTTCTCATTTTGGCACTTTCTGTTGACTGGTCTTCGGGAATACTTGCTTCGTATTCTTTGCTGAAGGAGTTTCGGAAAACCACGTTTCTTAACTCTACTTTAGTAGCACTGTCATCAGTGACTCCACCGTTACTTTCGCGCAGTGAAGGTACTGATTGCGTCTTGACACTGGTGTACTTCATGCATGACCAGAATCTCTTTGGGTTTTTCGCCAGATTTCGAAACAGAGTTTTGTTGCGGAAATTATCAAGAGCATCTCGCTGTAGTAACCGCTATATTTAGAACTTCTGCAAAACATTGCTAGTCTTGCGGATTTTGGATTCTTTTAGTTTTGGCATGCTTTTTCGTTACTTCTGCAACAGCGATTTCACCCGTTTTGTCCATGGGGGATCAGTACCATCACTTATTAATCTATGTGGGATATATATCTCTCAATTGCAATCGGTACTATTTCTCTGAAATCATTCCACATCTTTTCTACGCTTACATGATCAGATCGGAAGGAGTGGAGGCTGTTTCCTTAAAAATCGTTAAGAGCATTGTCAGCTTTTTTTAAACAGATGTACTTTAAGTTTCTTTTTGATGGTTATAGGTGTTACAGTATTCAGTGTACAGGCAACTGCCTTGTGGTCGCCAATCCCTGAATTCGTCAAGTACGCTTTCGTAACCATTTATGCTTCGAGTGGGCTCACGAACTAATAGTTCAAAATACTTTTTTTTAGAAAGCATTCAGTACTATTTCAGGTGACGTTTTAAGCCTGCCGCCGGCTTTAAACGTGTAAATTTTCCAGCATATCGAGGATACATTGAAATCAACACCGACTATAATTGTGGGAGTGGGGTACCGATTTGAAATGAGACTCACGTTATCTTTGAACTGTTCAGCAACTATATCCTCTCAGTCGGGGTCGGTAAAACGATCCAGTTTAGTCCGATTGACAAGTACAGCCTCTACCCAAACTATTTCGCAGGAACTATCTACTTCAGTTTCACTACAAGGTAAACTACTTCTGACAGCAATAAATACTCCAGCACCAACTATGTTTAATCTATCCCTTCTGAACGTTGTTAGGTCGTTTGAAAAAATTTCGGCTTAACATATTTCCGGCTTTAGCCAGGTTTCCGTACCTATAACTGTTTGAGCTTCAGTGCTTTCTATTAGGGCCTGGAGCTCTGGTTCTTTCCCAACACAGCTACGATAATTTACAACACCGATCGTTTCTACAACCACCTTACTGTGTGTTACCTGCCCCCTTTTAGACAGACGCCATTTCTATGTTTTCCTGAGACCCTCTAACCTAAAAATCCGCCCCCACTACCCGTGTAGTGGACTCCTGACCTATTAAGCGGAATCCGGAAACCCACCACACTATGGCTCAAGTCAAGGAATCTGAGGCCTACACAGTCACATAACCGCCTGAGCCTATGATTCATACCTTCCACTCGGCTCTGCACCGAAGGACCACAGTCGGTTCTGTCGATGATGGTGCAGATTATGAGCTCCGCCTTAAACTCGCTTAACCATATCCGCTAAACAAAAGGAGAGAGAATCTCCTCCAATCCAAAGCGACACAAGCCATTGGCACCGACTGGGGCCACCACCTGCAGTTGGGTGCACTCTGTACTCTTCATGGCATCCGGAAGCACTCTTTAGAAATCAGGACTGACTCCCCCACCTTGTGCACACTGCCATCCTTCCACACCTTGGCAGCCATGTTACTAAGGGGGCCCAATTACGCGCCTATTATTGGAGTTCCGAACCACCAGCAAACTCACCTTCTGTGAACACCACGAATTTGCGTTCCAAGAAGGTTCCTCTGGAGGCCCTACGATCGGCCCCTCGCAAAGTCTTTCGCTGCCTGCCATACTTTGGAATGATCTCTCACTCGACCACAGGTGAGGGATCAACCTCAGCGCTGCAGACCAACATAAATGTAGGATAATGACATCACTGCTGCTCAAAAATCTGCAGTCAGAGAAGACAACTCCAAATGCAAGGGGAAAAGACACAAGAATGCTATAAGTAAATATCAGAAACTTATCTATTATAAAGAACATTCCTAGATGTTGAAAGCGACCGAAATTGTTAATTCTACTTACGATGTTTTAAAAGAATTAACTTATATGGTAAAATAAACCAAGTCTGCTTTTCTTCATGGTTACGTGACGTTACGTATATATCTGTTTTGTATTTTTATTCGTCCATGCCTTTCGTTTAAGCACTCACTCAAGCTAAACAGGTCTCTGCTGCCAAGTCATTATCAATTGTCATCGATGAAGGGTGAAAACAAAGGAAAGAGTATTTACTTTCTTTTGCCTGATGGCGGATTTAGGGAGTTGGGATGCATGGCAAAAGCGCATTCTTATGCGACTTTTATTTTTACCAAAGTACTTTTATACCGTAACAGCGTTGTGTACGTTGATTATGACTCTATGATCATACTGATATACTAAAAAGGACAACCAAACCAGCATCCACTGCAACGTGGATAGTAGTACGAAAAGATTTGTTTTTACTTTTTAGACATTACTCCTGACTAGAAAATTCGAAGCGCAAATGACCGTTACAATCGAGTCTGCACAATTCGAAGTTCGAATAATTAACTCGACTTTACTCTAGATGAAATCAGGAAAAATCGAAATAAAATTTTGATTTTTTTTTTACTAACGTATTTCCAGTTTTCTTACATGTTTTTTTGCTTTAGTATTTGAAACGGAAGGTACACACAAATGTTCGAAAATACATCAATTCAGCTTCATTCATTTTTCAATGCTGAACCAACTGTCACGAATGGTTGCTTTTTGTCAATTAAGTTTCTCATAAAGAACCTTATGTCTTTGGAGCTAGCGTGTCACTCCTTATTTGTATCTGAGACTTCTGTTCCCAGACTAACCGTAAATGTCTTAGCGTTCCGACAAATACCTTTTGTACCCTGCATTGAGTAAGGCAATACTATAAACTTTCGCCTCGCCCGGTCTGCTTGCTCCCGCTTTTTAATACTTATGAGCAACATTATCTTTCCGCTCGATGATCGTTTGCAGCTTGGATGGTGGAATCCCGAAACAATTCGTTACCTGCTACTTCTCGTTGCATTCCACAGCGTCGAAACTCGTTTCTGTTTTGCGAATGTCGGAAACTTCCTGGAAATTATCCTAAAGTGAAAAACGTCTACTTTCTCCGTGGTCGAAGTTCCTTGTGTGACAAAATGGCGACAGATTTGAATCACTATTAATTACGAGACTGACAGTGCGCAAACAAAGGTTAAGTCCACGTGGTTGTCACTTATTGCCTGTATTGGCATATGCGGGTCATTGTTAGGAATCATCTTTATGTAAAATTATAAACTGGTGAAGCTGTTAGCTAGGATTCTCATTTGTGTGTCATTGCGATGAACAGCTTAGGGAGCGCCGCTAGGAGTAACAGAAAATAAAAATATTCGCTGGAATATAAACGAAAATCTATATTGAGTTTAAACCTACGACACATAGGAAGAGTTCGTCTCAGGACTTGTAAATATTCTCTAAATTACAGAAAACGTGAGAAAAGCCCTCCCAGAAGCCTAAATAGGGCAGCGCTGAGAGAAGGTGACAGCTCCCTCAGAGTCGGAAAAAAAGGAAGAAATTGCGCAACGCGATAACGTACTCAAAGGCTATATCGTACCCCAGCCACTGAAAAGTCCAAAATTGTGAGTGTGACCACTGTAATAAAGATATTGTTAACTAAATTTCATATTAATATGAAACACATGTTACGATTTTATCCCGACGTTTTCACGAAAACTCTACAGCCCAGACCTGAACTGCACACACAGAAATTTATTTGCAACGGATTAATAATATGCTGTGGTATTTCGTGCACTGTTAAAACAACTGATGAAACAGACAGAATTATCTGGTGTAAGCTAGGCGTTGACTTGTAATTATAGAATGTCTGCGGGTCGTTTTCATATGACAGTCGCCTCGATTAGTGAAGAAGTTACTTCGGTTTTCTCGAGGCATTTGGGAACAGGTTGAAACAAACGATTAACAACCGTCGACTGCATACAGTCGCAAAGGCTGATTTCAAATGTCTTTGGTAACTGTAAAGCTACTTCACCTGGGTAGGGGGGACAGCTACTAGTTGGAGGTAAACACTTCCCCCTCACAGCGTTCTAATGTTGCCCGCTACACTATGCCACTCAGCGTCCGATGTAAACACAGCCGACAACAGGAAGTGTGACAGGACTACCAGACCGAGTTCAGAGCAGGAAACGGCCGGGGTCCCCGGTGGTCTAGTGGTAAGGGGGTCTGGAACGTTCCAGCGCCTCGGCTGGGGCTATTCGCCCCAGCCGGGCCGGGGTTCAATCCCCGGCCGGCGCTGGAATTTTCAGATTTCCGAACACTAGCCTCCACCTCTGCCCTGGCATGTGGCGCATGCCGGGCACCCCCGTGGGGTCCGTGCTTCGGATCCCACGTGGAGCTCACTCCCTCACTACAAAATATACCTCATTATGCTGCTGCAATCACTTATTTTAAATTTAAATACGCACACTTTCTTCACCAGACCACATCTACATATATTTTCCAGGTACTTTCTACATAAGACATCTCACTGTCGCAAGAAACTGCATAGTATCATGAACATTAGTAGGATTGCAACAATGAAATGAAATCCTCACTAAAAAAACTAATAAGTTTAATTTTCCTTTTTGTGCTAAATGCTGCTAAGATAAATACCAAAACAGCTTTCATTTTCTTGTAGGTAATTATGAAAGTAAGTTTGGCTATAATACTGAATAAATTATCTCAATGTCAAAGAAATGCAAAATATTATATCAATACCATCACACAAGATATTTTCAGGTGTCTCAGTCTGCCTTTTTTTTTAATTATCCTGATTGATTATACGATAATAAATAAATTCTGTATCAGAAATCGTTTCGTAACCATTCACACTCAGTGCCATTTATAAGTGTATATTGTCAGCAATTGTAGTTTCAAAACGAACACAGGCCTTTTTTTCAAATTATTCAAGTGTCTAAATGAGATTAAGATAGGATACAGGTCACTAATGAGATAAACTCTTTGTTTGTATGATACAGGATAATTCTCCTGGTCTTATGTCAGCTGAATGCTAAATTGAACAGTTAACATTTAAAAAAACGAATTTTACTGACAGGTCTACATGTCTCATATAATATTTCTGTTGGTAGTTTCATGACAACCTCTCAGGCTCAGCTTTATATAAAAGTATCTTGCAGGTCAGAAAAGAAATTTTATTACTACCTCTACAGATTCAGTTGGTCTATTGTTGTTGTACTATTGTTGCATTGCGAGAGAGAGACTGCTAATATAGCTGTTTTCTTTTGCTATTAAATTCCGTGCCATATCTCCATTCTAAATGCTAAAAGGCGTGGATAAACTTTTAGCAATACTATTTCCTTTTCACCACATCGCTGCTAGGTGTCGCTACTGGTCCCTCACACAGTCAGTTGTCTGTAGCGCAGGGCTTCGCTACCAGAGGGCTCTAGCGGAGCTGGCGACGACTCACTCTGCCGGGATTTGCTGCTCCACTCCTGAACGAGTACGCCAGCTGAGATACCCGCTAAATCCTCACACTAAACGAGAAGCGTAATAGCACCAATGCTACATAAGGCAAATCGTGATCAGCGAAACCACCACTATTATAACTGCTTGCTGAAAATACTGCTACAAACTATTTAGAGCGGAAGGGAGCACCTTACCGAAGCCGATCTAGAGGAAAATCCATTTGGAGGGAACAGAACCCATATCTATAACATCTTTAGATACAGAAACTTTTGACAATGTTGACCAGAATATGCAGTTTGAATTTAAGATGCAACCAGGAATAAAATATAGCGAGAGAAACATTACATAGAACTCCACCAGAAATGAGACAGAGGCTGTACAAGTCGAAGGACATAAAAGTAAGGCAATACGTGAGAAGTGAGTGAGACAGCGTTCTAGTCCATTGCCTGATGTTATTCATTCTATATGCAGGGTGTTTCACACTACTCGGGACTGTACAGGCGATTTAACTGATCAAGTTTTACATAGGAATCTACTTCTGAAAACGTCATCTTGCGATGCTACAGAACGTCAAAGTTATAGGAACCGGCATCTACAAAAATAGATGGATCCCACGAAGATGTTACAAACTTTCTAAGACGATGCAGATGGATAAATGCGTACATTTGTGATTATGTCCTTGCACCGGAAAATTATAACAGAAAACCTTTCTGTTACCTCTGACAGCATGTAACGTTATCGTTGTTGCTAGGATGTAGGACAGGAAACTTGCAGAGGCGGTGGTATGGAACGAAAGAAGAAAACAATGTGCAGTACACATAGGCTGTAAGATGCATACATCATGAACCATGAGCACTTGTTCATCATCGCTTGCGTGAAAGCCATCTCCACTATTGAACAAGTGCTTACAGCTCCAGAATTATGCAGTTTAGAGTCCATGTTTACTGCACTTTTTTTCTTGTTTCGGTCTATACTGCCGCCTCTGAACGTTGCCTACCCTACAATCCTAGCAACAACAGTACCAGTACACGTATTCCACTGTCAGAGGCAGGATAACGATTTTCACTTACAACTTTCGACACGTTTGTTTCCGGTACAGGGGCCCTTACCTCAAATCGATACATTTGTCTGTTTCCATCATACTAGGAAGTTTGTAACACAATCACGGATCATCTTGCATATACATACATTTACCGGAGCTGGCGCCTGTGACTTTGATGCTCCACAGCGTCGGTGGGTGACGTTTGCAGGCATGAGTTTCTAAGTAAAACTGCAATCTCTAGAAGTGTTGTGGCTCAGTGGTCTGAAGAAGATGATTCTTGCGAGGAAGGAAATATATTTGAAGATGCAAGTAGTGAAGAATTAGCCAATGAACCTGCAGATGTGAATATTGAGGCAGATGGCAGTCCTTCCGATAATATTACTTCATCAGAGTCTGAAAATGGAGCACAACCACAAAAAGGTATAGAAGACCACACATACATTAGTCGGAATGGAGCGATTTGGAAATTAGATCCTCCTGCAACTTTTCGTACGCCTGTCCATAACATCGTAAAGAAGGCACCTAGTCCAGCCCTTGGTTTGAATACCTGTAAACCTAAGGATGCCTGGGACTATTTTATCTCCAAGGAAATGATCATCTGCACAAATATTGAAGGCAGAAGAGTGGCTGCTTTACGTGGAAAAACGTTTTGCTTCCTGGAATGGTGGGTTTTCTTGGTCTTTTACTGCTTTCTGGTGATGAGAAGACTTGGGATGTCCTTATTAGAGAATTATTCTAGGATGAAAAGGAAAATCCTACATAGAAGGCTACCTTGCCAGTAAATAGATTCGAGGATATAAGGAGAATGATTAGATTTGATGACAGGCGTACCCGTGAAGCTCGATCTGCAGATGACGCAGCAGTTCGCTATGTATGGGAACTATTTCTTGACAAGTGTAGAAATAGAATGAATCCCAATCATTCGCTCACAGTTGACGAACAGCTAGTCCTAATCCGTGGAAGATGCAGCTTCACCCAGTATATGCCCTCTGAACCAGCCAAGTGTGGCATAAAAATATTTTTGTTATGTGATCATATGCTTTAGAGGGAACTGTTTACACGAGAAGGAAGCCCCATGAATTTATTCAGAAAAATCTTGGATTGAATGTAGTGAAAGATCTTGCTAAAAGCATTCAATGATCATCAAAAAATATTACCGTTGACAACTTCTTTACTAGTGTGCTTCAGAAGCAAATTACAGTGGTGGGAACAATCAAACAAAATAAACCAGAAATTCCTAATGAGATGAAACCATCTGTCTCAAGAGCAATTCATTCCTCTTTGTTTGCATTTATAGGTGTCATTACAATGGTGAGTTATCTTCCCAATAAGAAGAAGTCTATAGTTCTCATTAGCACAATGCAATACGACAGAAACATTGATGAAACTCATGCAAAAAAGAAACCAGATGCAATAAACTTCTATAACTCTACGAAGGGTGGAGTAGATAAATGGACCAGAATATTCGTTATTACACTTGCAAGAGACAAACGAGAAGATGTCCATTTGCATTATGGATGAATATGATGGACATCGCAGCAATGACCACAGAAATTTTATTTTCCGCCCAACATCTGACATACCATAGTGGAAGAAGTAATAAAAGGCGTTTGTTCCTAAGAAGTTTAGCAGAGGAAATGGTAAGACCTCTAATGGAACTTCATATTCAGATCCCTAATCTTCCAAAGAAAATCGTTGATGATATGCGAAGATGTCATATTGCCAAACCAACTACATGTTTCAGGAAAAAGAAGAAGATGCAATTATTGTCCATATAAGAAACACAGGAAAAGTGCTATGACATGCATTAAGTGCAAACCCAACTTTTGTAAGGAACATAGTGGCGTTCTTTGTGCTTCTTGTTTGTCACATGTTGAAAACTAAGAAAGATGCAATTTTATGTGAACAATGAATAATAACTTTTTATAAAAATATTGCCTATACACATAATACTGTGAATAATGAGCATGTTTTAATTGAAGAAATTGGTTGTAATAAGTGTTTTAAAATGTAAACTGCAAGTTATAAGTGAATTAATAAAATAATTTGTATATGTTGTTTGTAAAGGAAAGTAACTAATAAAAATTCACTCTTAGAGTTTTATATAAAAGAAATGTTAATCACGCCCACCAGATCCTGTCACTGTATCTTAGGAATCTTGCGATATGACAAAAAATTTGACAGAACGAAATTTAACTCCAAAGAATGAATATGTGGAAAGAGGAAAATTTTAAATTAGGTCAGGGCCTTGGAGGCCCTGCCTATGCATTCACGTGTGTTTTCGGCACCATGCATCCTAGCGTTAAGAGAAACAGAATGTTTGCATAAAGGCAAACCGCCGGGCTGTCCCCGAGTGAATGATACAGACGTCGAACGCATCCGCCACAGTTTCACGAGGGGTCCGCAGAAATCCGTTCGCCGTGCAGCTCGACAGCTCAGCACGCCCCCGATGTCCGTCTGGCGTCTATGCGTCGACGTTTCTGCATCAAACAATATTAAATTCAGCTACTGCGAGCTGTTCGTGAGGGTGCTAACATCGTGTGAAGTTCCGTAATTTCACTCTTGGCAAGGTGGAGCATGGCTGTTTTCTCCCACAGTTAGTGTTTAGTGACGAGGCAACACTCCATTTACATGGAGAGGTGAACTGTCATAATGTGACAATATGAGGTACGGGACAACCACATGAAGTTGTACAACATAAAATATACTCTCCTAAATTTAATATTTGTCTTATGTATTCCTATTTTTTGTCTGCATCCTAGATATTTATAGGCATCTGATTATTCCAGCGCTTCTATGCAGTCGCTGTGGTTATCCAATATGTAATCTTCTTGTTTAGTGTGTTTTCCCTTGTCTATGCTATTTTTCTTACATTTGTCTGTTCCAAAAGCCATATTTATATAATTGCTGAATACTTATGTTATCTTTAGTAATTGGTTGAGTTGTTGATTTGTTGCTGCCAGTAGTTTTAGATCATCCATGTGTGGGTATGTTCCAGTAATATTGTATCCATAATTTGTATTATTTAGCATGTTGGATAGTGGGTTCAGAGCAAGGCAGAACCAGAAAGGACTTAATGAGTCTCCTTAGTATATTCGACGCTTAATCTGTATTGGCTGTGATGTGATATTATTTGAATTTGTTTGGATATTAAGTGTCGTTTTTCATTACTATGTTTAGGAACTGTATCAATTTAGGATCTACTTTGTATATTTCCAATATTTATAGTAACCATGAGTGGGGTACACTATCAAAACCTTTTCAGTAATCAATGTATGTGTAGTGTAGCGTCCTTTGTTTAGTTTTAGCTTGATATGTTACCTCTGCATCTATTATCAGGTGCTCTTTACATACTCGTGCTCCTTTGCAACAGCCTTTTTGTTCTTCATTTATAATTTTGTTCTGTGTTGTATGTATCGTTATTTTCTGCGTAATGACTGAAGTTAATATTTAGTATATTGTTGGTAGGCATGTCATGGGGCAATAATTTGCTGGGTTTGCTGTGTGTGCTTGATCTTTAGGTTTCAGACAAGTTATTCCTTGTGTATGTGTATCAGGGAATGTGTATGGGTCTGCAATGTAACTGTTAAATTATTTAGTTAGATGTGAATGTGTTGACGTGAACTTCTTTAGGCAGAAATTTGCTATTTTATCTTTTCCAGTGGTTTTCCAATTGTGTGTAGAATTAATTGCTTTGGTCGCTTCATGTTGCAAAATTATCACTTCAGGCATTTGTGGTATCATCTTTTATGTCTCTGTTTTCGCTTGTATCCACCGTGCATGTCTTTTATGTTGTACCGGGTTTGACCATATGTTGTTCCAGAAGTGTTCCATGTCTATTATGTTTGGTGGATTGTCTATTTTAATGCGTGTGTTATCTATTGTCTGGTAAAATTTCTTTTGGTTTGTGTTGAATGTTTGGTTTTGTTTCCTTCTATTTTCACTTTTTTTGTATGTTATAAGTCGTTTGGCCAATGCTTCTAATTTCTGCTTCTTTTCATCTAATTGCTCTATCGCTTCTTGTTGTGAGATTTTACCTAACCTTTTTGGTTTTTTATATGATATTTCTTTTCTTAGAAATTGTGTTAGCTGTCTGATGTCTTCTCTCAGTTTTTCTATTCCGATCTGTAGCCTGTGTTGCCATGCAGGTTTTGTGGGTTTCTTCTGTGTGTTGGTTGGTTCTGATGTCTGTCTAGTGTGTAAATTTAGTGTAGAGAGTGCTCCTATTTAAACCAGTAGTTGTAACTCTCCCATAGTTGTGTTTCCATTTATTTTGTTGTGTATGATTGTGTTGATAGTTTTTATTGTTGTTTCGACTTGTGGGTTATTTGGCGGTGTATGCAAGAATGGTCTAATGTCTGTATTTGTGTCTTTGTATTCTATATATGTCAGCTGAAATTTTTCTTTTATATCTAACATGTGTGTCACTTCGTGTTCTATTTGTACTTGTTCTGGTGGCAGTCTTAAGATTTCGTTTTCCTCTGATTGTTTAATTGATGCGTGTTGTTCTTTGTTTGTTTGCTCTGGGATGTGTGAGTCCATTACTGTATTATTTTCTTCTTCTTCTGATTGGGCATTATTTTGTTCCAGTATTTGTTGTTCTCGTTGTTTGATGTTTTCTAATTCTGATTATTACACGGATCTGATCAGCTAGTCGTTGTTCTGTTAAAAATTTTAAATCTGGGCATCTGGTAGGAAATGTTGTGTATACTTGTGATCTGTATCCAGTTGTATTGGTTGCTAGGTTTGTTGCTTGGTATTATTATTATTTCGTTGTTGTTCTGTTGGTTAAACGTGTGTGTAGCGTTGCCAGGTTACTTACTACAGTAATTTTTTTTTTTTTTTTTGCCTTTGCTAGAGCCGTCTTTTAAGTTTGCAGGAGCAACCGCTAGTTGCTTCTTTTGGACTGCGACATTACTGTTCTTTCGAAATGTGCAGTTTGTTACTCTTAAAACCAACATGGAGAGCTCCCCAGCGGTGGGGTCGACTTTTTGAAACCAAATAAGCGGTAGTGTAACTCAAGACCCCCCAGTATCAGACCCTGCATCCAGGTGGGCCTCCGTTTGCAAGTAACTGACGCAGAAGAGTTTGGAATTTTGCGTCATGCTATATAGCGTTAAGGAAGTCTTATTCCATAGTCTTGTTGCGTGTCATAATGGTTAGGACAGAAGCTTAACCATGCCTCGTCAGGTGCAGTAAAATTTTTTTTAAATCCTTATCGAAATGACTTTGGTGCCTATTTTTACTCAATTTATTGTTTTAAATGTAATTTCGTTCGTTCTATTCCTTTGTCACATCGTTTTAATCACCGTACGAACTTTTCCATTTGTTTCATTTTTCTTTGCATCATTCTTCTTCCAATCGGAATTTTTGTGAATGTGTATTTTATTGTACCTATCTGTTTGACTATTCAATTACTTCAAAACTCCGATAAATTAATTAAAAAAACAAAAGACGAAATAATCTATTTATATTGACTGTGCATTAACGTGAAAAACGTATTTTTCATTACAAGACGTGCCTTTTTCTGCATGGTAATCGACATACAAATATTTAAAACATTACCTAAATTCTTTGTGTACTATGGAAATGTATGGTAGATGATGATATGAATGAGAGAAGGTTTTCTAAGTAAAACAAAATTCAAGCAATGTGAGAAATCGATATAATGAACACAATAACGAAAACACAGGGCCATAAAAATAGGAGAAATTAAATCGGAATTAGTACATGAAGATAATTAAAAGTTCACGAACAAATATTTCCAGTGGAAAATGGATGACAAGAAGAAAAATTAGACCAAATTAAGAAGTTCATATCACTATTGAATCACGTGACCGAGGAGCGGAAATAAAAAAAAAAATATTTACATCAGTTGAATGAAAATGATTATCAATATCACTTCGATAAACACCTAGCTTAGATTTCTTCCTCTGGTGAGATTCGAACCCACAACCTCATGCATGTGAAGCTAGTATCCTTTCCAATACCCTCACAACCTACCTAGGTCATTCGGCTTTCTTCACGTTATTGAGTCTCACACAAAATTCCGAATTTCTTTTCTCGTCAGTTCCTCGAAAACGTCTACCCACCAGGATGAATGGCTGCACTGTGTGATACTTGGGTGCTTAACCTACATAACCGTATAGATGGTTACAGAAAGTCGATCCTACCCCTGGAGAAATCTCCTTGTAAGACATAACGAAAGAGTGCCGCCGTTTCATTATATCTACTGATACGGTGGTCGACACACAGTTAGTAGTGTAGCCATAGTAACACAAACGGTCTGAAAACTGCACGATCTAAGCAACGAGGGACTACCTCGCACTTAGTCCAAAGGAAAATCTCCAGAATTACTAAAAGACTTGTAGCCAATGAACCGAGTCCCCTGAAGTCATTTAGTCCGTAGCGACTGCTGAGAACCTTCAGAGCAGTCATTAGGATTCGCACTCTACTACTTCGATGTTACACGTTCGGTGTCCTACTCTATGGAGCTGAGTCATGGACTGTATTAGGCATTTGAAATGCGATCGTATGGAAAAATATTAAGGATACCATCGACAGATTTAGTCAAAAGTACGGCGGTACGAAAATGTAGAAATTCTCAACAGCATCCAGAGAGCAGAACTCGATTGTTTTGGTAGCGCAATTCCGCAACAACAAATAAAACCTGTTGAAATTAATAATTCAAGGAAACATTAATGGACGGCAGTCTGGACGAGCGTTTCTAGGCGCTTCAGTCTGGAACCGTGCGACCGCTACGGTCGCAGGTTCGAATCCTGCTCCGGAAATGGGTGTGTGTGATGTCCTTAGGTTACTTAGGTTTAAGTAGTTGTAGGTTCTAGGGGACTGATGAGCTCAGATGTTAAGTCCCATAGTGCTCAGAGCCATATGAACCATTTTTTGAAAGATTAATGGAATATGTGATCCACGACGCATAGGATTAACCTGGCTAAATAACTCAAACCAGCAGTTTGGGTTCAGCACTGAATCAATGTTCTGAAAAACCATGGACGGACAATAGATCATGCTATCGATCGGCAGTGTTACTGGAGGACGAGGTACTTAAGAGAGGAAGAATGACAATGCTTAAAAATTACATAAATGCTCACCATTAAATTTAATACTCCCCTCATATAATCGCGCTAGCTGCCATTAAAATTAATCTGCAATTGGCATACAGTTAAAATTTTTTGAACCTAGTGCTCTTAACAGCACTCATGTCACCACTTATTTTAATCAATGTATTTATTTTCTCAGACATCCACCGTACGAGGACGCACTGAAAAGTAATGTCGACAGATGTTTTACGTGAAAACTCTCAAAGCTTTTTAAATAAAACAAACTTCATTAACATTCTACATTGTATTCTTCACGTCTATAAATTTATTTCTCAAGACACTCACCCTCGGAACCAGCAAAATTTCCCCAACTAGATACTATTTTGTTGACACCGTCACAGTGTACTGTTTGACTATGTTAACAGAGCCACAACCTTACCTCTGCTTGCACCGCTTGAAACAACTGAAGTGCTCAAAGGTTTTCTTAGTTTTGCGATAGACGAAAATCGAGACTGTGTGTAGGATGATCGACGGCAGTGCAAGGACGTCGGCTTGCTGCAGATGCCGCAGCGATCGTGTGTAGTTTGGCACTGCCGTGCTCAAGGAGAGTGTGCTCCACATGCGGACGAAGTCTTCGAATTCGTTCTTTTAGTTTTGTGAGCTCTTTCTCACCCACCAACATAGTCACTCAGATAAGAGAGGTAACTATCCAAAATAAGGATAAACACTTGTTACAAAACGCTCCTTACGCAAAATCAGAGGGCTGCAGATATCCAAAGTAAAGATGTAGAATGTTACTGACTTCATCAAATAAAACAGACCGAGTCATTATCTTCTCAGCACGCCGTCGTGTTATAAGCACAAAAATCCAAAAAATTGTTTCAGAGCAAAGTATGCTGTATTTTTAAGTGATGATCTTTGTAATGTACATCTGTATTAAACGTTATGCTGGTGATATATGGTGACAATGCGTATTTATATTTACAATGAAGAGAGATTGACCAGTGGCCAATATACAACTAAAACCAAGTTGTCAGATGGATATTAACTGCAATGGATTAGTGGAGAAATACAGGGATGAAGAAGTAGTTCGATTGTCTTGCCGCATGTATGCTGTAGAGCACATCTTCCACCGGACTGCCTTGATGATGCATGGATGGTAACAGCGTAGTAAATGCCCGGTGACGAAAAGGTCATGAATTCGTAGACTATATAGTCAGTCAATAGATGGAAAATCCTAGTACACCATCTGAAATGTGGAATTGGTGAAGACAGACAGTCGACCGAAATTATATCGAAATAAATTCATTCTTAACTTGTCTTCAGTTGCGTTAGGTAACACCTCGATAGCTAACACATCTGCGTTCAGAGAATTTATTTCGAAGTGATTTCGGTCAGCTATCTACCGTCATCAATTCGATGCACAGGACCATGAATACTGTCGAAGTTTGGCATAGCAAACGATACTCAATCAGGCAAAGGTATCTGAACCTACAATTTCTGATCAATATGCTAAAGGAGAATGTAATAAAATCAATACCTGAAATTTAAAAAAAATGTAATCCGTCGGTTAGCCTCTTCAGTGAAAGAGATTAAAAATAAATCCGTGTTGAAAAGGAGTTAAAAGATATTTTAAGAATACATAATGACTTGGTGGATTTAAGGAGTTTAAAATTTACGTCATTCGTACGAAAAGTTCGTAAAATAAGACAGAAGTAATGTTGTAGAACAGAAAATGTAAAAAATAATATTTTTTTAAACACGACTATGCACAGCCTTAAGCCTAGATAAAATGTGGAGGGGCGATCTTATTACAAAACAACAGGCAGAGCCTCCCCATTGTCGCGGCTTCCTTTGCAGGTCGGAGAAACCGCAGCTAAAATGTATGTGGCCAGAAACACCACGTTGACTCACGGCCGCAGAAGCCCATGACACCCTTTAAGAGGCGGCGAGGCATCTCGTACAGTAGTTATATGAGAGTGAATTTATTCCTCGCTCCTCATGAGACATCATCAAACTTATTTTCCTGCTTCTGGAGTGTCTACAGCGAGTATGAGGGAATCCCGAAACGTGACATCTTACTTTTGTACTGCTCTTCGTTCCACACCTTCAAGGACGAACTTCTTTTCTGTGGCACTCGAACACTTGTACTTCTTCGATGTCATTTTCACGGCGGATCTATGTACTGTGCTTATGCTTTATTGAGAAAACACGTAAATTTTTCAAAGTGTTTAGAGATGAAACGATTATCTTAATAACCGATAAAACAATTCCAGATATCGAGTATTACATACCGGCTGGCACTTCATTACGAAATGTTTACGGGGCTGTCTGTTATGACAGTCGCTTCCGTTTATGGAATGTACCGAACACAGGAGGTTTCTTCGGTAAACAGAAGTTCTTACATGGGTCTTGACAACACGATCGAATTACAGAGGTTCAAATAGTGAGACGCGACTGTGTGGAACTGCATAGGCAGATTTCGGTCTCTGGAAATAATTGTAACTCAACTAAGGACTTTATAGGACACGAACGTCAGCCGGGTAAATAAGTCCCACACTAAGTGGACATCCAGCGGACGCAGGTAAACACTTCCTGTTACACCACGCCACTGCTGCCTCGGTGTAAACACGGAGGACAGCAGGAAGTGCACGACCACTAGCTGGACTCCAGAGCAGGAAACAGCCGGGGTCCCTGGTGGTCTAGTGGTAAGGGGGTCTGGAACGTTCCAGCGCCTCGGCTGGGGCCGGGGTTCAATCCCCGGCCGGCGCTGGAATTTTCAGACTTCCGAACACTAGCCTCCACCTCTGCCTTGGCATGTGGCGCATGTCAGGCACCCCCGTGGGGTCCGTGCTTTGGATCCCACGTGGAGCTCACTCCCACACTACAAACTGTACCTGATTATGCTGCTACAAACATTTAAAATTTTAATTCGCACACTTTCTTCACCAGACTTCATCTACATATATTTTAAGGTATTTAATATATCTCACTATCAAAAGAAACTGTTTGGTATATTTGTAGGATTACAACTATGAAATAAAACCCTTACAAAAAAAAAAAAGATTTTGTTTTCCTTCGTGTACTGAATACTGCTGAGGTTAATACCCAAACATGTGCCATTTTCCTGTAGTTACCAGTGAATATTCGAAAAAAAGGTTATCATACTGATTCATATATTACATACTGTATTTCACACATTCTCAGTGCTGAAAAAGCAATAATTATTTCAACGTCATAAGAAAATACAAAATATTACATCAATAGCAAATCACAAGCCAACGCTGTGTTATTTTTAGTATCATGATTGACTATGTGATAAATAAATCCTGTATAAGAAATCGTTTCGTAATAGTTGACAATATCTTTTAAAAATACTTTTCACTAATTGCATTTTCAAAAACGAACAAAGGCCTTCTTTTTTCTCAAATTATTCTAGTATCAAAATGAGATGTTTGATGTGACACAGGTCACTAAAGAGATAAACTCTTTTTTGTATGAAAAACGTTATTTCTCGTGGTTTTATGTGAGCTGAATGCTGAATCAAACAGATAATACTTAACGTTAACAAGAGGAATTTCTTGGGGATTTCACTAACAAGCCCATATATTTGATATAATATTTCGATTAATAGTTATATGACAACCTCTCTGCCTCTACTTTATGTAAAAGTATCTTTTGGATCAGAAAAGAAATTATGTTACTACTTCTATGAGTTAAGTCTGGTTGAATGAAAGAGATTGTAAAGGCCTTAGCCGAAGATGCAGAATGTTCCCTTCTCTGCAAGGCATTTGCCATCAGTAATGAGTGAAACTGTAAAATAGGAAAAATGGATGACAAACGTCTATTACTGTTGTACTATTATATCACTAACGTTGCATTGCATAAACTTACTTACAGTTCTCGTTGCTGTTCAATATTCTTTAACTCACTATACCGTGCGATTATTTTGTTAACATTTAATATAACAGTAGCCCTGTTCCGAGCCACATATCCATTTTTAATGCTTAAAACTGTGGACAAAACTATTAGTAATACTAAATTACGAAGAGGGAATGATGAATGTAACATGCTGCATACATTAATGTCGCTCGAGATGTAGTTTGCATTATATGTTACGAGAACAGAATTATTTTGTAATGTGTGAAATACCCAAAAATACGGTAACAGACAAACCGAGCAGTGATGCCGTAGTCTGTTTTGTAATAATAGTGTAAAGGAAGAAATAAACAGCAACTAGACATTTAAGTCACTCAATATTCGCGGCCATTTTGCGGTTCATCACTTCGCTGCTACGTGTCGCTACTAGTACCTCACACACTTCGTTGCCTGTAGTGCAGAGCTTCGCTACCAGAGGGCTCTATCAGCATCGGCGAGGACTCACTCTGTCGGCGTTTGCTGCTTCACTGCTCAACATCTATGCTCGCTGATATGCTGCTAAATCTTCAGAATAAACGAAAAAAATAACACCAAATATGGCAAATAGTGATAATTGTGAATACTACCGAACCATCTCTTTCATACGTCCTGGCTGAAAATACTGATCCAAAATATTTACAGAGGAATGGAACACATTAGAGGAGACGAGCTATAGGAAAATCGAACACACTAGCCGCTAGAGATCGGTTGAAGAAATTCAACCCATATTTATAACATCTATAGACGTAGAAAATAACTTTTCACAGTTTTGACCAAAATATAGTTTGAATTTAAGATGCAACCAGCGATAAAATACAGTGAGCGGCATGTTATCTAGAGCTCTGCCAAAAATCAGCCAGCAGATGTAAGACTTATAAGAAAGCTGGTAGTTGATAGTTGAGGAGGGAGAGAGAGAGTGAGTTTGCATACAGAAAGTTTCACACGTCGTGCGACACACTTATCGCGTTTGTAGAGGGGACCTACCTGGGAATCGATGTCTGGAAACGTCATCCAGCGAGGCTACAGAGTATCAAAGTTACAGGCGCTGTAGTCTGTAAAATGTGTGTACACAGGGAGATCCAATGAAGATGTTAGCAATTTTCTATGATGATGGAGATGGATAAATTTGAGGTTATGTCCCTATAACGAAAAATTGGAAGAGAAGACATTCCTGTTACGTGTAACAGTATGTACCGGTAGTGTTGCAGCTAAGATGTAGGGCAGGAAACTTTCAGAGGTGGTAGTATGGACCGAATGTCCAGTACACATGAGCTGTAAAATGCATACCTTAAGAGCTGTGAGGACTTGTTCGTCTTCGCTAGCATAAAACATATCTCCACTGTTGAACAAGTGCTCATAGCGCCTCAGGTATGCATTTTGTAGCCCATGTTTACCGGACATTTTTTTCTTACTTTGATCCATACTACCACCTATGAAAGTTAGCAACAACAGTACCAGTACTTGTATTCCGCCGTCAGAGGTATGATAACGATATTCCCTTGTAACTTCCGGAACATGATACATGATCAAATTGATAAATAATCACGGCATCACACTCTACTTACATACATTCGCCGGGGCTGGTGCCTGTATTTTGATGCTCTGTAGCCTCGTTAGATGACGTTTGCATGCATGAGTTACTAGGTAAAATTGCAAGCTCTAGAAATGTTGAACACCTTGTATAAAGAAAGCAACATACGAAACGAACGAGATATTTGGGAAATTAATCGAAGATAAGAAAGAAGAAATAGAAATTGTTTCCAAATCGACCTTTCATTTCGCTGCTGCTGATTTGAAATTTCGTGGCATTTATTCGCTCTGAAGAGGATCGTTCAAATGATGGTCGAAATGTCGTTATTTTAGTTGTTTCACTGTTGTATAATGACATGGCCTAGTACCCAAAATGATTTTCTTAAATTTGTTTGTAGGAATTCTATCGCTTCTCAACGATATTTTCAGAATGATAGTAGTATTTTTTCCTACACCTACCAACTTTAATAGTGCTAGAAATGATGAAAATATTACCTAATACTTTTTGATATGGAGACAGAGACGGTGCTTGGTTTTAATGATAACAATATACAGGAAAATTCAGCCATGTTTCTGCGAAGTAGCATTACGCCGAAATTCTGAAATACATCCGTATATTTCGAATGTGGTACAACAGCTGTAGGTAGGAGACGAGGTACTGCAGAAGTAAAGCTGTTTAGACGGGGCGTGAGTCGTGTTTGGGTAGCTCAGATGGTAGAGCACTTGCCCATGAAAGGCAAAGGTAGCGAGTTCGAATCTTGGTCCCGCAAAGAGTTTTAATCTGCCGGGAAGTTTCATATCGGCGCACACTCCGCTCCAGAGGGAACTAATTCTGGAAACAGCTGTATAGTTACTGGAGAGATACAGGATGTTCCAAAATCACGTTAAAAACTTCTAGGGAAATGAGTAATGATATTTTGAAGAGGAGCCCATGTATGGAAAGGTATATCCGTGCTACAGCCGTATGAATACACCTTCGCTAATGTGGTATGCAACAGGGTTATAATCACTGGGGGGGGGGGGGGAGGGGGGTTACTTACGTCGGATCGTATGATGTCATTTGACAGCTGTCTCCTCTCTGACCTGGTTCGAGTCTCGTTCATGTTTCTGTGAGTGTTAGAGGAACATTGCTGAGTACACTTTTGCCGAATATACCGACACGAGTATTCTGTGTGGCGAAGCTCACAGTACTGGAAGAGCTGCTGGTCGCGTTTATCAAGATCGTTGTCCACAGCGTCTGACTCCTCCCCACACGCTTTTCGTTACCATTGCACAACGTCTTCGAGTAAGGGTGCCTTCAACGTCATCAGGTGCGTGTGTGGTGCCCGTGGAGACGCAGCGCACGCGAATTGGAAAATATATTTATATGGATATGGTGTCTGTTCTTTCGGACATGTCCGAAAGGACGCTACGAATGTAGTGTGTGGTCATACATAGGTGAGAGAGTGGGTCTCGCGGGAGGCGTGCGCGAGATAATTCCTGTAGTCTCACTATCCTCTGTGCCGTCGGTGGCTCAGATGGATAGATCGACTGCCATGTAAGCAGAAGATCCCTGGTTCAAGTTCCGGTCGGGGCACACATTTTCACCTGTCTTCGTTAATATCTATCAACGCCCGTCAGCAGCTGAAGGAAATTATATCATTCTAATTTCAAATTGGAAAAGGCCCTCCTGTAAAAACAGTCTCTCTGAAGACCGATTTTTTTGATTCTTTGGTTATTAAAGAGTGAAACTGTAGAACAATAGATGTACTCGGCCACATCTACACTGAAATGCCAAAGAAACTATTATAATAATGCGTATTCAAACACAGAGATATGTAAACAGGCTTAATATGGTGCTGCCGCCGGCAACGCCTATGTAAGACATGTGTCTACCGTAGTTGTTAGATCGGTTACTGCTGCTACAATGGCAGGTTATCAAGATTTAAATGACTTTGAACGTGGTTTTATACTTGGCGCAAGACCGATGGGACACAGCATCTACGAGGTAGCGATGAAGTGGGGATTTTCCTGTACAACCATTTCACGAGGGCACCGTGAATATCAGCAATCCAGTAAAACAATAAATCTCCAACATCTCTGCGGCCAGAAAAAAAATCCTGCAAGAATGGAATCTGAAGAGAATCGTTCAGAGTGGGGAAAGTGCAACCCTTCCGAAAATAACTGAAAATTTCAATGCTTGACCATCAACAAGTATCAGCATGCGAACCATTCATGGAAACATCATCTACATGGGCTTTCAGAGCCGAAGGCCCACTCGTGTACCCTTGCTCGCTGCACAGCACAAAGCTTTACGCCTCATTTGGGCCCATCGGTACGAACATTGGACTGTTGATGACTCGAAACATATTGCCTGGTTGGACGTGTCTCATTTCAAAATGTATATACAGTATGGAAGTGTATGGGTATGAATACGACATCATGACTCCATGGACCCTGCATGTCAGCTGGAAACTGTTCAAGCTGGTGGAGGCTCTGTGACGTTGTAGAGCGTGCGCATTCGGAGTTATGTGGGATCCCTGACACGTCTAGATACATTCTGTCTAATCACCTGCATCCATTCGTGTCCATTGTGGATTCCGACGGAAGTGGGTAATTCCAGCAGGACAAAGGAGCGGCCCACACAACCACAATTGCTACAGAGTGGCTGCAGGAACACTCTTCCGAGCTTAAACACTTTCGCTGGCCACCAAACTCCCCAAACATACTGTACGTCTCTAGTAAATTTTATAGTATTAACTACCATATCTGGAATGCCTTGCAAAGTGTTGATCAGAGGAGATCTCTGCTCCCTCTTACTGTTACGGATTTATGGGCAGCTCTGCAGGTTTCATGGTGTCAGTTCCCTGCTGCGCGACTTCAGCCATCAGTAGAGTCCATGCCACGGCGTGTTGAGGCACTTCTGCGTGCTCGCGGGGGCCATAAACGATATTTCTTTGATTCCACAGTGTAACAAATTACTTGTCAATGTGACAGCCTTACCAACATGTTTTCAAATGGTTCTAGTATACGGTACGTCTCGAGAGACGGGTTACAATTTAAAATATGAGTATTATGTACTCAGTCCCCTCTACAAATTCTAGCAGGTAGTGATGGGAATTTCAGAACATCCTGTACGTTTCCAGCAAACTGTATAGCCGTTGTCGTGTTACAATTGGTATCTGCGAATACATTCCATAATTTGTGACAGATCGTGAGGCGCGACTGCAGACGTCCGTAGCGTTTACCCAGGGGGCGTCTCGGCTACGGCCGCTCTGACGGCCACGAGAATAGCCGAAGATAGAGAGCGCAGCACGGCTAGTTTGAAGGCCACTTTCAACTAGTGTTGCCAGAGGTGTCTCTTTTTAGAGATTCTACGACTCGCCCCACGTAAGCTTTATCTGCTAACATTTCGAAATACACTATCCTATCAATGAGAGTACAGACACCTATTAGTGGACATTAATATGCAGTGTGTCAAACCTTTGTCTCTATGGCGGCTTGAACTCTGCTCGGGACACTAAGTGAGGTGCCTGCCGACAATTTACGCACCACACACGGAGATCGTATCTACGTGTTTGTACATGCAAGGCAATACATTGCTCAGCAAGATAGCCATATCTCTCACCAATTTTGAACATTTGGAGCACAATGGGCAGGCTCTTCAAAGCAGGTCGCGATTTTGGCGATGTAATGAACCAACTGAACTGAATTTGGTACCATATCCATCAGGAGGGTATCCACTAACTTTATAAGTCAATGTCAAGCCTAGTAACTGCCAGAGGTGGCCCAACACATTATCGACTTATCAATTTGTGAATCTCTTTGTCTTGAATTAATCATCCAGTTTTTCTTCATCTCTAATCATTCATTTGCCCCTACACGTACAGTTATGCTCAAAACTATCCTAACGCCCGAATTGAATTTCGCCTGATTCACATGCAACCCACATAACGCAACTGTCTAGCAGGTCCCCTTATCGCTCCTTGGTACAGTCTTTTGACTATTGAAAATGGTTCCAACAAATCACCACAAGAAAACACTGTTCTGTATCGCAATAACTCAAGATGTAAAGTAATACCACGATACTACAAATATCACGGAACACCTTATCACAGATAAGACTGCCCTTAAGGCTTGTAGCTCACATTTATTACAATAAATGACATACCTGACATTTTACCACTCTCATTATTATTACGTCAGATAGGTAATGCACATTGTAAATTCGTCGAATTCATGATTTACTCTTCAAAGTAACATACCGTACTTATTATTTAACACAAAATAAGATTAAAAATTAAAGGTATTCACGAGCAGCTAATTGAGAATATTTATGAACTTCAAATGACACGACGAACCGTCTCGTTCTGCATATGGATGCAAACTCAGGTCATGCAGACTAAGCAAAGATTTCGTGCCTGACGGAAACTAACAGTCACTCGTGATTAGGCATACAGAGAGTGATATACCTCGATTTTAGACTGAGCCAGTTTGCAAATACCAACTTTAAATTACATAGCGCAAGTATTTTTGCCGGACGCGAATTCCTACCCAGCACCTATTGTCCCTGTTAACGAACGACGAGAGATGTTGAATCTTTTTTCTTAACAAGTAACTTACTTGAATTGCCGTGAGGTAAGGCTTTGTACTGGGCAGGGATTCGAACTCAGAACTTAATCGAATAGATATCGACGCACAATCAACTGTGACATTTCGGATTTTCTCGGCAGTAGCTAGATGTTTTAACTGAAATGACGAGGTGTTCTCATGCTAGAGCTTGATAATACATAATGAAATCTATAGTGCCGGGCCAGGATTCGAACCCATTCACGCGCAGTATGTGGAGATGTTGAGGAATCTGCAGTTCTGAACAAACAACAAATAGTAGCCGTGCTGTATTCTCACGAAGGGATCAAATTGAGCGTTAAGTACGGTCTAAGTTGCATTCCCAGTTCAGAACCGATTTTATCGACATACAGAAGCTCA